>NC_067400.1:254999877-255309044 GCF_016432865.1 Antechinus flavipes
ATTCTATGTTTGTTCCATGTATTCTTATATATTTACATGTTATTTTACCTAAGAACAATGATAGTAGACAGAATAAATAATTTTTAAAAACCCGTATCCTCAATTTCTTGTAGTGAATCAGGCACTGTAATAGGTACTTAATAAATGTTTGTTGATGGCTTGATAATGATATTGTGTGACAAGGAATAGCTAGGTAGCTAGTTTATCGGTGTCAAATAAAGTGTGTTTAATATGAATATGGCAATTTGTGATCAGTTATAAACACTCTAGATTTTTGTTCTTTTCCATGTTCTTTATTTATTGTTTAAGTGAAACTATACTCTGTCCAGTGTCATTTCTATAACTTTGATAAGAAAAGTCTCCCTTTGTTGTATCTTTTTTACCAGCTTCTGTTTCCTTTTTTCCCCTTTTTTGGAAACATAACATGTATGAACTGGAAAAGGACAACCACTGACTGGACTTGGAAGAAAACACATTTCTTTCTCTTCTCCTCTAGAAAATAATAGCCTAGAGACTGGATGCTCAATAAGGCAATCTTGATCTACTAATCAATTTCAAGGCATTATGTACTTGGTCGATCTTCATAATAATCTTCATGCCTTTACTCATAGTTCACTGAGACTTATAATATCAATGGCATCCTTTCTTCAATAGTAATGTGTACTGCAAACTGTGGACACCCTTGTAATACTGGTCTCCTTCTCAAGTGACATTAAGAATTTAGATAAATTAAAAATAATTCTTCATCTGGAAAATGTTGGGAACTTTTAAAACTAGTATTAACATTGTAGTCATTGATGTAATATCTTGTCTTGCTATGGCATAATTGATAATTAACCTTGTGTAGGTTTTCTGTGTTGCCAAGATATCCTTATACCTATCACTGGGATAGAAAGAAACAGAATCTAGCACCATGGCAGTAAACTTAGTAAGAGCTATTGAGGTAGCCAACTGGTTACTGTCTCTGAAAATTTGATTTCCAATTTCTCTTTTAAAAAAATCAACACTCATACTGCCAAAATGGCAGAATGAAGAAGCAACTCTCTGAAGCTCTTCCAAATTCTCCTCCAAACAATTAGAAAACTGACTTAGAAGTGATATACTTGCAAAGAAGTAGCTTATCAGCCCAACAGGAAAAATCTATCTCACTGGGGTGGGAGAAGAGTAAGGTCCAAGAGTAATTGCAGCAGTAGCCACTCTCACAGCAGGAGGCCTGTAACAAGGTTCCAAAAACAGGGCAAGTCCCTGCCCTCCTGCAACCAGAAGCAAAGGCAAGTGAACAATTGGGGCAGTACAGCAAGCCACCTCTGCAACCCCAACCTTGCACAAGCCACCAAAGAGATCTTGACCCCATTACTAACCAGTAGTGAAGGCCCATCTGCAGCTGGCCAACAGCAAAATCCTACCTCAGAACCTACCAACAAAGAGAACCTATTTCCGTAGCAACTCCATTAGCAATGCTCCCAACCCTGAAACAAGCCAGCAACTCAATCCCTCAGCCAGGGAAGGTCAATGGAAAGACAACCCCAATCCCAGAAGGGAAACCTACCCTTTAGAGAAAACAAACAGCTAAGCTCTGAAGTCCAATAAAAGCCAGCAGCAAGACCCAGAGCTCTAGTACAAAAAGCCTGGGATGGTGCAAGACCAGAAGCTAACTCTCATTTAAAAACACCAAGTCATAAAAAAGGCAGAAAAAATGAGCAAAAAGCCCAAACAACAACTTAACTATAGAAAGTTACTATGGTGACAGGGAGGATTAAGGCATAAATTTAGAAAAGGACAAAAGTATCAAAATGGCTACATGTGAAGCTTCAAAGAAAAATATAATTTGGTGTTGAGCCCAAAAAGAATTCCTGGAAGAGTATATAAAGGACTTCAAAAAGAAAAATAGGGAAATATAAGAAAAATTGGGAAAAGAAATGAAAGTAATTCAAGAGAATCCTGAAAAGAGCCAGTATGAGAAAAATTTACAGAAGAAAATAATTCCCTAAAAAATAGAATTGGTAGTAATGGTAATTATAAAAAAAATTCAAAATCAGTTTTTCAAATAAGGCCTCATAGCTCAAACATAGAGAGAACTAAGTCAAGTTTATATTTTTTTTAAAAAAAGAGCTATACACCAATTGATAAATGATCACAAGATATGATTTATGCCTAAAGGACTGCAGGTTCATGCATATCCTTTGACCTAACAAGACCATTACCAGATGAATACCAAAAGAGATTCAGAAAAAACAGAAAAGGAAAAAATAAAGGAAAATGATCTATATATATACAAAAACTATTCATAGCAGTTCTCTTCACAGGACAAAAAAAAATTTAAATGAAAAAATGCCCATCAACTGAGGAATGGCTCAATAAACTCTGGAATGTATTTGTACTTGAATATTATTGTTCTCTGGGAAATAATAATCAGAATGCTCTCAGGAAAAAAAAAAAAACAACAAACTTAGAAAGTCCACCTTGATCAAATTGAAATATACTGTATATAAAGTAATAGCAATGTTCTGGGATGACCAGCTATAAACAATTTGGTTATTCTCAATAGTAAAATCATCCACAACTGTTCTGAAGTATTTATAATGAAAAATCCAATTCATACACAGGAAAGGAACTGATTGTATCTGAATACAGATTGAAGTATTCTCTATTTCTCTCTTTCTTTTTAACTTACTTTTTCTTGAGGGTTTTTATTTTCATTAGGGGTAGAAAATGTATATTTTCTTTCATGATTTGATTTTTATGGAAATGTTTTGCATAACTTTACATGTGCTTTCTTAATTGTGGGTAGGGATAAGGGAAGGAATCTAGAACTAAAAAATCTCAAAAACAAATGTTAAAAAAAGTTTTGAATGTAACTGGGAAATATAAATAAATTTTAAAAATTAGAATTAGCTAAATGGAAAAGGAAGTACAAAAGCTCCTTGAATAAAATAATTCCTTAAAAATTAGAACTGAACAAGTAGAATTTGTTCATAGAACAAAACTCTATGAGAAAATGAAAATTCTCAGGCACATCATAGTCAAGTTCCAGAACTCAAAGATCAAGGAGTATATATTGTTAGTGACCAAAAAGAAACAATTCAAGTATCATGGAGTTAGAGTCAGAATTTCACAGGATTTATGATTGCAGCAGATTCACATTAAAGAACCAGAGAGTATCGAATATGTGATTCTGGAAGGCAAAAGAGTTAGGATTACAATGAAGAATCACTTATCCAGCAAAAGTGAATATAATCTTTTTTTTTGGGGGGGAGGGGGGCGGAGGGAGGAAATGAGTATTTGATGAAATAGAGGACTTTTTAGCATTTCTAATTAAAAGACCAGAGCTGAATAAAAAATTTGATCTCCAAATAAAAGATTCAAGAGAAATATTAAAGGACAAAAAAGAAACAAGAAATTCAATAAGATCAAAGTCCTTATATTTCTATATGGCAAGATAATAATTGTAAGTTTTAATTTTATTACTATAAGAGCAAATGGAAGGAATGAATATATATACACAGAAGGTGGGGACATAAGGTGACTTATGACTATGATACCTACAAAAACAAAATAAAGAGATGAGAAAGAAAATTGACCTGGAAGAAGGAGAAAGAAGATTAAATGGGGTAAATTATCCTACAAATAAGAAGCATGAAAGAACTAATGGAAAAGATAGAGCGGGGCAAGAAAAAGTTAAACCATACTCTCATTAAAATTGGCTCAAAGAGGGAATAGCATATGCACTCAATTCTTGTTGCACAGGAAGAATTGGATTCAGAAGGTAAAAATAACCTGGGAAGAAAAACAAAAATGCAAACAGTTTACATTCATTTCCTAATGTTCTTTCTTTGGGTGTAGCTGCTTCTGTCCATCATTGATCAATTGAAACTGAATTAGTTCTTCTCTTTGTCAAAGAAATCCACTTCCATCAGACTACATCCTCATACAGTATCATTGTTGAAGTATATAATGATCTGGTTCTGCTCATTTCACTTAGCATCAGTTCATGTAAGTCTCTCCAATCCTCTCTGTATTCATCCTGCTGGTCATTTCTTACAGGACAATAATATTCCATAACATTCATATACCACAATTTACCCAACCATTTTCCAATTGATGGGCATCCATTCATTTTCCAGCTTCTAGCCACTACAAACAGGGCTGCCACAAACATTTTGGCACATACAGGTCCCCTTCCCTTCTTTAGTATTTCTTTGGGATATAAGTCAGAAGTAACACTGCTGGATCAAAAGGTATGCACAGTTTGGTAACTTTTTGGGCATAATTCCAGATTGCTCTCCAGAATGGTTGGATTCGTTCACAACTCCACCAACAATGCATCAGTGTCCCAGTTTTCCCACATCCCCTCCAACATTCATCATTATTTTTTCCTGTCTTCTTAGCCAATCTAACAGGTGTGTAGTGATATCTCAGAGTTGTCTTAATTTGCATTTCTCTGATCAATAGTGATTTGGAACACTTTTTCATATGAGTGGAAATAGTTTCAATTTTATCCTCTGAAAATTGTCTGTTCATATCCTTTGACCCTTTATCAATTGGAGAATGGCTTGATTTCTCATAAATTAGAGTCAATTCTCTATATTTTTGAAATGAGGCCTTTATCAGAACCTTTAACTGTGAAGATGTTTTCCCAGTTTGTTGCTTCCCTTCTAATCTTGTTTGCATTAGTTTTGTTTGTACAAAGGTTTTTTAATTTGATGTAATCAAAATTTTCTATTTTGTGATCACTAATGGTCTCTAGTTCATCTTTGGTTACAAATTTCTTCTTCCTCCACAAGTCTGATTGATAAACCATCCTATGTTCCTCTAATTTATTTATAATCTCATTCTTTATGCCTAAATCATGGACCCATTTTGATCTTATCTTGGAATATGGTGTTAAGTGTGGGTCCATGCCTAATTTCTGCCATACTAATTGCCAGTTATTCCAGCAGTTTTTATCAAATAATGATTTTTTCCCCCAAAGTTAGGATCTTTGGGTTTGTCAAACACTAAATTGGTATAGTTGACTATTTTGTCTTGTGAACCTAACCTATTCCATTGATCAACTAATCTATTTCTTAGCCAATACCAAATGGTTTTGGTGACTGCTAATTTATAATATAGTTTTAGATCAGGTACAGCTAGGGCACCTTCATTTGATTTTTTTTTTTTCATTAATTCCCTTGAGATTCTCGACTTTTTATTGTTCCATATGAATTTTGTTGTTATTTTTTCTAGATCATTAAAATATTTTCTTGGAAGTCTGATTGGGATAGCACTAAATAAGTAGATTAGTTTAGGGAGTATTGTCATCTTTATTATATTCGCTCAGCTTATCCAAGAGCACTTAATATTTTTTATTTAAATCTGACTTTATTTGTGTCGAAAGTTTTTTGTAATTTTGCTCATATAATTCCTGACTTTCCTTTGGTAGATAGATTCCCAAATATTTTATGCTATCGACAGTTATTTTGAATGGAATTTCTCTTTATATCTCTTGCTGTTGGATTTTGTTGGGAATGTATAGGAATGCTGAGGATTTATGGGGATTTATTTTGTATCCTGCAACTTTGCTAAAGTTATGAATGATTTCTAAAAGCTTTTTAGTAGAATCTCTGGGGTTCTCTAAGTATACCATCATAGCATCTGCAAAGAGTGATAGTTTGGTTTCCTCATTGCCTATTCTAATTCCTTTAATCTCTTTCTCGCCTCTTATTGCTGAGGCTAGCATTTCTAATACAATATTGAATAATAATGGTGAAAGTGGGCATCCTTGCTTCACTCCAGATCTTATTGGGAAAGGTTCCAGTTTTTCCCTATTGCATATGATACTTACGGACGATTTTAAATATATGCTTCTGACTATTTTAAGGAAAAGTCCATTTATTCCTATCCTCTCAAGTGTTTTTATTAGGAATAGATGTTGGATTTTATCAAATGCTTTTTCTGCATCTATTGAGATGATCATATGTTTTTTTGTTAGTTTGGTTATTGAGATAATCAATTATGTTAATAGTTTTCCTAATATTGAACCAGCCCTGAATTCCTGGTATAAATCCTACTTGGTCATAATGTATTATCCTGGGAATGGTTTTCTGTAATTTTTTTGTTAATATTTTATTTAAGATTTTAGCATCAATATTCATTAGGGAGATTGGTCTATAATTTTCTTTCTTTGTTTTCAACCTACCTGGTTTAGGTATCAGTACCATGTCTGTGTTGTAAAAGGAATTTGGTAGGATTCCTTCAATCCCTATTTTTTCAAGTAGTTTATATAGCATTGGAGTTCATTGTTCTTTAAATGTTTGGTAGAATTCACATGTAAATCCATCTGGTCCTGGGGATTTTTTTCTTAGGGAGTTGGCTAATAGCTTGTTCTATTTCTTTTTCTAAGATGGGACTGTTTAGGATATTTACTTCTTCCTCTGGTAATCTGGGCAAGCTATATTTTTGAAGGTATTCTTATATTTCATTTAAGTTGTTGAATTTATTAGCATAAAGTTGGGCAAAGTAACTTCTAATTATTGCTCTAATTTCCTCTTTGTTAGTGGCGAGTTCTTGCTTTTCATTTTTATGACTAACAATTTGATTTTCCTCTTTCCTTTTTTAATCAAATTTATTAAGGATTTGTCTATTTTGTTGGTTTTTTTCATAGAACCAACTCTTAGTTTTATTAATTAATTCAATAGTTTTTTTTTTTTTTACTTTCAATTTTATTGATCTCTCCTTTTATTTTTAGAATTTCAAGTTTAGTGTTTGACTGGGGATTTTAAATTTGTTCCTTTTCTAGCATTTTTAGTTGCAAGCCCAATTCATTGACCTTCTCTTTCTCTATTTTATGCAAATAGGTCTCTAGAGATATGAAATTTCCCCTTATTACTGCTTTGGCTGCATCCCATACATTTTGGTATGATGTCTCATTATTATCGTTTTCTTGGGTGAAGTTATTAATTATGTCTACGATTTGCTGTTTCACTCAATCATTCTTTAGTATGAGATTATTTAGTTTCCAATTATTTTTTGGTCTACTTTCCCCTGGCTTTTTGTTGAATGTAATTTTCATTGCATCATGGTCTGAAAAGGATGCATTTACTATTTCTGCCTTACTGCATTTGAGTTTGAGGTTTTTATGTCCTAATATATGATGAATTTTTGTATAGGTTCTATGAACTACTGAAAAGAAAGTGTATTCCTTTCTGTCTCCATTACGTTTTCTCCAGAGATCTATCATATCTAATTTTTCTAGTATTCTATTTACCTCTTTGACTTCTTTCTTATTTATTTTGTGGTTTGATTTATCTAATTCTGAGAGTGCAAGGTTAAGATCTCCCACTATTATAGTTTTGCTGTCTATTTCTTCTTGCAGCTCTCTCAATTTATCTTTTAAGAATTTAGATGCTACACCACTTGGTGCATATATGTTTAATATTGATATTACCTCATTATCTATGCTATCCTTTAGCAAGATATAGTGCCCTTCCTTATCTCATTTAATTAGATCAATTTTTGCTTTTGCTTGATCTGAGATCAGGATGGCTACCCCTGCTTTTTTGACTTCACCTGAAGCATAGTAGATTCTGCTTTTAACTTTACTCTGTTTGTATCTTCCTGCTTCAGGTATATTTCCTGTAAACAACATATTGTAGGATTCTGGCTTTTAATCCATTCTGCTAACCACTTCCTCTTTATGAGAGAGTTTACCCCATTCACATTTATAGTTGAAATTACCAATTCTATATTATTTGCCATCTTGTTAACCCCTATTTATGCTTTTCTCCCTTCTTTCCCCCTTCCTCCCTTCCCCAGTATTAACCTTGTGAGCACTGCTTGCTTCTCACAGCCCTCCCTTTTTAGTATCCCTCCCACTGCCTTAGAGTTCCTCCCCCCATCTTACTCCTTTTCCTCACAGTTTCTGTATTCCCTTCTGCTTAGCTTATTCCTTCCCTTTTCACTTTTCCCTTCCCACTTTTCAATGAGGTGGGAGAAGTTTCACCATAAATTGAATATGTCTACAATTTTTCTCTTAAAGCCAATTCTGATGGCAGTAAGATACCCACTATATTCATCCCTCTCCATTCTTTCTCTCAGTTATAATACATTTCCTTTGCCTCTTCAGGAAATGTAATACCCCCACTTTACCCTTTTTCTAGTACAATGTCCTTCCCACCTCTAGTTTCTAGAACAAGGTATATACATGTATTCTTTATACATCTTTATAGCAGAAATATAGTAGTTTCTTTTTACCTTTTTAGGTTTTTCTTGAGTTCTATATTTGTAGATCAAACTTTTTGTTAAGTTCTGGTTTTTTCATTAAAAATAGGTGAAAGTTGCATATTTCATTGAATGTTCATCTTCTCCCCTGGAAAAAGATGCTCATTCTGGCTGGGTAAGTTATTTTTGGTTGCATACCAAGTTCCTTAGCCTTTCGGAATATCATATTCCAGGCCCTTCGATCCTTTAATGTGGACGCTGCTAGATCCTGGGTAATTTTTTTGTGGCTCCTCTATATCTGAATTGTTTTTTTTTTTTCTAGGCACTTGAAGTATTTTTTCCTTTATCTGATAGTTCTGGCATTGGCCACTATATTTTTTGGTGTTTTGATTTTAGGGTCCCTTTCAGTAGGTCATTGATGAATTCTTTCAATATCTATTTTACCCTCTGTTTCTATGACTTCTGGGCAGTTCTTTTTGATAATTTCCTGGAAAATAGTGTCCAGGTTCTTTTTTTTTTTCATCATAATTTTCCAGGAGTTCAATAATTCTCAGATTGTCTCTCCTAGATCTATTTTCCAGGTCTGTTGTTTTCCCAAAAAGGTATGTGACATTTCTGTCCATTGTTTCATTTTTTTGGTTTTGCTTGACTGATTCTTGTCGTCTCCTCAAGTCATTCAATTCCATTTGTTTGATTCTGATTTTCAATGAAGTATTTTCTTCACTCACTTTCTAAATATCTTTTTCTAATTGTCCAATTGAGTTTTTAAGTGAGTTGTTTTGTTCTATGGAATTTTTCTCCATTTTGCCAATTTTATTTTTTAGAGAGCTATTTTCTTTTTCCAGTTCACTGATTCTATTTTTCAACGATTTGATTTCTTTATCCACTCTGTCTTTAAATGAGTGGGATGACTTCTCCAGACTCTCTTGCCAAGCCTCTCTTTCCTTTTCCCATTTTTCTTCTAGATCTCTTGTGAGAGCCTTTTTAATTTCTTCTATGAGATTCATCTGTGCTGAGGACCAGATGATATCATTCTTTGGGGATTCAGCTGGATACAGTCTGTTTTTAGTCTCCTCAGGATTTAGAGTCTGCTCTCTATCCATATAGAAGCTGTCAATGGTTAAGGTCCGTTTAAATTTTTTGCTCATTTTGTCAGAGAAGAATCAAAGACAAATTAACAAATAAAAAAAGAAAAAAAAAAAAACCAAATGGAATCTGCCTTTTTTTTTTTTTTTTTTTTTTTTTTTTTTTTGCAGGGGGGTGGGGGGGTGGGAAAAAGTTGGGGGGGGGGGGAGACTGGGTGGTGTTACCAAGCTTCCTCTACAGACTGCGGGGGACAGCAGTGAGGCACTAGCAGGACAACCATAACTGTGCTGCGCCTGCGCTCTGAGACTCCAAGGGCATGCTGAGACACTGTGTGGGAGGGGTGACCAGGTCCCAAGAGACTCCAGCTGTTCGGGGTTGTATTTTTCACCCCCTGTGTTTTTAGCTTCTCTGCTAGTCTTCTGGCTTGCTGCTAGGGCAAAGTATCTAATCCAGTAGCAAAGCTCTCCCCGCAGAGATGGCTGAGATCACACCTCACCCCTCTCCGTTCTGCTCGGCTGTGAGCTACCTGCCGGGCTCTCGCTGCTGCCTCCTGCCCTCAGCCTGCCCCTGATCTAAGACCTTTCCTGGCGAATTTCAAGGATGTCTTCTCTTGGTAATTATTTGTGGGGTTTTTTTTTCAGTCAAGCATTAATTCAGAGGCTTGTCATGAAATGAATGCTGAGAGAAAATGTGGAACTTACACAACTGTGTGCCTCCTCTCTGCCATCTTGGCTGGAAGTCCTAGAAGGCGATTTTTATGAAAAAGGATAAACTATTGTCTAATTTGATTTTTAAAAACAAAGAAGGGGAAAGCTAGATGGCGAGTGGATAGAGCACAGGCCCTGAGGTCAGGAAGACCTGAGTTCAAATCCAGCTTCAGACACTCAATACTTCCTAGCTATGTGACCCTGGACAAGTCACTTAATCCCAATTGCCTCAGCAAAAATTTAAAAATAAAAATAAAAGGAAAGGAAAGAAGAAAACCAAATTGCCAGTATCAAAAATGAAAAGGACAAATTCACCCAATGGAAAAAAAATTGAGACAAGTTCTCAATCATGTGCCAATAAATTTAACAAAAAAAAATGAAATGGATGAATATCTACAAAAATATAAATTACCCAGATTAACAGAAGAAATAAAAATATTTAAATAATCCAGTCTTAGAAAAAGAAATTGAATCCTTAGAAAAAATCCCCAAGACCAGATGGATTCATAAGTGAATTCTACCAAACATTTAAAGAACAATCAATCCCAATACTATATGAACTATTTGGGAAAATAAGGAAAGAAGACATCCTACCAAGTATCTTTTATGAGACAAATATGGTGCTGACACTCAATCCAGGAAGAGACAAAATGAAGAAAGAAAATGTGTAGGCCAATTTCCTATATTGGTGCAAATTTTTAAATTATAATACTAACAAAGAGATTACAGCAATATATCATAAAGAACATACACTGTGACTACGTGGGATTTACCAGGAAAATGCAGGTTTGGTTCAATATTAGGAAAACTGTTGGTGTAATTGACTATATGAAAAACAAAGTCAATAGAAATCATCTGAGTATCACAATAGAGCAGAAAAAGCCTTTGACAAAATACAGCATCTAATAACACTGGAGAATATATGAATAAATGGATTTGGCCTTAAAAATTTATCTGAAACTATCAGCAAGCATTATCTGCCATTAGAATAAGCTAGAAGCCTTCCCAGTACAATCAGGAGGTGAAGCAAGAATGCCCATTATCAACTGTATCGTTTAATAATTTCTAGAAATGCTAGTTATAACAATAAGAGAAGAAAAAGAAAGTAAAAGAATTATAATAGGCAAGAAAGAAAAAACTATCACTCTTTGCAGATAATGACGATCTATTTAGAGGATCAACTAAAAAGCTCCTTGAAATAATTAACAACTTTAGCAAAGTGGCAGGATGTAAAGTTAACCCACATAAATCATCAATTTTTTTTTCTACATCTTACCAACAAAATCCAGCAGCAAGAAAAATGCCACTTAAAATAATTGTAGACAATATAAAATATTTGGGAGTCTACCTCCCAAGACAAACCCAGCAACGATATGAACCAATTATAAAACACTTTTCACACAACTAAAGCCAAATCTAAACAATTAGAAATATATTCATTGCTGAAAGGTAGACTAAGCCAATACAATAAAAATGACAATTCTACCTAAATTAATATATCTATTTAATGCTATGCCAATCAAACACCAAAAATTAATCTATGGAAGTGGATATGAGAAAACTAGAACACTAATACATTGTTGGTGGGGTTGGTAGAGTTGGTCGTGCTCAACCTTTCTGGAGAGCAATTTGGAACTATGTCCAAAAAGCCATCATACTGTGTATATTCTTGGATCTAGTAGTGTTTCTACTGAACTTGTATCTCAAAGAGATCATAAAAGAGAGAAAGGGACCCACATGTGCAAAAATGATTGTGGCAGCCCTCTTTGTAGTGGCAAGAAACTGGACGTTGAGTGGATGCCCATCAGTTGAAGAATGGCTGAATAAGTTATGGTATGTGAATGTTATGAAATATTATTGTCCTATAAGAAATGATCAGCAGAATGATTTCAGAGAGGCCTGGAGAGACTTACATACACTGATGCTAAGTGAAATGAGCAGAACCAGGTGATCATTATGTGGTGTTTTTGTTCTTCTTTAAAAATAATAGTTCTCTCTGGGAGAAAGCAGGTGTCTTGGGGAGGTTTTCTGGAAGCAGCCTTAGTTCAGATCAATAATTACCCCAAATGCAGCCAGGTGATAAAAGTTCAGATCTTTTATTGTCTCCAATATAGCCCAGTTAGCTTAGAGGCCTATTTTTCTGCTTGGTTCCAAGAGCTCTTGCAGCTTTGTCCTTTGCTTCTGCCTCTGCTTTCTTTAGCCTCCAATTCAGCTCCAAGTTGAATCTGTCTTGCCTCTGAGAGAGGGCTTCTGGCTCTCAATCTTCCAGAGTGCTCCTCTCTGACCCCAGTCAATGTTCCGAAGTAAAACTCCTCACTCAGAGAGGGCTTCTGGCTGAACTCACTTGATGCTCCCCTCTCAATCTAAATTCAGCTGAACTCCTGACTCGTATCTTCTTCACTCCGAAAACTTTATTGACTGGCCCATTGAAGCTCTATTTCCTTTGAGAGAGAGGAATTGTAGGATGCGAGAGAGAGGGATTATGGGTTTCTTCCCAGAGTGCTCTCTGGCCCTAAGAGCTTCAGGGAGGTGTGAATTCACAAAGTTACACAGTTAACTTTGTGAATCTCCCATACTTGTGAATTCCAATGAGTAAAGGTGTAAACACAAGCATTGTATCAATTAGTTCTACTTAGTACTTTGTTTCAGTTCTGGCCCAAAACATCTCAACTCTAATGACTTAACAATTTATAAAGATTATAACATCATTGTGCACAGCAACAAGAAGATTATACGAAGATCAATTCTGATGGATATGGCTCTTTTCAACAATGAGATGATTCAGGCTAGTTCCAAAGACTTTGTGCTGAAGAGAGCCATTTGAACCCAGAGAGAACACTGTGGGAACTGAGTGTGGATCACAACATAGCATTTTCACTCTTTTTGTTGTTGTTTGCTTGCATTTTGTTTTCTTTGTCATTTTTTTTCCTTTTTGATCTGATTTTTCTTGTGCAGCATAATTGTAGAAATATTGATAGACGAATTGCACATGTTTAACATACATTAGATTACTTGCCATTTAGGGGAAGGGTTAAAGAAAGGGGAAGAAATTTGGAACACAATGTTTTGCAAGGATCAATGTTGAAAAATTATCCATGCATATATTTTGAAAATAAAAACCTTTAATAAAAAAAAGAAAAGAAAGAAATAACAAAAATTATTTTATAGAACTAGAAAAAAATAATAAAATTCACCTGGAAGAACAAAAGCTCAAGAATATCAAGGAAATTAATTTTAAAAATGTAAAAGAAGGTGGCCTAACCATACCAGATCTCAAACTATATTATAAAGTGGTAATTATTCAAACAATCTGGTACTGGGCTAAGAAATAGAGTGGTGGATCAGTTCTATTCATTAGATACAAATTACATTATAGTAAATGACCATAGTAATATAACAATGAAAAACCCAAAGATCCAAGCTTTTAGAACAAAAACTCATTATTCGACAAAAACTTCAGGGAAAACTGAAAATAGTATGGCAGAAACTAGCTATAGACCACCATCTCACACCATATACTAACATGAGGTCAAAAATGGCTATATGATTTACATATCAAGGGTGATACCATAAGTAAATTAAGCAAATATGAAAAAGGTTATCTATCAGATTTATAGATAAGTGAAGAATTTAGGAGCAAAGAAGTTGTATAGAGCATTACTAAGTATAAAATAGGTCATTTTGATAATAAAATTAAAATGTTTTTATATAATTAAAACTAATGTACACAAAAGTATCAAAAAAGCAGAAAACTGGGAGGAGTGGAGTTTGCAATAAGCAAGTCTGATAAAGGTCTCATTTCTCAAATGTATAAAGGATTGAGTCAAATTTATAAAAATACAAGACATTCTCCAATTGCTAAATGGTCAAAGGGTATGAACAGATATTTTTCAGACAAGGAAAGCAAAGCTATCGATAGTCATATGAAAAAATGCTCTAAGTCACTATTGATCAAAGAAATCCAAATTAAAACAACTCTGTGACAGCACCTAACAACTATCAGAATGACTAATATAAAAAAAAAATATTAGATGTTGCAAGGGATGAATTGGGGCACTAATGCATTGTTGGTAGAGTTGTGACCTGATTCAATGATTCTATATAGTAATTTGAAACTATGAACAAAGGGAAAAATTATGCACATTGTTTGTTCTAGCTCTACTACTAATAGTCCTATATCCCAAAGACATCAAAAACAGGAGGGGAGGAATCTATTTGTACAAAAATACTAATAGCAGCTTTTTTTGTCATGGATAAAAATTGGAAATCAAAGTGATGCCAATAAACTGGGGAATGGTTAAACAAGCTATGGTATGTGATTATAATGGAATGTTATTGTCCTGTAAGAAAATGACAAGCAGGATTATTTCAGAAAATCCTGGAAAGATTTATATGAACTGATACATAATGTAGTGACAGAATCAAGAGAACATTGTATGTGGTAGCAGCAATATTGTTCAATGGAGAACTGTGAATGACTTAACAATAAAATATAATGCTTTAAGGCAATCCTAATCTAAGACAATGAAAAATACTATTTGCCTTCAGAAGAAGAACTGATATTAATTGATACAGATTGAAGCTTACAATTTTTCACCCTCTTTCTTTTATTTATTTTTCTTTTCTATGAGCTTTCCTATACAAAATGACTAATATGGAAATTCTTACATAATTGCATATTTGTAACTTATATCTGATTGCTTACCATCTTAGAGAGGAGGAAATGGAAGGAGGAGAAGAGGGATAAAATTTGGAATTCAAAAAAAATTTTTTTTAAGTTTTATAAAAAAATCAACCCTGGGATATTTTGATTGAATTGTGTGCTAGCTAAATGAGAACAAACAGAAATCCTTAAGGTTACCTTCCTAATGGCATGCATGTATATCCAGAACTTTCCTAACTGGACAGGATATGGGTTTCTTTTACTTGTGCCCCTGGGAAATAGAGATGCATTGTGAATTTCTAATGATCTATGTGCAGTATCAAGTGAGGGTGATCATTGGGAGAAAGATGCTCTTTTCTTAAAAAAGAGTTATTTAACATAGGTTAGTTATTTATGATGAGAACTGTCCACATACTGATATTTGAGTCAGTATTAGACTGAGGCCCTACCTTCCATAGAAATAAAAACATAGGAAAAATTGATACTTGGAATCTCAGAATATTTTCCTGATATCAATTGGAAGGGAAAAAAATAATCCCTATGGTATATAGAGTAAAAAGTATTATTAGAGTTTAAGAACTTATATCCAGAACTTACCCAAGGGAAACATATCCATTCTCTCTACTATTTTCATTTTTTTTTACTAAAACTCTGTAAGATATTGAAAGTTAATAAATACAAAGCATTTTATCAATTTTTGTTCCTTTCTCTGCTGGTTTTAGAGCTTAATGATGACACACAAAAAAAAGGAAAGAGAAGAAATTGCAAAACTAATGGTGTGTTTTAAGAAAACAGTGGTTGCAATTTTTAAAAATATGTCTTAGTGGTGTCTTTTATCTCTACATTCCAGATATTTCTTATTATATACCCTACAGATTGAATAGGAAAAAGAGTTAAGAAAAAGCAATGAATCTGGAGATATTTACTCAAGGAGATACACCATGAAAGAGAAAACATACTTCATTATCTCTTTTGTGGTAGCAGATTTTTAGATCAGATATAGGCTTGATTCCAAATTGTTTTCCAGAATGGTTAGATCAGGTCACAACTTCACCAGCAATGCATTAGTGACCCAGTTTTTTCACATCCCCTCCAACATCTAACCTTTTTATTTTTTGTCACACTAGCCATTCTAATAGTTGTGAGGTGTCTCAGAGTTGTTTTAATTTATATTTCTCTGATCAAAAATGACCAATGTATAGTGTAGATGGGTCATCACCTTCTCTTTCTGTTATTTGATAAATTAATTCTTCCATCCTTGGTTTCAAGGCAATCAATAGGTATATTTTGATATTTTCATAAATTTCCTAAAATTGCAGTGTTTTTTTCATTAATCAATCAGCTCTGAGATTCATGTTGCAATTTATGAAATGATATTTATTAACTAGAGAAATTTTTTCCTTCTAAAATATTGCTAATATAATACCAAATTCCTTAACATAGGATTGAATAGTCTAAAAGTTACAAACTATATAATTTATCAACAGTGTAACAAACAATAAAATAAAGACAAATATGTATTTGTAATGCATTACCTTTGTTTTTATAATATTTATTTCTAATCCATCACCTCACAGTCATATTCTCCTCCATCCTGGAAACATATTCTCACTAGTTAGCTTTCAATGAATAGCATTGAAAATCTCTCAAAAATTTCTCTTGATGTTTTTTCATAAGAAAAGTTAAACTCAGTCTTTTTCAGAAATTTTTTTTCATATTTTCTCATTGAACATAAACTCAGTCTTTCAGATAATAAATTGTTTTCTTCCTTCCTCTCTTTACATCTTTTAGTCTCTTTCCAAACCATCATATTTAACATTCCAGAATAAAAGTTAAACTGCCAGTCTTCCCACAGATAAAAATTAAACTGTGATTCTCCAAGATTTCATCATCCCTTGAAAATATTGTAACAGTATCCATACAAGAAATTACTTAATCAAGTATTACATGTACATTAAATTTAATACAATGGCAAAAAAATTCTCCTCTGTATTTGTATCTTCTTCTCAACTGCATCTGGTTGTTGGAATCCTTACAAAGTGCTAACTCATTAGAGTTGATAGAGACAATAATTATCTAATTTAGTATGGTTCCGTATGATTGATCTGATCTTACAAGGAGATGTCATGGGACAGAACTTGAAACAAGGTACTAAGTGGAACTGATAGAAACGATGCTTGTGTTCACACGTTTAGAGAGCTCATATAAGCAAGAAGTATTTAAGTACTCATTGGAGTTCACAATTATGGGACAGTCACAAAGTTAACTTTGTAACTTTGTGAATTCACACCTCCCTTAATCCCTCCCTCAGAGGAGGAGCCAACCTTTGGGAGATCATATATAAAGAAGCTCTTAGCATCAGATTAGTTAGTCCGGAACATTGCCAGGAGTCAGAGAGGAGCACTCTGGAAGATACAGAAGTTCACAAGCCCACTCTCGGCGGTGGAGTCAGATTAGTTCCATTTCCTACCTTTGCACTGGCTGGAGGCTGAAAGACAAACCTTTGGATTTGGAAGCATTCGGAGCTCTTGGAACCAAGCAGAGAGGCCACCAAGAAAGCTAACCAGGCTATTTTGGAGGAAGCAATAAAAGATCTGAACTTTTAACACCTGGATGCATTTAGCATGATTATTGATCTGAACTGATACTAAGGCTGCCTCCAGAAAACTTCTCCAAGAAACCTGCTCCCAGAGAGAACCATCATATATTATAAAAAAAAAAGAAGAACACCACATCTGGTTTTTTGTATTTTTAGTTTGATTCACACTTCTCCCCCTCACTATCAGATTCCCCCTTTCAAATTAACTTCATTTACTCTGTTTATATCTTATATGTACCAAAGTCATCTATTGTCTCCCTCATTAGAATGGATATTTCTTGAGGATGGGACTCAAAAGAAAAAAAAAGTTTTTGTGTGTTTTTTTCCTTTGTTTGAATCTTCAGTTGTCCCAATCGTAGTTCAATGTGTGGTAGAATGAATCACTCAGAGTCTGAGAGTTCAAATAAAATTCTTATACTAAAAATATTTTAATAACTATAAAAACAGTTCTCAAGGGTGAAAAAGGCGTATATGGGGCAAGCTCCACAAGATACAGGACTAGATATTTTCTCCGAATTCCATCATATTTCAAATCTCTCCAAAAAGGCATAATTCACAAGAGAGAAAGTAATTTCTGTAGTCTCCACACTTGGTTTCTAAGATACAAGGTAACAGTTCATTAATGTAATAATAGAAAACAACATTCAGCACTCTCTCTCCCCCACCACCACACTTTTATAAGGTTTTATAAGACTATTCATGATTCAGGATACAAAATAAATCCACATAAATCATCAGCATTTTTATATATCACTAACAAAATCCAACAGTAAGAGATACAAAGAGAAATTCCATTTAAAATAACTGTTGATAATATAGACTATTTGGGAATTTATCTGCCAAGGGAAAGTCAGGAACTATATAAGCAAAACCACAAAACACTTTCCACATAAATAAAGTCAGATCTAAACAATTGGAAAAATATCAAGTGCTCGTGGATAGGCCAAGCAAATATAATAAAGATGACAATACTCCCAATCTAATTTATTTATTTAGTGCTATACCAATCAAACTTCTAATAAGCTATTTTTTTGACCTAGAAAAAATAGGAAAATTCATCTGGAAGAACAAAAGGGCATGAATTTCAAAGGAATTATTGAAGAGAAAAGCAAATGAAGGCAGCATCGTTGTACCAGACCTAACACTATATTAGAAAGCAGTGGTCATCAAAACCATTTGGTACTAGCTAAGAAATAGAGAAGTTGATCAGTGAAATAGGTTAGGTTAAACAGACAAAATAGTCAATAACTATAATAATTCAGTGTTTGACAAACCCAAAGGCCCCAGCTTTTAGAATAAGAATTCACTATTTGACAAAAGCTGCTGGGAAAATTGGAAACTAGTATGGCAGAAAGTAGGCATAAACCCACACTTAACACCATATACCAACAGAAGATCAAAATAGGTTAATGATCTAGACATAAAGAATGATATTATAAACAAATTAGAAGAACATAGAATAGTTTACTTCTCATATTTGTGGAGGAGGAAGGAATTTGTGACCAAAGAAGAACTAGAGCTCATTATTGATCACAAAATAGATAATTTTAATTATATTAAATTAAAAAGGTTTTGTACAAACAAAACTAATGCAGACAAGATTAGAAGGGAAACAATAAACTGGGAAAACATTTGTACATCCAAAGGATCTGATAAAGGCCTCATTTCTAAAATATATATAGAATTGGCTCAAATTTATCATGGTTCAAGCCATTCTCCAATTGATAAATGGTCAAAGTTTATGAACAGACAATTTTCAGATGAAGAAATTGAAACTATTTCTAGTCATCTGAAAAGGTGCTCTAAATAACTATTGATCAGAAAAATGCAAATTAAAACAACTCTGAGATACCATTACACACCTGTCAGATTGGCTAGAATGACAGGGAAAGATAATGCAGAATGTTGGAGGGGATGTGGGAAAACTAGGACACTGATTTGTTGGTGGAACTGTGAATGGATCCAACCATTCTGGAGAGCAATTTGGAACTATGCTCAAAAAGTTATCAAACTGTGCATACTCTTTGATCCAGCAGTGTTTCTACTGGGATTATATCCCAAAGAGATCTTAAAGGAGGGAAAGGGACCCACATGTGCAAAAATGTTTGTGGCAGCCTTCTTTGCAGTGGCAAAAAACTGGAAATTGAGTGGATGCCCATCAATTGGAGAATGGCTGAATAAATTATGGTGTATGACTGCTATGTAATACTATTGTTCTGTAAGAAACGACCAGCAGGATGATTTCATTAAGGCTTAGAAATGCTAAGTGAAATGAGCAGAACCAGGAGATCATTATACATGGCAACAACAAGACTGTATGATGATTAATTCTGATGCACGTGGCTCTCTTCAACAATGACATGCTTCAAACCAGTTCCACTTGTTCAGTGACGAAAAGAGCCATCTACACCCAGAGAGAGGTCTGGGACAACTGAGTGTGGACCACAACATAGCATTCTTACTCTTTCTGTTGTTATTTGCTTGCATTATGTTTTCTTTCTCAGTTTTTTCTTTTTCTTCCTTCTTGATCTGATTTATTTCTTTTGCAATAAGATAACTGTATAAATATATATACATATATTGGATCTAACATGTATTTCAACATATTTAACATGTATTGGACTACCTGCTAGTTAGAGGAAGAAATAGGGGGGAGGAGGGGAAAATTTGGAACAAAAGGCAAGGGTCAATATTGGAAATTTTACCCATGCATATGCTTTGTAAATAAAAAGTTTTAATAAAAAAAAGAAAAAAAAACTATTCAAAGACTCACAGCAGAATTCAACTCTGCCCTCTACACCCTTCATTTTTTACCTCCATATTTCACAGAAAGCAATAATTTTGATTTGTCTCAGAGACTTGCATGTGTTGAGGTTGGGAAAGGGGAACCCTAAAAGTTTGGGGTCCCAGACCAGTGTCACAAGGTGTCTCAAAAGAATTTGCAGACTTGAATCCATTTCCTAGCTAAAGGGCAAAACTTTATTGCAATAGTAAAGCAGGCTGGAATTTGAAGGGAATCCAGCAGAGAAACAGAAGTGAAGAAATATATTTATACAGCTTTCAGTCACAAATATGTTAATTCTTTGGCTCAAGTTAGGAAAGAGAGGTTCTTGGTTGAACAGATTATTACTGACAAGATTATCAGTCAATAATGAATTGAGGAGTGGTTTTATTCACTATTATCTCAAAAGTTTGATCTGTGGGAGTTTCCTGAGATCAGAAGCTATCTGGCTAAGGAGTGGTCAGACAGATTGGCTGGGGGAGTTTCCTGAGGCAGATTCCAAAGCTAGAAGATTTAGGACTATTGACTTATTGTAGAACAGAAACCCCCCAAGATCAGAGATTACATTATATCACATAGACAACACTTCATGCTTTAAAATTGCTTATTTAGGGAACTGAGGGATTGAGCAACTGGAATATAGTGTCATGGTATGGGGAGGGGAAGGGCTAAACCACATTAGAGGGAAAGGGAACCTGTATCTAGCTGAGATCAGCTCTAATACCTCAGAATTCACTTAAGAAAGAGACTGAGACTGGGGAAAAGTGAATTCCTTACCAAGAGAGGTGGGTTGAGACAGTTTTGAGGCCTAGTATCTGGAGAAGTCATCATCAAAGAGAAAAACCTAGAAAATGAGTGATGGGAAAACTATTAGGAAAAAAGATTAAAATTACCAAAGAGCTTATGAGAAAGAAAACTCAAAGATCTTGAGTACAAGTGAAGTAATATAGCTTCTAGAGGAGATAGCAATAATTTAAAGTCCCCTGACTTTAGGGTGCTTCTGTTCGAACAATCTGTCAGTAATTCTAAATCTTCTGGCTTGAAATCTGTGATTCTGAGGCCCTTTGTTGTAAGAATGATATTATTCTGTCAATGATTATAAAAGTCCTTTGCCTAGAAATATAATAATATTTCTTCCCTTAGACTTTAGAGAAGATATATTAGTGATCCTGAGACTATTGTTTGAAAAATCTGTCTGTCAATGATTTCAAGTCTTCTGGCCTTAGAATAGTCCTACAAACATTACTGTCTGTTGGTCAGTGATAACCAAATTCTTGAGACCACTCCTTGGTTTTATCCCAAAGCCATAAAATTAGCATATAAGTGACATGAAGAACTGGATAAATGTCTCCTTTCTCAAGTTCTTTGCTAAACTCTTGGACTTTAACCTGCTTCAATTGGTATTATAATTACACTAAACTTTGCCCCTTAATTTGGATATGGGTTCAAGCCTGCAAATTCTTTTGAGACACCTTGTGACACCAGTCTGTAATCCCAACCTTTTGGAGTCCTTTCTCAAACTCAAAATAAGCATACAATATTAATAACAGAAGAGAATATGGCTCTCAGATCATTTAAGTGAATGACTAAGTCAGAATAACTCTGAATAAATAGTGTAAGATTAAGGAAAATGAATCTACACCTGATGAGGCAGAAGAAAATCTGAATTCCCAAGAGGACATGGAAACATAGCACATTTATTCCTGAATGGTTCAAGAGAGAGAAAAACATTATTTAAAAAGAATTTATGACCTATGCAGTACAAATAATCATGGAAAAAAAAAAAAAAAAAACTTTGAGTCCACAGTGGCAAATTTCACCAAAGAAAGGGAGGAGAAAATAAGCATTTTAACATTCAAATAAAACTGAAAGATAATCTTAAAAAGGAAAACAAAAGTCAGGAATATTGAAAAATATAGCCACTAGATAAGCAAACCGTGGAATCTTGAAAACAGAATAAATAGACAAATTAAAATTGATAGGTCTTCCAAAAGAAATAAGAATTCAAGAAACCCTGAATATTATAATGCAAGAAAGTATACAAGAAAATTACCTGATGCATTTGAACAGAGAAAATAAAATGCCAATCAAAAGAATCCTCAAAACAACAATAAATTCTGAAAATTCCATGCTGCAGATTACAAGACAAAAATTGGATAAATTTAACAATTCCAATAAAAAATAAATCTGTACTAACTAGAAATCAAAGTAAGCAATTGAATAAAAAGTTCTGAAGAGCAAAGAGCATAAGATGCAAACCAAAGTGACATATCCTGAAAACCTAATACTAATCATTACTGAAAAAATATGGAAATTTAAAAAATAAAATTTTAAAAAGAAAATACTTCTACAAAGAAAGCTTTGCAAATACCCTAGACAACAGAAACACAAGAAAGTATAAAAAATAGTCACCAAGAAAAGTACAATTAATGAAATTTCCCAAAAAGAGGGAAATAACTTAAAATAGAAATAATTATGTGAAGTTAATCACAAGAACATAAAGAATATTAAGAATTTTCTTTCTATATATGAAGACAAAGGGAAAGCAGAAATCAAATAAAAGTTATGATGGAAATATTTTCAATAGCCCAATCTACAGGTGAATTGGTATGTTTTTGTTTTGGTTTGGTTTTGGATTGAGATACTGTGTGAGTGAATAAATAAAAGAACAAGGGGACAAAGAGTACAATGTGTGATGCAACTTAATTGAGTCAGTGTTGAATAACAGTGAAAAAAAAATAACTCCTTAGTCTTTCTATAAGAAGAACTCTAGGAGAATGGGTAAAGTGGTAAAGGAAGGGATTAAAAGAAGAGAGGAAAGTGGGGAAAAGAAAATTCTTGATTTGGTGGCGGTGGTGGGTCTCGCTGAAGAATACTCCCATAAGGAAAGAGATATTATATAATGGGAGATGGGGACCTTACAATGAATGTAATCTGCAGAGATTTAATTTTTAGAAAGACCACTGCCTCTAAGAGTATTATTCCTTTAAGGATAAAAAAGTATCTTGTTTCAGAAGGAAAATCCCCTAGAGGCAACTGATATACAGAAAATTAGGAGGGCATGAATCCAGAGAGATTTTATGGCAAATGGGAAACATTTTCATGGGGTGGACTAAGAATAGAAATAAGTTGCACAAGCATGAAAAGAAAACTTACAAGGCAAAGTGTCTACATTCTCAACCTCCTTTAATAATTGATATTATTAGTAATAGAGTAATATATAGATAGAGTAAGGCATGACAGAAAAGAGAAATCCATGGACAAGATCTGCAAGGAAATAAAATAGAAACTATTTAAAGGAAGGAACCCAAAATAGATACCTAGAAATTTTCATTCTATGATGAATACAGAAATTAAATGAATAATAAAGAAATAAATACAATGGCTATGAATGAAATAATAAGAGTATAGAATAGAAAGAAATGGAAGATAAATAATAAAGAGAGAGAAAGAAAATGAATTTGAGTGTATAAAATGATATAAAGAAAACAAGTTGAAGAGACAGAAAGGAAGGGAACTGAAAGCAAAAAATAGGGGAAGCATTATAAAAGGGAAAAATAAAAAGGAATTAATAACTTGAGAAAGAGTATAAAATTAGGGAAAGGAGTAAGAAATAAGATTGTGGCCATAGGGTTGCCTTAAAATAGATTAAGAAAAAAAAAACTGAATAGAAAAAGTGCTGTCTTTCCAGAGAAAGAAGAAAAACAATTTAGGAAAAAAGGCAACATTAGAGACAAATTGAGGAAAACAGAAAACAACTTATAATTTTAACTGTGAAGGAACTAAATAATAAAATGAAAAAGAATGAATGATTCAATAAGAAAACAAACCTCCACAATCTGTTTTGGAACACACATTAAAAACGAGAATATGAGATAATGATCCAATATCCCTATGATTTCTGGAAACTTTTTGGAAAATAGTTTCAATCTATATCCAAAAAATAACAACTACATGTATTCTTTAGTACAATATTGTTAAAAGAACATACTTCAGAAGAATAAAAGAAGAAAAGGATGTGTGTATGTGTGAGTACATATAAAATAACCAAAATGCTTACAGCAGCAATTTTTGTTGTAGCAAAGAAAGAGAAATGAAGAGGGTTCCTATCCATTGAGGAATGGGTGAGCAAATTATGATATATGAATATAATGAAATATCACTATAAGAAATGATGAAATGGATGGACTCATAGAATCTTCAGATTTATGAATTGATAACAGAGAAAGTGAAAAGCAGGAAAAAAACTATTACTAAAACATTGCAAAGAAAATCAGTTTTGAAAGATTCGAAACTTTTTATCAATAAAATTGATGAAGTGTAAGAATAGGGTGATCCCCTCTGATCAGAGCTCAGGTCCTATTCGAAAGAATTTGCAAACCCAAAATCTCTGTGGCAAAAAGGGGTCTATTGGCACTGAGAAATCAGCTTGCTAGGAAGACAGATTTCTTAATGGGCAGAGTCCTGGCAGGACACTTTGCTAAAAAGACAACTTCCTTAGCAAGCATAATCCTGTTTAGGACTTCTGCAAAGATAATTTGACCAACCACTAATTATATCAGGTAAATCTTGGCCTGGGGGCTGGGAGCAGTTTGGGCTACTCAATAGAGGACTATAAGGCTGAGATCTCCAATTGAATAAAATCACTTAACTGGGAGTTTGAGCTACTGGGAGTGGTTCCGGACTAATCTTCAACTCAATAGAGTATGCAATCACATCCCTGGACAAGATCTCCAATTGAATGAAACCACCCAACTGGGCTTCCCTGAAGGATAGGTCTCTTTCAGAGGGAGTAGGAGACTCAGGAACTTCTCCCAAGAAGGGGGACAGTTTCAGGGTTCACGCCCATCATTTCCCTCCAAAAGATCTCAGTTTACATCAAAATGACCAGTTACCACTCCAGAGCATGGTTATGAAACTAATATATTCATGGTACAGAATGAAACCTATTTTTTAACATAACCAATAGGTGGATTTGTTTTTCTTAACAATTTAAAAGATAAAATTAATGTCACCTCAAGTTTCTACTGTCTTGATTTCTACTGTATTGATTTTACAATGTAACTAATTTTATGGTGTTTCAATTTTATAATTGAGTCTGCATCTGCTTAAAGCCATTTTTCCATGTCCTTGAATTGAACTCTGGAATTTAGGTTTCCCTCTTAGTTTAAAAGAATGATTAAAAGAAAAGTTATCTACCATAGCTTTAACCCCTGGACAGTGGCTGGTTATCTTTAAGCCCCTAAAAGTTAACTTAGTACCATCCTCAAAAGAAATGTCTTCTGATCTTACTAGTTCTTAAAAAATTAGTGGAGATTTGATATCTTCCAAGAAGAAGGCAATTTTACTGGCTTTGGTCACCTAGCAAATATTACAATATGCAGATGATCCCATAAACCAGTTAACAATTTATAATTGTCAGAATGATGTGTGATTAGCCTGACCTGAATTGTAGAGGATTGGAACTCTGGAAAGGTATATTTGAGTCAAGGACAGTAGGATGCTTATAGTTAAGCAACTACTCAGTGTAATTGAGAGGATAATGATTCTCTAGTTAAACATATACTTAATGTGATGTAATGATGTAATCACTCTAGTTGGCATATACTTAGTGTGATAGGGTGACGTTATGGTTCTACTTGGCACTTGCTCAGTTGCTGTAGTGATGTAATTGTATTGAGATATTTAAGGGCTAAGAGGACTGGGAAGGGACAGTTTCAGACACAGACACAGAGAAGACTTGAGACTCCATCTTTGACTAGGCTTGTGGTGGCTCTCTTTCTCCACCTAAAAACCAGGCCTGTCCGGAAATCCTCCAGAAAACTAGCCCAGATAATACATTGAATGAAGTCTAATTTTTTAGAATAATCAATTATAATGTTCCATTACCACCAAGAACTTCTTTCTTATGTATAAATAAAGGGAGTCCTCTCCTTCTCATTGAGGTCACTGGTTTTACTGCATAGTATGACACATTGTATTAACAATTATATGACTGATTTTTTTCAATGTATTTCAGTCTATATTTATTAAATTTACTCAAGACAGAGGCAGCTAGGTAGTACAGTGGATAAAGTACTAGCCCTGAAGTCAGGAGGACTTGAGTTCAAATCTGACCTCAGACACTTAACATTTCCTAGCTGTGTGACCCTGGGCAGGTCACTTAACCCTAATTGCTTCAGGAAAAAAGAATTACTTAAGATACTACACATATGTGTTATATGGAAGTTTTTTAATTATTGGGAGGAAGATTTGGGAAAAGGAAAAGAGGGGTAGTGATGATGTAACAATAAAAAATTTTGAATAGTGGGTGGGGGACTTTTTTGCTTGATTTTGAAGGAAATTTAGCAGAAGACAGCCAGGCAGGACATCTTTGAAACTATTGTGATGAATTTATTGCATATTTTTTTAAAATTACATGAGAAGACTCATAATTTTATTTAAATTTCTATTTTTATATTACTTATATATGGAAGTGTTCATATTTGTTAGTTTTCATCAAATACAGAAAATCAAAAAAAGGTTTTTTTTAAAGAACTTGTTTATATTCTTCAATCATTGGTCTCTTGGGTGATAGGCACTGTTTTCTGTGTTTCAATTCCTATTTAACTTAGATATTGTATTTCTATCAGAGAAATTTATTACAAAGATTATCCCCCAACATAGTCTTTCTCTTTCAAGTTGTAACAACTAATATAGTGAAGTGAGTGAACTGAGCAGAACCAAAGGAATAATTGAAACAATGATAACAACATAAAGACAATTTTGAAAGATTAAGGAAATTCTAATTAACAAGTTGACCAATCATGTTTCCAGAGGATCAGTAACAAAGCATGCTACCCAGAGATGTGATGGATCAATACAATTAAGACATATTTGTATGTCTGTGTGTGTGTATAACATATGTTATGCATAAATATTATAAGAATTTTCTTTTTCTTTTCAATGGGGGAGTAAAAGGAGAGAAATATTTTTCTTCATTACTAAAATAATATTGAATTTTTAAAATCTCTTTTGTAATATCAACTGCATTAATTTTGCTTGTGCATTTTAAAAATTTTATGAAATCAATATTAATCATTTCATCTTTTATAATTATCTTTATTTCTTGTTTGATGAAGATTTTTCCAATTCATGATTATTAAAGGTACTTTTCTCCCTTTAATTTATTTGATATTGCCTTTTGAATTTAGGTCATATATCTTAGATTTTATTGTTGTATATGGTATTATTGGTTTAAATCTAATTTCTATCTGACCGATTTCAAGTTTTCCAACATTTTTTTTTATACCCTAGTAGTTGGAGTTCAGAGATTTAAGCAAGCAGTCAAAGAATATAAGCACTCACTGTATGCCAGGCACTGTACTAAGTACTAGGGATACAAAGAAAGAGGTTGTTTTTTTTAAGTTCCTGCTTTAGTGGAGATCACAAGAACTTACAGACTAATGGAGGAGACAACGCAAAAATGACTATGAATAGGATATAGATATAGATACACACACACACACACATATATATATTTATATATAGTCTAAGGCACTATTATTAAGGAAGTCTGGGAAACATTTTTGTAAGAGTTAAGACTTTAACTGAGACAGCCAAGGAAGCCAGAAGGCAGAGATGTGGAGAGAGAATTTCAGGCATGAGAAACAATCAGGGAAATATTTAGAGTTGAGAGATGGAGTATCTTATTGGAGGAATAATAAGAAGATCAAAGTCCCTGGATTGAAAAATATGAGAAAAGGAATAAGGTGTAAGAAGACTAGAAAGTTTAAGAAATAGCCAGATTACAGAAGGCTTTAAAAGTCAGAGAATTTTAGTTTTGATCCTGGAAGCAAAAGAGAGTCCATTTAATTGATTGACATAGTCAGACTTGCACTTTGGGAAGACAGTCAAATAAAGAATAAACTGTAGCAGAAGCCTAGGCATAAAATAATGAAAGCTTGCATCAGACTAGTGTTAATATCATGGAAGAGAAGAAGTGTATAAGAGAAATTATGAAGTTAGAAAGACTTCTTCACAATTGACTGGACACGAGGAATTGAAAGTTAAGTTGAAAGCTTGAAAGGATAATGGTATTTTCAAAAGCAACTGAAATTAGAAAGGGGCAGTGTTTAGGGAGAAGATCATAAATTTAATTTTGGACATGGATTTAGGATGCTTACAAGACATCCAATTTGAAGTGTCTAAAAGGTTTTTGGACATGTTAGATCTTACAAAAAAGCTAGGAATGATTTGCACAGAAATCATTGCTGAATTAATGGGAGCTAATGATATCACCAAGTGAAATAGAATAGAGAGAACAGAGAGAATAACCCATGACACCTGAGAGAATGCCCATGGCTTAGGAGCATTACCTTAATGAAAAGAAGATTGAATAAAGAGAAAAAGGAGTGGTCAGACAGGTAGAAGGAGAAACAGGCAAAAACAGAGTCATGAAAACCTAGAGAGAAGAGAATATCAAGGAAAAAGCAATCAATAGTGTTAAAGGCTAAAGTAAAATTAAGAAGGATGAAGACTGAAAAAATTGCATTATATTTGGTGATTAAAATCATTATTACCTTTGGAGAGTCATTTCCATTGAATGGTGAATTCTGAAGTTAGACTACAAAAAGTTGAGAAGAAAATAAAGAAAGGAAGTGGAGATATCTATTGCAAACAATCTTTTCAAGGAGTTGAGCCACAAAAAAAAGAGTATATATAGGACTATGACTAGCATAGATGAGTGGGTCAAATGAGGAGTTTTTGAAGATGGGAAAGATAAGAGTGCATTTGTAAACAATAGGAAAGCAGCTAGTGGACAAGGAGAGATTGGATATTATTAGTGAAAGAGTGATAGTCTTAAAAAGAATTTAGAGGTGGAAGATTTGGAGGCTGTGATGAAGATTTGAATATATAAGGTAGCGTGAGCAGTGGAATGATAACAGGTTGTCATCAGATAAAGGAATTTCAAAATTTGTGAACATGGAAATGGTGTATTTGTGAGTAATGGCAAGTTCAAGAATATTGCCATCTCCATGTGGAGTTGTGATAGGGCAAAGGAATAACTCCTGAGAAATGAATAATTTGAGGAACTTGGAGATTAAGGTTTTTAATATATTTGCTGAAGTCCTCTACCATGACAGTAGGAATTGAGGAAAAAAGATCATGAGCCAGATACTTAACTCCTAGAAAAAGAAAGAAGAGTTTCTTAGAGGTTGCTAGACAACAGCAGAATTTTAATTAGGTAATAAACAAGGATTAAAAAAACTTCAAAGAAGATGTTACTGAATGATGGTAATATATTGAGAGCATGGTAATATATTGAAGTGGCAATGGAGAGAAAGAAGTATTACAATTCTTCCACCATGACTAGTGAGTTGGGAGGTATGAATAAAGTGTAACCAGTTCTGGAAATGATAGCTAGAGAAGCCAGGATAGAAGTGAAAAAAGAAAAGGTTTCAAATGGAAGTTAGTTTGTATTCTTTAAAAAAATTTTTTATTTATTTTCAGATACAAGACAGTCTTTATTTCACAGCACAGAAAATGCACAAAACGCAAAGTACTCAAAACAGCCCAGAAGAGATGCAGAAATACCAATCTAATAATCCATATGTTCCCCTTGAAAAGGAAGTAAAACTGTGACTTTCCAGTGAATCTCCTTTTCTCATAAAATTAGACATAGACTAAGATATTTAGTACCATTTTGTGGCTTAGTCTCCCCTTGGAAAGCAAACATACTTTGAGAACTGATGGATAAACTATCTCCCACTGATCATTTCTTATAGAATAATAATATTCCATAACATTCACATGCCATAACTTATTCAGTTATTCCTCAATTGATGGATATTCAATAAATTTCCTTGCCACTACACAAAAAGTTGCTACAAATGGTTTAGCACATGTGGGTCCTTTCCCCTCTTTTGTGATCTCTTTGCAATACAGACCCAGTTTTAGTACTACTGAATCAAAGGGTTTGCAGTTTTATAATTCTTTGGGCATAGTTTCAAATTGTTCTCCAGAAAGGTTAGATCATTTCACAACTTCACCAACAATGCATTAATATCCCAGTTTTCCTACAACCCCATCAACATTTATCATTATCTTTTCCTGTTATCTTAGTCTGTCCTAATAGCTGTGATACCTCACCCAGAATTGTCTTAATTTGCATTTCTCCAATCAATAGTGATTTAGAGCATTTTTTCATATGATTATAAGTGATTTTAATTTTTTCATTTGAAAATTGTCTGTCCATATTCTTTGACTATTTATCAATTGGGGAATTATTTATATTCTTATCAATTTGATTCAATTCTCTATATTTTAGAATTGAGGTTTTTATCAGAAGCACTGACTATAAAAATTGTTTCCCAGCTTTTGGCTTCCTTTTAAATTTTGGCTGAATTGGTTTTGTTTATATAAATCTTTTTTAATTTAATGTAATCAAAATTATCTATTTTGCCTTTTCTAATGTTATGTGATTCTTTTTTGATCATAAATTCCTCCCTTCTACAAAGATGTGACAGGTGAAGTATTCCTTGCTCTCCAAATTTGCTTAAAGTCTAAATTATGAACCCAGTTTGACTTTGTTTTGCTATAGGATGTAAGGTGTTTATCTATACCTAGTTTCTGCCATACTATTTTCCAGGGTTTTTTCCTTTAAAGTTTTTGTCAAATAATGAGTTTTTGTTCCAAAAGCTTGGATCGTTGAGTTTATCATATGCTAGATTACTTTGGTGATTTACTATAATGTAATTTGTACCTAATATATTCCACTGATCCATTATCCTATTTCTTAACAAATACCAAATGGTTTTGATGACATGTTTTATCATGTAGTTTTAGATCTGCTACTGGTAGGCCACCTTGCTTTGCATTTTAAAAATTTATTCCCTTCTTATTCTTGGTCTTCCACATGAGTTTTGTTGCTATATTTTTTAGCTCTATAAAGTAATTTTTGGCAGTTCGATTGGTATGGCACTAAATAAAAAGATTAATTTAGGTAGAATTGTCATTTTTACACTAGCTCAGTCTACCCATGAGCAATTGATATTTTTCCACTTGTTGAGATCTGATTTTATTTGTGTGAAAAGTGTTTTGTAATTGTGTTCATATAGTTCCTGAGTTTATCTTTGCAGACAGATTCTGAAGTATTTTATATAACCTACAGTTGTTTTAAACAACTATCCTATCTCTTACTGCTGAACTTTGTTGGCAACATATAGAAATGCTGAAGATTTATAAGTTTATTTTATATCCTGAAACTTTGCTAAAGTGGTTAATTATTTCAAGTAGTTTTTTAATTGATTCTCTAGGATTCTCTATATTATCTTATCATCTGCAAAGAGTGATCGTTTTGTTTTCTCTACTTCCTTCAATTTCTTCTTCTACTCTTATTGCTAAAACTAAGTACAATATTGTATGATATTGAATAATAGTGGTGATAATGGGCATCTTTGTTTTACCCCAATTTTATTGGGAATGCTTCTAGCTATCCTCATTACATATAATGCTTGCTGATGGTTTTAGATAGATTCTCCTTATCATTTTAAGGAAAACTCCCACTTACTCCTATGCTCTCTAGTATTTTTTAAAATTAGTATTTGGTGTTGTATATCATATGATTGCTATTAGTTTTGTTATTTATATGGTCAATTATGCTGATAGTTTTCTTTGTATTAAACCAGCCCTGTATTCCTGGTATAAATCTCACTTGTCATAACATATTCTCCTGACAATAAGTTGCTGTAATCTCTTTGGTAATAATTTAAAATTTTGTATTAATATTTATTGGAGAAATTGTTCTATAATTTCTTCTCTCTTTTGGCTCTTCCTAGTATAGATATCAGCACCATATCTGTGTTATGAAAAAAATTTGCTAGGATTCCTTCTTGACTCATTTTTTCAAATATAGTTTTTATATATATAGTTTTTATAGTATTATAATTATTTTTTCTTTAAATGTCAGCCTTAAATCCAGGATCACTGGAGCTGGAAGGGAATGATAAAGTGAGAATGTAGGAATTATTTAATAACGAGTTCAAGTCATTATCATTGTCCATAGGAATTCAGTAAAATTTTTCTGAGGCATCAGACAGCAGTATTTAGTTGAAAAGGGTAGGAAGAGGATGATGACTCCCCAGGTAGGGAGCAAGGCAATAGCTATGGAATAGTAAATGGATGAAAAGAGAATGCTTGAAATACAATGATATAGATATTCAGAAGGTCCAGGAAGCCTTCCTAGGAAGGTGCATCCAATATAAATGCTGGTAGCTGGAAAGAATGCCTTTGTAATTGTGTTAGATTGCTTCTGAGTCTTTACCTGATTTCTTCCAATGATTCATTTTTTTCAATAAATAAAAATAAGTTTTCTTTCTGTCCTACCTCCAACCATATATTTAAAGGAAAAAAGAAAGAAGGAAAACTCTTGTAACAAATATGCATAATCAAGCAAAACAAATTCCCACACTGGCTTTAGTGAAAAAATATGTCTCATTCTGTATCCACCTGTTAGTCAGGAAGTTGATATCATTTTTCATCATCACTCCTCTGTAAAAATTGTTGGTCATTATATTCATCAGAATTATCTTTCAGAGTTGTTTGTCTTTACAATATTGTTATTGCACAGGTTGTTCAGATTCTACCCACTTTGCTTTGCATCAGGTCATACAATTCTTTACAAAGTTTCATTGAAATTTTCTTTTCTTTTATAGAAAAATAGAATTCCATCATATTAATATGCCATAATTTGTTCAGCTATTTCCCAATGGATGGGTACTCCCTTATTTTCCAGTTCTTTTTTCACCACAAAAAGCTGCTATATATACTTTTATTTATATATGTCCTTTCCCTCTTTCTTTTATCTATATAGAGTATAGGCTAAGAAGTGATATTGAAAGATACGCACAACTTAGTAAATTTTGGGACATAATATCAAATTGCCTTACATTGTTTGACTGTTTCAATTCATATCTCCACCAAAGTTACACCAAATTGCCTGTTTTCTTTTAGCCCCACCCCCACCCCCACCCTGTGTCCTTTTTGGTCATTTTTTTACAATCTCATGGGTATATACCAGAACATCAGAGTTGTTTTATGATCAATTTTTTAAACACACTTTTAAACAGCATTAAATTGTTCCCTGCCTATTCTAAGCCAAGGTACCAGAAATTCAGCTTTCTCTTCAGATTCCTCCTATGGAAACTTGAACTCCTTTTAGACATTAGTCATTGCTTAGGGAGTTGTTAATCATTTTGCAAAATCCTGAACTTTCTAAATAACTTCTTTTTTTTTCTTTTTCTTTTTTGGCAAGGCAGTTGGGGTTAAGTGACTTGCCTGGGGCCATACAGCTAATATGTATTAAGTCTCTGAGTTCAAATTTGAACATAAGTCTTTCCTGACTTCAGGGCAGTTACTCTATGCTTTGTACCATCTAGCTGCTCTCCTTAACTTCTTCACCATCTCCAATCTATGTCACATAATTATGGCCCCACGTGCCTTTCCTTCAACCCTTACTGTCTCTTAAATATATTTCTTGCATTCCCCATTGTCCCTTGAGGGACTTTCTTGCTTATATCTGTACAAATAAACACCCCTAGCTTTCCACAGTGCCTAAGTCATACAAAATACTATTATAGTTGGAGATCTGTTACTCCTAAGGTCCCTTCATTCTTCCCTTTTGTCATTATTTCTCTTGCTATTCTTGAACTTTTAATGTCTCCCATTTCTAATTTGATTATTTTATAGCTTTTAAATTTGATTTTAGTTTAGCGATTTTTCTCTTCCTATTTTTAAGTATTTCCATAGATATAAATTTCCCTCTGAGCATTATTTTTAAGCAAATTGTTTTAATTCTGAGAATTTGCAGTGTTCTAGGATTTGATGCAATTAGCACAATATCATTTACAAATGGGAACATCTAATAGAGCTGCACCATCTATAGGGAATCCTCCCTCCATTTGGACTCCACCCTGGAGTTTATCAATAACCACTTATAGAATGTACAGTATTAAATAGTTCTCTGCCTGTTCAAAGCCATGTTGTCAGCAGTCTAGCCTTCTCCTGTGGGAACTTAAACTCCTGCCCCTGAGACTAATGTCAGCCTTTCACCACCTCACCTCATGATAGTTTTCATCCTGTCTTTGTTCATGTTTTTTTTTTTTTCCTCTACCTTAATTCAGTTCAAGTAAAGGATATTTATTACTGCTGCTGTTATTGCTACTACTGCTATTATTAGTAGTTGTACTACTATTATGCATTTCTAAAGCACTTTATGATCTGCAAAGCACTTTACAAATACAAGTAGTCATGCATATTTTTCCTCAGAACTCAGGGGAAGAGGACAAGATAGTAAAAAAAAGAAAAAAAAAAGGTATCTATATCTTCTCAGAGAGAGTACAGTGTAGGTTTAAGGCAATTATCTATTTAATAAAGGGCAAAATACTAGTTTTTAGATGTGAGGCAAATGATGCAAGTTTTCTATCTTTGTTATTCTGAACAATCTCTACAGCTTTTGTAGACACTGTTTTAGAAAAGAATGAAATCTCTTTGCCCAAGATTTTTTCCTGTGATTGCCATCTTTCCTCCACCATGCTATTTCTAACTATTGTGCCCATGAAACCTGTTCTTCTATGAATATGCACTCATGTAGAATATAGTGGAAATGTTAATAAAATGAATGTTGAACTGCAAAAAAAAAAATACAAAAAGTTCTAAAGATCTGAGTGCAATTTTAAGCATAAAACTGCACTAAGAACTTTGGGACACCATTATCTCTTTTGAACCTCACATCAACCTTGAAAACTAGGTGCTATTACTATCCTTATTTTACAGATGAAAGAAAGGTTGTGAGCAGAGAAGTCCTAGACAAATAGTCATACTTAGGGTTTTATTGTGCCTGTCCAGTTGTTTTAATAGTGTCCAATTATTCCTGATCCCATTTGAGGTATCTACGATCATCTAAGGTCATGCTACGCTTGTTGATTATTTTCCTAAACATCATTCTCATAAGTTCAAGTCTCCATATTTTTCTAAACACCAACTCATCATTTCTTATATCACAGTAATATTCCATCCTTTTACTATTTAGTTATTTTAAAGTCTGAAACAATATTGATTAATATGACCGGCATATAGTGTAATTTTCTTATCTGTCATTAAATCTGTTTTAGCTTTAACTTTGCCTGAGATTAATGATTACTACCCCTGTTTTTTTCTAATAAATACTCCTGATCATTGTTACAATGTTTGTGTGTATCTTGTTTCTTATCCCTATTGACTCCTCTGTTTACTTCTACCCACTATCTTGCCTTGCTACTTAACCTACCTCACTCCACCAAGGATCCCTTACTTATTCTCTTTCTTATACCTTTCTCTTTATCCCATTCCTATTCAACTACACACCCTTATCCTATTCCCTCTCCACCCCACCCCACACTTTTTAAATAAATTTAGAAAACTTTTGTACTCTTCTAGAGATATATGTATTGTTTCTTCCTTAACCCATTCCTGATTTGAGTATAATTTCAGAACTACCAGTCCTCCTCCCCCATCTAATTTCTTTGTGTCATTTCTTGCTTTCACACTTCATTTTTATCACATCTCTTTTTACCTTTTTCTATATAGTTTTGCTTTTTTAGAATTACATTATTCTCAGCTCTACCTCAAACATTGTTTCAAACCAGCAAATTAATGACAATCTTAAACATCTACATTTTCAGATATAAAACAAAAAGTTTGCTCTTATTAAATCCCTTGAAATTTGATGTTTTTCATTTGATCAAGGATGGACAGAAGCAGCTACACCCAAAGAAAGAATACTGGGAAATGAATGTAAACTGCTTGCATTTTTGTCTTTCTTCCCAAGTTATTTTTACCTTCTGAATCCAATTCTTCCTGTGCAACAAGAGAACTGTTCAGTTCTGCACACATATATTGTATCTAGGATACATTGTAACATATTTAATTTGTATAGGACTGCTTGCCATCTGGGGAAGGGGGTGAAGGGAGGGAGGGGAAAAGTCGAAACAGAAGTGAGTGCAAGGGATAATGTTGTAAAAAAAAAATTACTCAGACATGGGCTCCGTCAATAAAAAGTTATTAAAAAATATTCCTGGAGAGCAGGGACTATATTTTATTTTGGTTTTACATCCCTAACACCAAGCACAGTTTGCACATAGTAAGCAATAAATATCTTTTAGAGTAGAATCAAAAAAAAAAAAAAAGAAATTTGATGTTTACCTGATATTTTTCTTGTATCTTATATGTCAAATTTTCTATAAAGTTCAGGTCTTCTTGCAACAAAATCCTGAAATTCTAATCATTCATCCAATATCATTTTTTTTGTTCAGAATTATGCTTAACTTTGCTAGATATGATATTTTTGGCTCCAATCCTAGTTCTTTTGCTTTGCAATATATAGTGTTCCAAGACCTACTGTATAGGTCTTTAATGTAGCCATTGCTAAGTCTTGGGTGATTCTAAATGTGGCTCTGCCATATTTTAATTATTTTTTTTCTTGTTGTTCATAATATTTTCTCCTTGATCTATGAATTTCAAAATTTGACTATAATGTTCCTGTGAGTTTTCTTCATAGGGTCTCTTTTAGGTGGTGATTGGGGAATTTTTTTTTTCTATTTCTACTTTCTCTTCTTATTTTAACAATTCAAGAAATTTTTAAAAAATTTCTTGTGTTTTTTTTTTTATTATTATAGCTTTCAGGTTGTCCAATTTTTTTTTTGTTTTCTCTTCTTGATTTGTTCTCCAGATCTATTGTTTTTCTTATGAGATATCTTGTACTCTTTTCTATTTTTCCATTTGTTATATTTTGTTTGATTATTTCTTGGTCTCAGAACTTCACTGGCTTCCTCTTATCTAATTTTAGTTTTTAAGGAGTTATTTTCTTCCTTAATATTCTGGCTCTTCTTTTCTGGTTGGTTGACTTTCTTTTCATAATCTTCTTGATTGTAATTTTTTTTAGTTTTTCCTCAATTTGTCTCATTTGATTGATGAGAGATCAATCTCATTTTGATCATTTGATCAAAAGAATTTATTGTCTTTTTTTTTAGTTCTATGAATTCTTTTGGGGCAGTTTCCACTTAATGTTACTCTTTGGAGTAGGAAAGGCTTTTATTTTTAAGTTCAAATCCTCCTCTGAAAATGAATCTGGGTCTTCCCTATTCCCATAGTAACTACTATGGTTGGATTCTTTTTCCTTTGCCTGATCATTTTTTTTTTTTTAAATAGAGCTTGTAAGTGTAATCACCTCTTGTCCTAGGGTAGGAAGGATGATCCCTCTGGCTTCAGGTTCTCCTTCAGTTCTCCTGATCTGGAACCTGAAACCAAAAATCTCTACCTTCCTGCAAGTGCCTCCAATAGCTTCTGCACTTATCCAACTTGTGCTGGTTCCCTCTATCCCCAAGGTTTACTGTTCATTGTTTCAGGGGGACTAGCCTGAAGGTGTTTATACTTCACAGGTGCAAAACCTCTAACTTGGTATTTTTTGGGGAATCTTCTCCAACTTTCCCAGAAGGAACACTGTTCTGGCTCAATTCTTAAATTCAATAGTATTTTATTTTTTCCATTACATGTAAAGATAGTTTTCAATATTCATTTTTATATGATCTTGCATTCCAATTTTTTCTTTTTCTCTTTAATTTCCCCCCTCCCTAAGATAACAAGCAATCTGATGTAGATTATAAGTGTACAATTATTTTAAACATAGGTCCATATTTATCATGTGAAAGAAAAAAATAATAACAGGAAAAAAACATTAGAAAGTAAAAGCAAACCAAAAAAAGTGAAAACAGTATTCTTTGATCTGCATTCAGTCTCCATTAGTTCTTTCTCTGGATGCAGACAACATGTTCCATCCCAAGTCTATTGGAATCATCTTGCATCAATGTATTACTAAGAACTAAGTCTATTGTAGTTGATCATCACATTATCTTACTGTTACTGCATACAGTGTTCTCCTGGTTCTTCTCACTTCTCTTAGCATGAGTTCATGTCTTTCCAATTAGTTTGCTTATCCTTTCTTATGGAATAATAATATTCCATTATATCCATATGTCACAGTTTATTCAACCATTTCCCAATTAATGGATATCTATTCATTTTCCAATATTTTGCCACCACAAAAAGAGCTGTTACAAACATTTTTGCACAGGTAAGTCCTTTCCTCTTTTATACAATCTCTTTGGGATACGGACCTAATAGTGATATTGCTGAACCAAAGGATATGCACAGTTTTATAGCCCTTTGGGAATAGTTTCAAATTGCTCTCTAGAATTCTGTCTCAACTCTTATTTGTTTCTATGCTCCACATTTGCTGTAAGGTGCAATTTTGTCTTATTTGTGGGAGAAATCTGGAGAGCTTGGAATTTTCTGACCTACTCTATTATCTTCCCAGAATCTTCTGTTTCAAGAATCTTTCAAAGACTCTTGTATAGATTTGGTAGACACTTTGCTGAAGAAAAGCATTTAAGGTAGCATTCTGATCTATCAAATCAAATGCTTATTTTATTTTTGTTTTTTATGACATCATTTTCTTTATTTGTAAAAAATAATGAATAATAATAACTTGTCTGGTGGTTTAGAATTTAAATGAGTCCTTCTGTTCTCATTTACAGAGAGAACCTATGTTGAAGGCTTGAGACTAATAGTAATGTGACTGATGTAGACATCAGATGATGGTAGGTTTTGGTCTTGTGAAGAATTCACAATAGTCATTCTTTCTGGCAAAAGATAGGTTTATTTAGGGAAAGAGGTTACAGGCAAAATGATGGGATACAATAGACACCAGGAATGGTAAATATTAAATATTAAATAAAGTTGGTAAAACATAAAAAGGAGTTTTAATAATTAATGATGAAACAGCCAAGTTCCTCTTTCAGTTCCATTAGAGAACTTGCCATTTACCAGGAGAAAGGAAATACTCCCATGAGGTAGGATATGCCCTTAGTTGTCAGGCTAAATCCCGAAAGGGACTTAGCACCCTAAAAGAGCTAATTAGCTACAAGGATGAACAGTGGGGTCAGTAGTACTCTCCACATAGGAGAGATATGGATGGGGGAGGGATAAGGAGAAAGACACTGAGGCAGAGTCTGACCCAAAGGAGAGCAGTGCTGAAGCCATGGGAGGTGAACTATTTGTAGGGAAAATTTAGCCCCAGGAATTTGACATAATTTAGATTTCTGACTGAATTACCTCTATAGACTAGGAAACTAAAATAATCTCAGATTATCAGTTTATCTTCCTGCCTGCCCTAAGGAACACTTTTTATCAATTCTTCAGTTTCTCTATCAATCATATCCACTACCTAGGACCTTATCGGTAGTCTTTGGCTCAGCAAATTTAGAAATCTTGGAATAGTGGGACATAGAAGCCTTAGAATTGCTGGTCTTCATAACTTTCGAATCAGATTTGGTAACCTTGGCTTCAGACTTGGTGGCTTTGGGATTAGATTTGGTACCTTTGGGAACAGATTTGGTGAGCTTGGGGTCAGACTTGATGACCTTGAGGTAAGTGAGTTTGGGCCTTGGAGTCAGTGGTTCTGGCAAATTTAGTGTCAGGCTTTGTAGCCATTTTGGAGCTGCTGTGCAGAGTATTGATCTTGGAGATGCTTGATCTTGGAGCTTTGCATACCTCAGTACTCAGTCCCTGTTTGATCTTGATGGCTTTGGCTTTATTGGCTTGTATCATCTTCAGGATTTTCTTATTGTATTTCTTGAAAAGAGCATGTTTCTCTGTGATCTAAATTTCTTGAGGGCATTTCCGTGCCATTTTTATGATTGGTTGTGGGTGCCATACTTTTTAGATTTAGCCATTTTTGTATCATTGTCTATATTAATGGTACTCCCCAGACCAGAAGAGGCTGAGAGCAAGAGAAAAAGCTCAATTTTTAAAAAATCACCAACAAACTCTAAAACACAGAAAGTTTTCATGGTTCCTTTATCTTTTAGTTTAGTTTAGTTTTAATTTAGTATTACAGGAAAAAATGTTGTCTGACATGGAATATCATTTGTAGGAGTCCCTTCTCAAATCGTTATCAGTGATGCCTTTGATGTATGTGTAGCTTATTCTCATTAAAAATGTTGTATTGTTGGGAAAGTAGACAGATGGATTAATATTAATATTTTTTCACCATCATTTGGGTAGTAATAATAATATTTGGTTTTTTTTATGACTTAGGCATCTTGACTTCTTCCAATATCTTGAAAATCAATACCATTGATGACATTCAATAAATGAGTACTGATTGATGGATCCCTCTATTTAGCAAAAAAAAAAAAAAAAAAGTTCAAGAAGATCTTTGCCAGTGTTGTACTTAGAAAAATTTCTCAATCAGTAGATTTTTAATGATCTAATTATGCAAAAAAATCTATCTCCACAATGACAATGAACTCTGCTTTGCTAAGTTATAAATGAATTTTCTGGATGCCTTCATCTTTCCCTCTTGGTCAGGATGATGTAGTCCAGACTTGTGCCTGGTAGAAAGCCTATGGAGGACATATCAATTGCCAACTCCATGCAGCTGAACAGTAATAATAAGAGGTAGGGTCATGACCTTATAATGGTCAACCAGCCTATTAGTTTACCAATGGGGGCTCCAAATGTCAGTACTGTATTGGTTTTATATTTGATTTGTTTTTGCGATAAAGGAATTCCCTTACTTGACAATTGGAGAAATCTTTTAGCAGCTGCTGGTAGTCCCTTCTCTTAAAATAATGATAAGTAGAATCTCCACCTAAAAAAGTTAGCTACATGCCTTTTGTGCTATTGTGACCTTATGCTGGTTGAGTAGACACAGCAAGCAAATGATTTGAACCTGTGGGTTTAAAAAAAAAAAAAGATGGCAATCAAATGTAAATGATGATCCCATTAAATAATGATTTTCATTCAGACCCAACAATACAAATTTCTCAGACTTTGTGATTAGCTCTATGGTAAACAAACTTTGCTCTTTTGGGGGTAGTTAATTTGTGATATTCTGTGATAATTTTAGTTTACTTTTTTTTTTTTAAGAACTACACTCCCCCCCCCCCCCATCCAAAAAAAAAAAAAATCTCACTACATTCAGTCTCCTGAGAATGTTGGGTCGAGTTTTTTGATCCCTGTTGCTCATTGATTTGAGGGCTGATGTAGTGCAAGGGGCCCTTATTAGTGGCGTCTGTCACTGCTGTAATGTTTTTGTTATTTTTCCTCATTTGTTCGCTCTGACATCATGTCATTACAGAATGGTGCTGTTCAGGCCCTGCCTTGGCTGTTCGTTAGCGTGTGTTTAATGAGCAGCTTAATTGAGCTGTCTAGTAGGCCACCTGTCACCCTCCGGACTTATTAACATACTAATGGCCTGACATTGTATTCTCTGACAGGCAACAGGGTTTACTGATTTGATGTCTGGACATGGGGATTTCATGCAGGAATGAGAGAGGATATTGGGAAGGAGGTTTTAAAAACGCAAATTAACTCTTTGGTATCTATGTATTTATAGCTTTTTTTCCCTTAAGTTCAACACATAGCAGGCAAGAAAACAAATTCTGGTGAGCAAATCTTGCTCTATTCCTTGTAATGGGGGCTCTGCATCTTCAGAAAAAAACTGTGTCTGGACAAGAAGAGCAGGCTTTGTTTCGATTACAGTATTATTGTGGAGACTACTTCAAAGGACAAATCTTCTTAAGCACAAAGGAAAATTTTGTGACTAGTCTTTTCTCTACTGTGGCTAAACAAATGAAAAGCAGAAATTTTCATTTTAAGGGATTTAAGTGCATTAAATTATTCCCACTTTTAAAATCCTGATGAAAATATTCATAGCTAGTGAATACTGTGGGGATATACAAAATTTACAGGAATTCCAATTTAGTTTGTGTCTCTGTGTGTGTGTGTGTGTGTGTTTTCTCCTTTCTAGCAGCAGAGAAGAAGACCTTCTGTCACCAGAAAATTTCAGAGAACCAAGCATTATTAATAAGCTTGAGAAAGAGGAAAGGAAAGGATGGGGCTAGTGTCTGAAGTCTTGGGATCTCATTTGAAAACCACATGGAACCAATACTGGAGGGGACCAGTAGATTTCTTTTCCATTCTCTCAATTTCTAGTCTGAACTGCCTCCTCCTTCAAAGCAGCCCTCCTCCTTCCTCCCTCATCCTTGTTCTTTTCCTCCTCCCCTTTTCCCATCCTTATTCCTTCCCCATCCCCCACCTTTGTTCTCTTCCCCCCCCAACACCCAATGACAGAAGGTGTGAATGTTTAAAGAAATGATGTCTTTAAAGAAGTTATTTCTGCAAAAGATTCATGATATAGGGTAAAAGAAAGTGAGTTATGACCACAAAAACTGGTAAAACATTAAAAAACAGAAATCAGAGTAAGAGGGATCCCACCAGGGGTGAATGCAGGAGAATGGAGGGTGAAATTTGGGGACAGTGATGCAATTGGTGGCAGAATTAGCCTAGGTCTGTAGAAGAAATCCTACTCTATCTCAGGTGCCAACAATTGTCCCAGATGTCACTGCTGTAGAGATGCATACCAGAACTTGGCATTCAGAACCTGCAGCTGACAGGAACTCTCTTTATGTGTATCCATAAGTGTCACCTCCTACCACCCCCATTTCCAGTCCTGAACAGAGAAGAATGCTGCCCAAACTCCCTCCCCACTTCCTTCATATGTCCCCAAGCAAGGGCTTGCTACATGCTCTCAACTTCATGCAGTCTTCACCGAGTTAACTGCAGTCACTACCTCATCATCTATCTTCAAGACAAGATGGCTAAGAAATTTTTTTTTAAAAATCCTTATCCAAGTCTTATGACGCTAACTTCTTCCAAATCAAACCCCTTAGCAAAGATGCTAAGCAGCAACCAAGTTGACAGAACTGATCCCATCCTCTGCCAGCCTCTGCCCACCCACGCCTTAGACCAGGCTGTGCCAGTGGATGAATGGCTGAAGGGACAGAACATCAGCAGAAGGAACAAGTCAAAGAATAATGGTCTAATCTACAGCATTTAGAACCTGAGTAATCAAGAGTTACCTTTCAAGTGGAAAGTTCAATAATATCTCTGGCCCATTGTAAACAGTTTCTCCTTATTAAAAGAAGATCAGAGGATCACAGGATCTCCTATTTGGAAGGAACCTCATAAGCCATATGGTCCAACTCATATATGAACAGCAATCTTCTTTACAACATCTTTAATAATCAGTAATGCTCTGGTAAATTTTTTTTTTAAAAAACTGGCATATATACATACACCAGTGTGTGTATTCATGTGTATATGCATAGATGTACAAAAGTTTATTTTTAAATTTAAAAATTTATTCATATAAACAATTACACACATATAAGATATATTATTTCTTATTTTAAATTTCATATAGTCATTTGATCTTCACAGAATGTTTTCCTTGATTTTTGCCTAACTCTTTTATCTGTGGCTAATCTATAGGTGCAATTCAATTATGATTTCATAGATGGAATTGTATCCCAATCTGTTAACTCTTCTTCCAGTAAATTTATTCTCATTAATTTAATTAAATTATTATGTTCATTATTTATTGATTTATTGTTAGTTTATTATTATTATTTATATTATATCATTATATTATTTGCACATAATATATTACATATATCATTTATTGCTAATTTAAATAAATTAATTTAATAAATGACTTGATTAATTAATTAAATTTAATTTCTAACCCTGTACAAATAACATTAAACTGAAATTTTATTTTAGCTTGAGCTTAATTGACTAGTGCTATCTTTGCTAGCTTTTGGCATAGTTGCAAGAATTAGAAAATTGTTTGACTTTAAATTCTTATATACAAAATCCCCCAAATCATTCAAATAAATTTCATGCTTTACAATTTAACTTATATAATTTTTTTATTACTTCATTGTGATATAACAGATGTAAAGCATTTTGCAAACCTTAAAGGGTTTTGTAAATGTCAGTTATTATTATTATCATTATCATTATCATTAGTCTCCAGTTACCAGGCCTTCATTCTGGTAATAATTTTATTGAGCCTTCTACTGAACTCTTATTGGGCATAAGCAATATTTATATAGGGTATGCTGGTAACTGTTTAATAAAATAATTTATCCAGAAGGAAAAAAAGCATGTATTCACACTTTTAAACTTAATCTATATTATTAATATTTTCTTCAGTCTAAATAACAAAAACAATAACAACAAAAATAACAATAAACAATAAAAAACAAAAACAAAAACAATAAACAAAGTGTTGATTTGTAAGGATTATCAATTTCTAAGTTATAAACGCTTACATTGAAAATTCAATAATCAAAATTCCTGGAAATTTAACAATTAGATGGTTCTAATACACCCCTGTATAGCAACAATAAGCTGGTTCCACTATACTTCTGCTTAACAACTTTCACTTGCAAAGGCACGATGGAGAACTCACTATCACTTTATCCTTCCATTTCACTTTGGGAGAGTTTTAACAAGTTTTTATCTCTAACTCACAAAGTCAATTCTTCAGAGCAGTCTAGCCCAGGTCTAAAGGTATCCACATGACTCATAATGAGTCCTGATAAATGTGTTTATTTTTAATAGTCAACCAGGACACAAGATAATTTTAAAACAAATACATTTAATGAACTGACATGGTAAGAAAAATAACAATAAAACACTTTCTTCATAGTACTATGATATATTCTCTTACAAATATACATACCATCCATGGAAACAGTGGGCACAATTAGGGAAAATGCATAGAGAGATATTCTTTCAGGAAGCATCTATCATGAGGTCACATATGTGGAAGTGCATGTATATAGGGAATATGTGTGAGGGAGGATGCCCCATATGGGTAGAAAGAAACACATATGTGACTATGACACCTGGTTGGAGGTACCATTCATGCTCCCACTTCTATAGGCCTACTGATATCTTGACTGTTGTCCTTCTTTCTCAAAAAGGACCACAATGATTTCACTATATTAGAGTTGTTAGTGTGTCTAACTGTGGCTGATTAGAACGTACCACAAGTCAAGCACAAATAGTGCATATGAATTATTTAACTTTATACAACTTGCATTTCTTTTGAGCTACTTCGATTAGGTTTTATCCTAGAGCACAGTACCTTCTCTAATTAGAGCACGGTGTGCTAGGCAGTCCTATGCCAGTATCTCCCATATTGTGAAATCAATTCTAAAATTCCAAAGAGGGACTTTAAGAGTGTCTTTATAATACTTCTTCTGACCACCACATTAGCACTTGCCTTGTGTAAGTTTTCCACAAAATATCCTTTTAGGCAAACATATGTTTGGCATTCAAATAATATGGCCAGCCCATCAGAGTTATATTCTCTGGAGTAGAGTTTGAATGCTTGGCAGTTTAATTCAAGAAAGCATCTCAGTGTCATGTCCTTATGATGTCAGGTGATTTTCACAATCTTCTTAATACAATTCAAATAGAAGCAATTCATTTTCTTGGCATGTCACTGGTATGGGGTCTGAGGTTCACAGGCATAAAACAATGAGGTCAGCACAATGACTTTGTAGATATTTAATTTGATAGTCTAATACCTCTTCTCTCCCACACTTTCTTTCAGAGCTTCCCAAACAATAAATCTGGCAACGTATGCATTAATCTCATTATCAATGTGTACATCCCTGGAAAGTATACTACCAAGGTAAGTTAACTTATCCATACTATTCAAAACTCTCCCATTTGTTGTAATTTATGGTTCCACACATAAATGATGTGGTGCTGACTAGTAGAGGACCTGTGTTTCCTTTTCAGAAGTCAACTTCAGAAACTGCATTGAGTGCACAATCAGCTGCAAATGAAAGGCCATGCACCAACACTCTGCACTTTAGTGTTGGTGTGTAGCCTTTTCAAGGTAGATAATTTATTATCAGGGCTATTATTTGGTAGCTGCCATAATAACTGACCTTGATGCTCTGCTGATCCTCATTGAAGATATTTGACAATATGGCTGAACATATTCTGGGAAAGCATAGGAAAGCATAAGAGCATCATCCATTATCCAGAACCCAGACAAGCATGTCAATCATGAAATTGATGTACAATACTGATGAACTCTGGGCAACCAAATTTTAATATAATTTTCCAAAAGCTCTCAAGACTGACAATATCAAAGGTCTTGGTCAGATTATGAACACTGAAGTGCAGCCATAGCACACACTTGAAAGTGCAGTCCTTCATCCAATTCTATAGGATTATTGATGTCTTCTAATGATGTAACTAAGTTACTAGTTACTAGATAGTAGCAACGATGTTATCACTAGACCTACTCTCTATTACTAGACAAGTAGTCTCTGTCTGACACTGCTCTGCTAGACTCTACTAGACTCTACTCACTGTTATGTTGCTGTAGGACACAGTCCAAGTCAGACATTGCTATAATGACCCTGCGGTTCAGGTAGTAGTGGAACCTTTAGTCTATCCCAGGAGAAAAGTGAACTCTTTCATATTCTTTCTCCACTCTCTCAAGGTAGTTGGAATTAAGTGACTTGCCCAGGGTCATACAGGTAGCAAGTATTAAATGTCTGAGGCCAAATTTGAACTCTAGTTCTTCTCAATTCCAGAGCCAGTGCTCTATCCATTATGCCATCTAGTTGCCCCTGTTATATTCTTTTACTTAAAGGAATAGACTTTTATAGTTCTTTTAAGGAAAGCAGCCATCTTTGTCTGGGATATAGAAATAGCAATAATCCTATGAGAATGGGGAAAAAGTCACTCTTGTTTTTTTTTTTTGTTCTTTCCAAAATCTTGGCTCAGTGCATTATGTATTTAATAGGAGACTCTTTGCTCTAGGGATTAAATTCATTTTGACAGAGAGAAGCATCTTTCAAGATTTCCAGTGACTTTGGGTTTAATCATTTTTTAAATTAGATTGGTTGATAATTGGACTTGAATCTATGTGGGTAACTTCTCTCTAATTCATGGTGAATACTCAGTATACCCCCCAATTTTGGTTAGAATTAATACCTCCCAATTTTAATTATTAACCAAAATTCCAGTAATGATCAAACAGCTCAGGGGTTCAGTGTTTTCTATTTTTAAAAAATTTTTCCAATTTCACATCTCTCCTGCTTTGTTCTGTGAATTAGTGGGTAATGAAATAGGTATAGAGCAACTGTAAGTAGAGAGAGCAATACCAATCCTAGAAGGCAAGATCAGTGTCTTACCTACTTGCCTAACCACATTCCTAGCCTTTTATATCATAAATTCAGACAAAACCCAAAGAGGCTTTGAAATCAATCTTATGCTTAACTACAGCTACTGCTCTTGATTCTGCCCATTGTTCCTAATTCAGTCTTAAACAAAGCACAAGTTATAATCCTTTTTCATGACTGAAAAACTTTAGAGATGACCAATATTCAAGTATATGTTTTATGTTCCTAAATAGATTTCATGCTTCTTAAGAATAGGAATATTGCCTTATATTTCTTATAGTCTCAGTTAGTTTCATTTTAAAATGATTTTTTATTTCAATATATCACAGTATGGTGGAGAGGGGCATCTGCATCCAGAGAGAAGAATGTAGGACCTGAATGTGGATCACAATATTTTATTTTCATCTTTCTTCTTGTTGTTGTTGTTAGCTTACTTGGGTTTTTTTTCCTTTTTGATATAATTTTTCTTGTGCAGCATGATAAATATGGAAATATGTTTGAAGAATTGCACATTTAACCTATATTAGATTACTTGCTGTCTAGGGGAGGGGGATGGTAGGCAGGGAGGAAGAAAAATATGAAACATAAGATTTTGTGAGAGTGAATGTTGAAAACTATCTTTGCATGTATTTTGAAAAATAAATAGCTATTGTTATATATACATATCACAATATCATGTAAAATGCAACAATTAATTTTTAAAATTTTAAGTTCCAAATTCTCTCTCCCTTCCCCTCCTCCCACTCCTTGAGAAGGCGAGCAATTGAGCTTAATTATTCAGGTGAAATGTGCATTTAGAGCTCATCAATTCCTTGTCTGAAGGTGGATAGCATTTTTTATCATAGGTCCCTTAAAATTGTTTTGAATCATTGTCTTGATGAGAGTCTGATCTCAAAGCTAAGTCTTTGAGAGTTAATTATCCTTATGATATTGCTGAAACTGTGTACAATATTCTCTTGGTTCTGCTTACTTCACTTTGCACCAATTTATATGTCTTGCCAAAATTCTCTGAAACCATCCTGCTTGTCATTTTTTTATAGCACAATCATATACCACAACATTTTCAGCCACTTTCCATTTGATAAGCAATTCCCAATTCTTTGCTGCCACAAAAGAGAGCTGCTATAAATATTTTTGGGCATATGATTTCTTTTACTTTAAAAAAAACTCTTTGGGACACAAACCTAATAGTGGTACTGTTGGGTTAAAGTGTATGTACAGGGGTTTTTTTCTGTTGCATTTTTATTTTTGTTCAATATTGCCCAATTTCATTTTCATTTGGTTCCACTGTACTTGAAGTGTCATAGGCTGCATGAAATCCACACTTCTGCTTTAAGAGATTGTCAACAAGGACAGATTTGTTCTTGATGAATCTAAGATATTGTCTAAAACTAGTATCTTTAACCAGTTGATTGGGTTCTTCCAGTAGATGTCGGATTCCAATAGATTAGTTCTTCAAGTCAACTGTCTTCTTTTTTTTTCATTTTTAAAAATTATTAAAGCTTTTTATTTTTAAAACATATGCATGGATAATTTTCAACATTCACCCTTGCAAAACCTTGTGTTCTAAATTTTTCCCCCTCCCCTAAAGGGGGAGTAGTCTAATATATGTTGAACATGTGTAATTCTTCTATACATATTTCCACAATTATCATGTTGCACAAGAAAAATGAGACCAAAAAGGAAAAAGATGAAAAAAAATGCAAGCAAACAACAACAAAAAGAGTGAAAATATTATGTTGTGTTCCATCCTCAGTTCCCATAGTCCTCTCTATGGATGCAAATGACTCTCTTCATCACAAGACCATTGGAACTGGCATGAACAACTCACTGAAAAGAGCCACATCCACCAGAATTGATTAATATATAATCTTGCTGTTGCCCTGTATAATGATCTTCTGGTTCTGCTCAGTTTATGTAGTTTTAGTTCATGTACGTCTCTTTTCAGGCCTTTCTGAAATTATCTGCTGATCATTTCTTATAGAACAATAATATTCCATAACATTCAAGTATCATAACTTATTCAGCCATTCTCCAAATGATGGGCATCCACTCAGTTTCCAGTTTCTTGCCACTACAAAAAAGGCTGCCACAAATATTTTTGCACATGTGGTTTCCTTTCTCTCCTTTAAGAGGAAGAGGGAAGTGGAGGAGAAAGAAGAGAAGGAAGAGGAAGAAAAGATGGAAGAGGAAGAGGAAGAGCATACAAATTTTGCATAGTCAAAATCATACCCACTGGTTTTACTCTCAAACATAGGTTTCAATAAATTACTTAGCTGGCCCCTACATACTACCTAAACTTACATTGTGAGTGCACCACAGATAAACTTCCAACCTCCCGTCTTACCCTTCTAAAAATAATATTTAAAAAATTGTGGTTTATCCACTGGTTATCCAGTTTTGGCCAGAGCGGACTAATCAGCTTGGTCACTAAGGCTGACTTGCTAGAGAAAGGGGAAGGCCACCTGATTCTGCCCAAGGGGAACCACTATTTGGTAGACTTAATGGGACAATCCCATACTCCTGTAAGTACAGAGAGCTTTTGGCAGACAGCTTCCATTATTCTTGCCCAATACCATCCCTGGCTCTTGGCATTTATACCTACTTTTATAATAAACATCATATATTGTAAATCCCTCCTGACTGGAGTTAAGTAATACATATTACCAGTATTTCATATCTTATTTTGATAGAGGGGTTATTGAGAGAACCCAATTCAGCACTTTCTCTGCTCTACCATCTTGGTTCTACCCTCAACATTGCATTTGTAATTTCATTTCTACTGATATGCTATAATATTTGACTGGTGACTATTCCTTTTCTCCTTACCTTTGACTTCTGTTCTCTTACTAAAGCAGACTTCTCATTGCCCTTCAAACTGTCACATATTCTCACATCCCTACCTTATTCACACTGTTCTTTCTGTTCAGAGCATCTTATTTTTTCTGACTCCATTTTCCATGCTGAATTTCCACACATGTCCTCTTCTATAAAGTCTTCTCTGATATGAACTTATATATTGCTTTGTTTTATAGTAATGGGACTGTGTTTTAGGTCAGGGCTTCTTAAACACTTTCCACTGTACTGCTTTTTGACAGAGAAATTTTTGCTTCAGTATATAGGTACATAAAATAAGGGGCAGCTAGATGGCATAGTAGATAGAGCACTAACCCTGAAATCAGGAGGACCTGAGTTCAGATATGGCCTCAGATACTTAACACTTCCCAGCTCTGTGACCCTAGATAAGTCACTTAACCCAATTGCCTCAGGGGGGGAAAAAAGGTGTACAGATAAAATATTTGCTGGTAAGAAATCATGAAGAAATTTATTTTAAAGAAATTCATTGATATACATATAATTTTAACATTTATTAAAGATAAAAGTAAATTCACATACTAATGAGATGGGTGTATTCGTTTGTTTTTATATAAAGAATTAAATCTTGGCAAAATATTTCATACATAGATTAATTAGTGTTTGTTGAACTGAGTTGTTCAACCATTTTATCAGCATTAGTTAAATAAAATAAATCTCAAATACATACCTAGACTAGACAATTGTCAGGTTGCTTTAATGATAATTTTAAATGAAAAAAATATTTGATACCTTTCACTAAATTTTTGTGATCCCCACATTCAGTTATGTGACCTCATCTAGGGTCAAGATTCATACTTTTGTTTTACAATTCTGAGGTATTACCTTATACCTATTAGATGAATTAATGGGCCAGAAAAGGAAATTGGCAAATGTTGGAGGGAATGTGGGAAAAGGGGGACGTTAATATATTGATGTTGGAATTGTGAACTTATTTGACCATTCTGTGGAGCAATTTGGAATCATGTCCAAAGATGATAAAATCATGCATACCCTTTGATCTAACAATAGCCTTATTAGATATATATCCCCAAAGAGATATATAAAAAAGGAAAAAAAACCCTTATGTAAAAAAAAATTATAGCAGCTTTTTTCTCAGGGAAAAGAATTGGAAAATGAATGGATGGCCTCCATTTGGAGAATGGCTGAATAAGTTATGGTATATGAATGTAATGGAATATTATTATTCTATAAGAAACGATGAGGAGGCTGCTTTCAGAAAAGCTTGTAAAGACTTCCACGAATTGATGCTAAATGAAGTGAGCAGAACCAGGAGTACATTGTACACAGCAATACCAAGAATATGTGATGATCAACTGTAATGGGCTTGGCACTTCTCAGCAATATAGTGATTCAAAACAATTCCAATAGATTTGGGATGGAAAATGCCATCTGCATTCAGAGAGAGAACTATGTTTACTGAATAAGGATGGAACCATAATATTTTCACCTATTTTTGTTTGTTTGTTTTTTCTTTTTCACATTTTTTTTCCCCTTTGAGTGTGATTTTTCTTGTACAACATGATAAATATGAAAATATGTTTGGAAGAACTGTATATGCTTAACCCATATCAAATTGCTGCTGTCTTGGGATGGAGGGAGGGAAGGGAAGAATGAAAGGGAAGGAGGGAGAAAAATTTGGAAAATCATAAAAATGAATGTTGGAGTTTATGTATATTTGGAAAAATAAAATACTACTGAGGGAAAAAATTGGAAATTGAAGGGCTGCCCATCAAGTGGGGAATGACTGAATAAATTGTGATATGTGATTATAAAGGAATACTATTATTCTATAAGAAATGGTAAACAGAATGCTCACAGGAAGACCTCAAAAGTCTCCTATGAGTTCATGTAAAGTGAAATGGACTATATACAGAGTAATAGCAATGTTGAGGGATGTGAAGGACTTTACTATTCTCAACATTGCAATGGTCCAAGATTACTCTAAAGGACTTATGATGGAAAATATTATCCATGCTCAGAGAATACTGAAGCATATTTTTTAAACTTTATTTTTATTGAGGATTTTTTTGGGGGGAGAATCTATATTTTCTTTCACAATATGACCTTTTATGAAAATGTTTTGCATAACTTCAATGTGGGGTATAGGGAGGGAGGAATGAAGAGAATCTAAAACTCACAAATATTTGGGGGCTTGTGGATTTTTTTGTTTTTTGCTAAGGCAAATGGGGTCAAGTGACTTGTTCAGGGTCACACAGGTAGAAAGTATTAAGGTCACATTTGAACTCTGGTCCTCCTGACTTTAGGGATGGTGCTCTACTGGAACTCAAAGTTTGAAAAACAAATGTAAAAAATTTTTACATGTACATGTGGGAAAACAGAATATATGGAAATGGAAAAATAAAAACAAAATTAAAAAGAAGGTTTGTTTTAGGTAATCTTTGTCATTGCCACAGAACCCAGTATGCTGTTTCTCTTCCTGCAATTTTTCTTGATCTCCAGAAGATGGCACTCATTTTCTTTCCCAGGAGACCATCTATTACATGGCTGGTGAGGCAAAACACTGTTTTGGCCAAAATTGTTGTAAGTTCAGAATGCCATTCCATATTCGATAGCCATCATTTCTCTGCAGGTTAATTTTATACATCTATTCCCACAGAATTCTGACCCCACCTTCAAAAGATCTCCCAAGAAATAGAGGAACCCTCTATCCTTGCAATTAGCTTTTGCAAAGAGCTATTTACTGAGAAGATATAGTAACAACCATAATGCAACAGAATCTTAAAGAAGGAGATGCTTCTCTCTTCTACAATTTTAGTCCCTGGGGAAAGTGGATTCATATTTAAAATGGGTGTTATGGGGCAGAGCCACGATGTCAGAGAGCAGACATGACTCTTTGTAACCTCCTCTAAGCTTCTCTCAAACCAACAGCAGATTAAGCATCTAAACTGATTTTGAAGTCAAGAAATCCACAAATATTTGGAGTAAAACACATTTCTAGAAGAAGATACCTTGGAAGAACTTCAGAATGGGTCTGTTTCAATCAGTCTGCCGAACTCAGACTGTAGCATAGGAAGACCAGAGCAAGAGGCTGTAGTGGAGAATCAGAGCATTGTAGCTTCCATGCACTTGGGAATCTTCTGTGAGCCTTTTAGGTCACTTTGTCCTGGTTGCAAGTAGGTGGTTTGGCAGATTTGTCTTTTGTAAAAGACAAATTGTAAACCACTGATCCCTGGAATAACATTGACCTAGTCACTGTTACCCAGTGCTGGAAATCAATCAGCAGAACTGCCCCAGGGCAAATTAAAGCAACTGTAGTTCCTTTGCATTGAATAGAACTCAAGCCTTAAAAAATGAATAAAAAACAAAAAAGAACTCTCACCATAGACAGCTTTTATGGAGAGAGAGAATAGACCTCAAATCTTGAGGTTCTTAAAGGCAAAGGAACTCCAGAAGAAGCCCCAAAGAGAGACATGAGCTGGTCTCCATTTCGCAAGGTTTTCTTCAAAGACTGAATAAAAGATCTTAAAAGAGAGTTAGAAGAAAAATGGGGAGATGAAATGAGATCATTGCAAGAATGAATGGAAAAAATGGGACAATAATGCAATGAACAAAACAATTTAATTGGCCAATTGCAAAAGGAGCTAAAAAAGGTAAATGAAGAAAATAATACACTAAAAATTATAATTGAACAAATGGAAGTGAATCACTCAAGATTTCAAGAATCAGTCAAACAAAAACAAAAAAAAAGAAGGTAAAATAGTCATTGAAAGAATCCACTGATCACCTCCTGAAAATGACCCCAAAATTAAATCCCCAAGGAATATTGTAGCTAAATTTCAGAACTATCATACCAAGGAAGAAATATTGCAAGCAGCCAGAAAGAAACAATTCAAATACTGAAGAGCTACAATTAGGATTACCCAGGATCTAGCAGCTTCCATCTTAAAGGATTAAAGGGTCTGGAATCTAATATTCCAAAAAGTAAAAGAACTGATATTATAGCCAAGATGTAATTAAAGATAATTACTACTATACATAATGTCCCCTCATCTTTATGTTATCCTTTATATTAGTTTTTCATCTTTGTTCTAATCAAAAATCTAATAATTGATATCAGAGATAGATGATTCTGAAATTATTCCCATGTCAATAACCAGCTTTTTCTTTTTTCATATTTAATATTTTTTATTTTCCCCAATTACATGTAAAACATTTTTACATTTTTTAAAACATTGAGTTTCAGATTCTCTCCCTTCCTCCTCTCCCACTCCATTGAGAAGGCACATATGAAAAATAACCAGTTATTTTATAATAAAACAATAATAAAAATTAACTCTGCACACTCCACAGCTATCTTTGAGTAGAAGAGGTGGAAATATATGAAAGGAGAAATACATTCTCTGTGTGTGGTGGTGGTGTAGGGAACTGTACTAAAAGAGCCTTCAATCAAAAGAAAGAACAAAATAAATTGGGGTAGGGTGCCACAACACACAACAGGAGCCAATTCTGTCCCTCTCAGAAGTCACTTAGAACAAGTAACAATACTGGTGAAAAGTAAATTTCCAAAGTGGCTGAGACAGTTTTAAAGTATACTTTCCAAGATTTTAGGGGACCAACAAACAGGAGTTAGAAAGTGAGTGATAGGGTAATCTAAGGGGGGGGGGGAGGGGAAAACTTTAATACTTTACCAAAGATCTCAGGTAAGAAAGTTTAAAAGAAAAAATCCAAAATGTTGAGCATAAGGAAATAAATGAGCAGGGAAGATATTTTTCAAAAAGAAAGAAAGATGGCTTTCTTAAGATCTAAACAAGTCCTTAGAGGAAGAGTCAAGGTGGTAGAGCCAGAGGAAGCATTTTTGCCTAGCTCACCCATAAAATAACAAAACTTACATAAGACAAAAAAGGAATTCTAAGTAATAAAATCTTTAAAAAGGAAATAAAATTAGCTATAAAGGCACCACCCAAAATCACCCACCCAATATCAGAAAAAGAAATAGATGTTGCTATGAAGGAACTACCAAGATCGAGAAAATACTTCTGGTTCAGATGGATACAAAAGAATTATAGTAAACTTTTACTTTTTTTTTTACATTCATCAACAATTTATTAAGTGACTTTTATGTACAATGCACTGTGCTAGACACTAGGGAAATACAAGCAAAAGGATGAGAAAGTGCTTATTTTTATCAAACTTTAAAAGAACAATGAGTGTCAATACTATACAAATTATTCTAAAAAACTGAGAAAGTACTCTCCTAGATTCCTTTTATGATACATATGTTGTCCCAATGCCTTAATCAAAGCAGGATAAAGAAAAGAATTATAAACAAAACATTAACAAATACTTATTAAAATGTTAAAAAATACATAATTTTTATTACATGAAATTGAAAATTTTCTGCATGAGTAAAATTAATACATCTACCAATTGTCAAAGAACATGAAGAGAATTCTCCAAAAATATCCAACCCACCAATAAAAGCCTGAATTACACACTATTAACAAGCATATAAAAGAATGCTCCAAGTTATTTCAGATTTCATCTCAGAGTGCTATTTTGGTGGACCTCTTGATGTCTCAGCCCCTGGATATAACAGCAATTATTTTACCTCTTATAATTTATACTTGGGATAGTTTTGGAAATACAGTCATGTCCAACTTTTATTATTCCATGGAGCATAGCACACCAGCCATTTCTATCCAACACTATTTCTTGAAACCTGTCCAAGTTCATGTTAATTGTTTCCATGACATTATCTATCCATCTCATCCTCTGCCATGCCCTTTTCCTTTTGCCTTCAAATTGTCTCAGAATCACTGTCTTTTCCAATAAGTCCTGGTGAGTTGGAAATTTACTTTTTTAAAAAAATTATCTCAATGAAGTCAGAAATTTCCTTCCTATGTCTTTAGCATCTTCTTTTCATCTAATTTGTATATTGATCCCTCATAACCATGACATTTACCCCACAGATCTCATATATATTGGTCCAACTCAGCGGCTTCTCTCTCATCTCCCATCTTTTATCTCTTTAGTGTCATTTCTACCTCCTCTATTATCATATCCCAAGCTGATACTGGGGTCCAATTGAGATAACTCTTCTTTTCTTGATGGAGGAAATTATTTATTATAATTTTTGCAGATATTTTAATTATTCTTCTCATTGTAGTCTTTTCACCTTCATTCTTAAAAGTCTTTTAGATGACTGCTTAATTTTTTTGTCTATTTCCCTTAAATTGCTTTTATCCTTCATTTCAGAATCCCCCTTTCACACAATTTGTATATGTGTGTGTGTGTGTGTGTGTGTGTGTGTGTGTGTACACACACATATCTATATAAAGAATATGTTTCAATGACCCTCTTTTTTATATGTCTATATATAACAGTATCAATGACTCCCTCACATCACTATCACAGTCCTACTCTATCCATTGTCCTTCTTTCCCAATTAACCAAGAGAAAGAAAGGGAATTTGAAAATTGTGATAAATTAGGGCAGATAAACAAAATAAATCCACATAGTGGCATAGTTCACAAATTTATGTCCTAATACCATGTGCCCATCATCATTGTTTCAAGAGATGGGTATGATGCCTCATCTGAGTCAGCTTCATCTAGTCTCTTATTTTTCTTTAGCTATACTTCAGTTGTTGTGTTCTATGGTTGATAACATCTGTTGAGAGATAAGGCTATAAGGAGAAGTCTTGAACTCAATCCACTGAGGCCACCAAATAATCCTGTGAAACAATCCTGGGCCCAGGATTTTATTGCCCAGGCATTTATTATTTTGCTTTAGATGAAGAGAGAGGAACATTCGAATATCTAGGTTTTTGTAGCCAGTTCCCTTTATGCCACAAGAAGCAAGGGGTGACTTTTAGGAGTGACTTCCAGAAATTCCCCAAAGTAGCTGAGAGAATTATGCTGCTTGGACTTCCGGGGGCGGAGCCAAGATGGTGGAGCAGGCACACACGACTCTCTAAGCTCCTCTCATTCCCCTCATAACCAACTATTTAATGCAGCCTCAAAAATAACTCTTCTCTACTTAAATTCATGAAAATTAGAAGCACTACAACTTACCAGCCGATCTGGAAGATTGCCAGGAAAGGTTTGTCCTGAGGGGCCAGGAATAGACTAGCACAGGCAGCGAGAGGCTAGCATCCTGAGCAGACCAGGGCCGGGGGTGATCTCTGTGGCTAGAGAAGTTATAGAGACAACTCTGCTATAGGCTAACTGCTCTGCCTTGATTACAAAGCAGTAAACTGGCAGAGAAATTAAAGCCTAAAACAGAGGGTCCTCTAAAAAATGCCAGAACCTAACGAGATCTGGCTGTAACCCCTCAAACCCGGAAGTGACTCAGGCAGACTTTACCGCAGGCCTGCGGCCACATCCGGCAGTTCGGGGCTTTTGCGGGGGCAGTTACTAATCTGCAAGGCAGTGGGGCACAGCCTGGGCAGCATCTGATCTGCAGAGTGGGGGGCTCAGCCTGGGGCAATAGAACCTCCCCAGCTGACTGCGCTTCTCGGGCAGACAATTCCGGTCCCTGCAAATCCATTCACTGCTCAACTACTAACACCCACAGCCCCAGGGCAGGATTTGGCTTGGGAAGTGAAACTCTCACTGCTCAGCATCTAGCCCCAGGGCAGTCGTTATCTCACACAGCTGGGGTTCTTTGAAGGGCACTTTCCCAGCCCAGCCCTGCAGGCCTGAGTTACTTTCGGGTGGGGAACTCTTTCCCAGAGCACTCCAGTACCTCGCTGCTTTATATAGTCGGTTGGTAGGACAGCTACCCGTCCATATACCTTTCACTGCTCTGCAGAGGAAGCTGGTAACCTCCTGGCTCTGAAGGCAAACCTTACAGACTTTAACAAAATGAGTAAAAAAATCAAAAGAACGACTGATAGTTTCTACACAGAAAGAGAACAGCTTTTCAACCCTGAAGAGACTAATAGCAGACAGTCTCCAGACGATTGTGGGTCTCCAATACAAAAGGCTCTCCTAGAAGAGACTATTAAAAACCTTAAAAGAGAGCTAGAAGAGAAATGGGGAAAGGCACATAACTCACTAAAAGAGAAATTTGATAAAGTGGAAAAAGAAAACAACTTCCTGAAATGTGAATTGGAAAAGGTAAAAAACTCCCAAGAAGTGCAGGGAAACAGAGTTTGCAAATTGGAAAAAGAAAATAACTCACTAAAAAAAAAAAAAAATTAATGAAATGGAAAAAAATTCCATAGAGCAAAACAACTCAATTGGACATATACAAAAAGAAGTTTAAAAAGCTAATGAAGAAAATAACTCACTAAAAATCAGAACTGAACAAATAGAAATGACTGATTCATTGAGACATCAAGAATCAGTCAAGCAAAACCAAAAAAATGAAAGATTGGAAAATAATGTCAAATATTTACTTGGAAAAACAACAGACCTGGAAAATAGATCTAGGAGAGATAACCTGAGGATCATCGGACTACCAGAAAATTATGATGAAACAAAGAGCCTAGATACTATTTTACAGGAAATCATCAAAGAGACCTGCCCAGAAGTAATAGAACCAGAAGGTAAAATGGGCGTTGAAAGAATTCATTGAATACCTTCTGAAAAAGACCCTAAAATAAAGACTCCAAGGAATATTGTGGCCAAACTACAGAATTTTCAGACTAAAGAAAAAATTTTACAAGCAGCCAGGAAAAAACAGTTCAAATACCGAGATGCCACAATAAGGGCCACGCAAGATCTGGCTGCCTCAACATTAAAGGATTGAAGGGCCTGGAATCAGATATTCCGAAAGGCAAAAGAACTTGGAATGCAGCCAAGAATAAACTACCCAGCTAAGCTGAGTATTTTTTTTCCACAGAAGAAGATGGACATTTAATGAAATGGAGGAATTCCATCTGTTTCTAAGGAAAAAACCAGACTTGAACAAAAAATTTGATCTCCGACAACAATCAAGAGAAGTAGAAAAAGGTAAAAGGAACTCTTGAGAACTGTATTTCTGTTGTGGATATACATAAAAACCATATGTATAATTTGATTTTACCGATATAACATAAAAAAGGGAAGTAGAAATGGAAAGGGGATAGTGTCAGAAAAAGGGAAGAGGGGAGATAAAAAGAGGGAAACTACATGTGACAGTGAGGCAAAGGAAACCTATCATATATGAGGGAACTTAGAGAGGGGGAGGAACATTGTATGAATCCTACTCTCATCAGAGTTGGCTCAAAGAGGAAACAATTTACATTGTGTTTTGCAGAGATTCTTCTCTCACTTCATTAAAAAGTGGGAGAAGAAAAGGGAGAAGGAAAAAGAGTAATAAGGGAAGGGTACAAGAAAGGGAAAGGGATTCAAAGAGAGAAGAGAGGGATACTAAAGAGGGAGAGATGTGTGATGTTAGTGGGGCCAATAAGTTTGATACTAGGGAAGAAGGGAAGGAGGGCAAGAAAAAGAAAAGTATAATCTGGGGATATTAGGATGGCAGGAAATACAGAATTGGTTATTTTAACCATAAATGTGAATGGGATGAACTCTCCCATAAAGAGGAGCCGGATAGCAGACTGGATCAAAAGTCAGAACCCTACAATCTGTTGTTTACAGGAAACACATTTAAAACAGGGAGATACATACAGAGTAAAGGTAAAAGGCTGGAGTAGAATCTATTATGCTTCAGGTGAAGTCAAAAAAGCAGGGGTAGCCATCCTTATCTCAGATCAAGCAAAAGCAAAGATTGATCTAATTAAGAGATAAGGAAGGAAACTATATCTTGCTTAAGGGTACTATAGACAATGAAGCAATATCAGTATTAAACATATATGCACCAAGTGGTATAGCATCTAACTTCCTTAAAGAGAAGTTAAGAGAGTTCCGAGAAGAAATAGACAGCAAAACTATAATAGTGGGAGATCTCAACCTTGCACTTCAAATTTAGATAAATCAAATCACAAAACAAATAAGAAAGAAATTAAAGAGGTAAATAGAATATTAGAAAAATTAGGTATGATAGATCTCTGGAGAAAACTGAATGGTGACAGAAAGGAGTATACTTTCTTCTCAGCAGTTCATGGAACCTACACAAAAATTGACCATATATTAGGACATAAAGACCTCAAAATTAAATGCAGGAAGGCAGAAATAGTAAATGTTTTCTTTTCAGATCACAATGCAATAAAAACTACATTCAACAAAAAGTTAGGTGTAAATAGACCAAAAAGTAATTGGAAACTAAATAATCTCATCTTAAAGAATGATTGGGTGAAACAGCAAATTATAGACACAATTAATAATTTCACTCAATATAATGACAATGATGAGACATCGTATCAAAATTTATGGGATGCAGCCAAAGCAGTAATAAGGGGAAATTTTATATCCTTAGAAGCTTACTTGAATAAAATAGAAAAAGAAAAGATCAATGAATTGGACCTGCAACTTAAAAAGTTAGAAAAAGACCAAATTAAAAACCCCCAATCAATTACTAAACTTGAAATTCTAAAATTAAAAGGAGAAATTAATAATATAGAAAGTAAAAAAACTATTGAACTAATAAATAAAACTAAGAGTTGGTTTTATGAAAAAAACCAATAAAATCGATAAACCTTTGGTAAATCTGATTAGAAAAAGGAGAGAGGGAAATCAAATTAGCAGTCTTAAAAACGAAAAAGGAGAACTTTCCACTGATGAAGAGGAAATTAAAGAAATAATAAGGGGTTACTTTGCCCAACTTTATGCCAATAAATTTGATAACCTAAGCGAAATGGATGACTACCTCCAAAAATATAGGCTTCCCAGATTATCAGAGGAGGAAGTAAATTGCTTAAATAGTCCCATTTCAGAAAAAGAAATATTAATCAACTCCCTAAAAAAAAATCCCTGGGACCAGATGGATTTACATGTGAATTCTACCAAACATTCAAAGAACAATTAGCCCCAATGCTTTATAAACTATTTGAAAAAATAGGGAATGAAGGAGTCCTACCAAATTCCTTTTATGACACAGACAAGGTACTGATACCTAAACCAGGTAGGGTGAAAACAGAAAAAGAAAATTATAGACCAATCTCCCTAATGAATATTGATGCTAAAATCTTAAATAAGATATTAGCAAAAAGACTACAGAAAATCATCCCACGATCAAGTAGGATTTATACCAGGAATGCAGGGCTGGTTCAATATTAAGAAAACTATCAGTATAATTGGCCATATTAATAATCAAATTAACAAAAACCATATGATCATCTCAATAGATGCAGAAAAAGTATTTGATAAAATCCAACATCCATTCCTATTAAAAACTCTTGAGAGTATAGGAATAAATGGACTTTTCCTTAAAATAATCAGTAGCATCTATTTAAAACCAACAGTAAGCATCATATGTAACGGGGACAAACTACAACCATTCCCAATAAGATCAGGAGTGAAACAAAGTTGCCCACTATCACTGTTACTATTTAATATGTATTAGTAATGCTAGCTTTGGCAATAAGAGTTGAGAAAGAGATTAAAGGAATAAGAATAGGCAATGAGGAAACCAAATTATTACTCTTTGCTGATGATATGATGGTATACTTAAAGAACCCCAGAGACTCTACTAAAAAGTCATTAGAAACAATCCATACCTTCAGCAAAGTTGCAGGGTATAAAATAAACCCACATAAGTCATCAGCATTCTTATATATCAGTAACAAAACCCAACAGTTAGAGCTACAAAAAGAAATTCCATTTAAAGTAACTACTGATTGTATAAAATATTTAGGAATCTATCTGCCAAGGGAAAATCAGAAACTTTATGAGCAAAACTACAAAACACTTTCCATACAAATTAAGTCTGATCTAGCCAATTGGGAAAATATTAAATGCTCTAGGATTGGGCGAGCAAATATAATAAAGATGACAATACTACCTAAATTAATCTATTTATTTAGCGCTATACCATTCAGACTCCCAAAAAACTACTTTGATGAACTAGAAAAAATAACAACAAAGTTCATATGGAAAAACAAAAGGTCAAGAATTTCAAGGGAATTAATGAAAAAAAAATCAAATGAAGGTGGCCTAGCTGTACCAGATTTAAAATTATATTATAAAGCAGCAGTTACTAAAACCATCTGGTATTGACTAAGAAATAGACTAGTTGATCAATGGAATAGGTTTGGTTCAAAGGACAAAACAGCCAATAACTTTAATAATATAGTGTTTGACAAACCCAAAGACCCCAGTTTCTGGGATAAGAATGCACTATTTGACAAAAATTGCTGGGAAAATTGGAAATTAGTATGGCAGAAACTAGGCATTGACCCACACTTAACACTGTACACCAAGATAAGGTCAAAATGGGTTCATGACCTAGGCATAAAGAATGAGATTATAAATAAATTGGAAGAGCATAGGATAGTTTACCTGTAAGACCTGTGGAAGAGGGAGGAATTTATCACCAAAGAAGAACTAGAGATCACTATTGACCACAAAATAGAAAATTTTGATTATATCAAATTGAAAAGTTTTTGTACAAACAAAACAAATGCAAACAAGATTAGAAGGGAAACAATAAACTGGGAAAACATTTTTACAATCAAAGGTTCTGATAAAGACCTCATTTCCAAAATATATAGAGAATTGACTCTAATTTATAAGAAATCAAACCATTCTCCAATTGATAAATGGTCAAAGGATATGAACAGACAATTCTCAGACAAAGAAATTGTAAGTATTTATAGACATATGAAAATATGCTCCAAATCATTATTAATCAGAGAAATGCAAATGAGAGAGATGTGAACACATCCAGCCATTCTGGAGAGCAATTTGGAACTATGCACAAAAAGTTATCAAACTGTGTATACCCTTTGATCCAGCAGTGTCTCTACTGGGCTTATACCCCAAAGAGATACTAAAGAAGGGAAAGGGATCTGTATGTACCAAAATGTTTGTGGCAGCCCTGTTTGTAGTGGCTAGAAGCTGGAAAATGAATGGATGCCCATCAATTGGAGAATGGTTGAGTAAATTGTGGTATATGAACGTTATGGAATATTATTGTTCTGTAAGGAATGACCAGCAGGATGAATACAGAGAGGACTGGCAAGACTTACATGAACTGATGCTAAGTGAAATGAGCAGAACCAGGAGATCATTATATACCTCAACAGTGATACTGTTTGAGGATGTACTCTGATGGAAGTGGATCTCTTCGATAAAGAGAGCTAGTTCAGTTTCAGTTGATCAAAGATGGGCAGAAGCAGCTATACCCAAAGAATGAACACTGGGACATGAATATAAACTGCTTGCATTTTTGTTTTTCCTCCTGGATTATTTATACCTTCTGAATTCAATTCTCCCTGTGCAACAAGAAAACTGTTCGGTTCTGCACACATATATTGTATCCAGGATATACTGTAACCTATTCAACATGTAAAGGATTGCTTGCCATCTGGGGGAGGGGGTGGAGGGAGGAAGGGGAAAAATCGGAACAGAAGTGAATGCAAGGGATAATGCTGTAAAAAATTACTCTGGCATGAGTTCTATCAATAAAAAGTTATTTTAAAAAAAAAAGAGAGAGAGAGAGAGAGATAGAAAAGGAATGCCAAAAAAAAAAAAAAAAAAAAAAGGATTTCTTATATTTTTCAGTAAAAAAAAAAGAGAGAGAGAGAGAATTATGCTGTGTCTGGAAATAAACTTGATGAGATCAGTGTTACAAATGAAAGGTACTAAGAGTAAACTCACTCTCTCCCTGTTTGAGGTGAAACAAGGAAGGGTTCCCTTGAGGAGTTGAGAGAAAACATTCCCTTCCAAACAACTTTAGAATAATGCCTCAAATTGAATTCTGGATCAGTAAAGTCAACAAAATGTGAAGGGGACACATTTTTCTAGTTCAAGACAAGATTAGAATGTTTGTGACACTAAAGTGGAACCTGGCCCAGAGCCCATATCTTGGCAGTAGCAACTGGATCTTGGAAGTGGTGACAGAAACAGCAACAACTTTCGGAGCTTTCAAGTCAGAGATGGATCTGGAAAGTGATCAGAAAAAGATTATATGGGACTTCTTTGCTAGTAATAAGCATAGACAAGGGCACTGTTTGGCAAATCTGTTGCCTATACCTACTTCTGGGTCCAGTTTCAGGGTGGAGAGGAATGCTTTCAATCACAAAGGAACAAGGATGGCGTAGTATCACTTGCTGTCCCAAGGGACTAGGGCATCTGGAAATCAGTATCCTTTGTGATCACAAGAGAGCAAGAGCCTTAAAAAGCAGTATTCTGTTTAAATCTTTCCTGGGTGAAAACCAGAGTCCAGACCAAGGCAGCAGTGACTATACCTATCTCTAGATCTCATTACATTGGAAACATTGAAAACTTCCAAACCCCTAGAATTACCTCTAAAAACAATAGTGTGAATAAATTTGAAACTTGGGACAATGACCTATCCTTTATCCCTACTCCAAAAACAGAGTACAACAATAATTTAAAGACCAGAGTCAAGAAATAGGATGGAAAAATAAGCAAAGAAAAAAAGGACCTCATCAGAAAAAGCCACTATGGTGACAAGAAGACACAAACTCAGAAGAAGAAAATTATATCAAAACAGATATAAGCAAAGCCTCAATGAAAAATACAAATGGGACACAAGCCCAACAAGAATTCTTGGAAGAATTAAGAAGTTATTTTAAAAATTGCAGTGGTAGAGGAAAATTTGAAAAAATAAATGAGAGCAATGCAACAAAATTATGAAAAGATAACAACTTAGTAAAAAAAAGTAAGAACAGAAATACTGATGAAAATAATATCTTAAAAAGCCAAAATTGGCCAAATGGAAACAGGTACAAGGCCCATTAAAGATGATAAATCCTTAAAAGTTTGAGTTGGATGAGTAAAAACAAAAGACAATGACTCAATGAGACATCAGAAAATAATCAAGCAAAGTTGAAAGAATGAAAAAAAAATAGAAGAAAATGTAAAATAGCTAACTGAAGAAACAACTGATTTCAAAAAAAGATCAAGGAGAGATCATTTAAGAACTGCACTATCTGAATACCATAAGGACAGAACCTAGACATCATATCCTAGAAATAGACATTGAAAAAAAAATTCACCAATCACTTCCTGAAAGAAATTTCAAATTGAAAACTCTCTACAATTATAATTAAATTCCAGAATTCAGAATTCACAAATCAAAAATACTTCAAATAGAAAAAAATCTTTCTACTAAATTCTACTATTATGAATCAATGTGACCAAAATCACACAAGATTTAGTAGGTACCACAATAAAGAAGCAAAGAGCTTGAAATATGATATGCCAGAAAGGCATAGGAGCTAGGATTAACACCAAGAATAACCTACCAAAAAATTGAGTATAATTCCTCAGGGGGAAAATGAAAATTTAAAGAAATGGTGGACTTCCAAGCATTCCTGAAGAAAAGGTCAGAGTTGAACAGAAAATTTGACTTACAAATACAAAACTCAAGAGAGAAAGGAATGCACTGGGAGAAGGAGGAAGGAAAAGGAAGAATGGGGCAAATTATCTCACATAAAGAGGTATGTAAGGTAGAACTTTTACAGTAGAGAGGATATGGAGGGATAACAATGCTGAAATGGCTCAAAGAAGGAAGCATATATACATAATGGGTGTGGGGGCACGTGCTTGAGAGAGTGTGTGCGCACACACATTCAGCTGAGTATAGAAACCTAGCTTACCCTACTGGAAAGGAAGAATGGAAGGGGATAATAGAAAGGGGTGGATTGTGTGATAAAAGGGAGGGTAAATTAAAGGAAAAAGTAATTAGAAACAAAACAGCTTTTTGAGAAAAGACAGTATAAAAGAGAGAAGAAACTAGAATGGAGGAAATATATACATTAGTTATAACTTTGAATGCAAATGGGATAAATTCACCTACAAATTAGAAGCAGATAGCAAAATGAATTAGAAACCAAAATCCAAATGTGTGGTTTATTTAAAAAACTCACTTGAAACAGATATAGAGTTAAAGTAAGGGATGGGGGCAAAACCTGCGCCACCTAGCTGTCCCTCCTTATTTATTTTAATTAGATCTAAGCAAAACATAGATCTAATTAAAAGAAATAAGGAGGGGCAGCTAGTGGTGCAGTGGATAGAGAACCAACCCTAAAGTCAGGAGGACCTGAGTTCAAGTTTGACCTCAGACACTTAACACTTCCTAGCTCTGTGACTCTAAGCCAATTGCCTTAGCAAGAGAGAGAGAGAGAGAGAGAGAGAGAGAGAGAGAGAGAGAGAGAGAGAGAGAGAGAGAGAGAGAAGGAAATAAATTATATCTTGTTAAAAGATAACATAATGAAATATTATCAATAATAAACATAATGCCAAGTGGCATAGCATCCAAATTCTTTTCTTTCTTTTTTTTTTAATCATCCAAATTCTTAAAGGAAAATTTAAGAGTCATAGGAAGAAATAGATACTAAAACTAAGCAGCAAGGAACCTCAATATTTCTCGGTCGAGGTTGGAAAGAGACCCCAAAAAGGTTGGGGTCATAGACTAGTGTCATGAGGTGTCTCAAAAAAATTTGCAGGCTTGTACCCATATCCAACTCAAGGAGCAAAGTTTATTGTAATTTTATCACTAATTGAAGTAGGCTAAAGTCCAAGAGTTTAGTAAAGAACCTGGAGCAAGGAGACAAATTTATCCAGTTCATGTAATTGATGGGCTAATTTTATGGCCTAGAGATAGAGCCAAGGAGTGGTCTCAAGAATTTGGTTATCACTGACCAACAGACAGTAATGTTTGTAGGACTATTCTAAGGCCAGAAGAATTTAAATCATTTACAGACAGATTGTTAGAACAATAGTTTCAGGATCACTAAAAGTCTAAATGGAAGAAAGAAAGAATCACTAAAAGATCACTAAAAAGTCTAAAGGGAAGAAACATTATTATATTCCTAAGCCAGAGGACTTGTATAATCATTGACAGAACAATAGCATTCTTAGATCAGAAAGCCTCAGGATCACAGATTCCAAAGCCAAAAGATTTAGAATGATTGACAGATTGTTAGAACAGAAGCACCCTAAGGTTAGGAGACCTTAAAATTATTTCTGTTTCTCCTAGAAGCTATAGTACATCATTTCCCCTCTCAAGCAGTTTGTAGCTCAAATTCATTTGGGACAAAGGGCTGGAGATCTCATCTTCTGGAGCTGCTTCATGCTAAGAAGGGGTATAGAGCTGTTCCTGCCTGGTAGGGTCCAGACTGAGGAAGAAAAGCATGCAACTTGAAGATGGAGGCAGCAGCATTTAGGGGGATACTGAGTATCAGGAATAGTTAGCCAATGGTATTCTGGATGAGCAAATATTTGGAAGTTTATAGCTTAGAGTCTGGAGGAAACAAATCAACCAATAAGAATCTTAGTTCCCAGCAGGTTATGAAGAAACTTCAAGGAATATGGAGTAGAAGCATTATGAGTGAGTTTGCCAGAATAATTTTGAAATGGATATCCTACAAATATTATGTGTGAGAGATCTTTTCTGGTAAGAAAATAAGAGATAGACAGATTAAAGTTATTCTCCTGGAAGGAAAGCTAGTACAAATGGGATGGCATCTAGGATGGGATGGTGACATTTGGGAATGTGGGGCCTTTGCAAATAATGTATCAGGTCGCATATATGGAATGCCTTAGGTATGCTGAAGGCACACCAGCAATCCTGAATGCTCCCACTGCCCATGGAGTTCCCTAGCCTGATTAAAGACTAAGGAGTTATCTCCCCACTGGCAGGGGCCCACAGAGTGACCAAGAGAGCTGGAGAGAAAAATAGTAGGAGCAAAACTTTCATCCTCAGGGTGTTGTTAAAGGTACACCCGGAAAAAGTGGAAAATAACAGGAAAGAAAGCTAGTCAGAGAGAAAGATACAGGCAATTTTACCCTTCTCTATCCAGTTTGTTTCCAGGAATCCTGCAAAAAAATAGTTTCAGGTCCTCTGTGGGTTTATAGGAATATAAAGGGATGTCTGAAGGAGAAGAAGTAGCAGAAGCAGCACTTTTAATTCTAGAAACATGAGTCTAGCTGGGGAAATTTTCAAGTTTGACTGAAGTTAGAGAAGTCAGAATGACCTTATATGGTGCTTCCTAATGGGAGATTCTTTACCCAATTCTCTCAAATTTCCAGGCACAGTTTAGTAAGGATTCCTTTAGGGGTGTGATTCATTTTTTCCACCTTTCCAAAAGACTGAGGCCACCAGGCAGAGTGGAGATGATAATTATCTTAAGTGGGCTTGATCTCCTTTAGCACAAACCTCTGAGCCTTTTCAGTCTTACTAGGGAAAGCTTGTAAGCCTTCTTACCTAATTAGTAAAGGTGTTAACAAAAACCAAAAGCAGTTTGAAGTCCCCTGAGAGGGGGTATATATGTAAAATCCATCTGCCAGTCCTCCCCAAATATGTACCATTCCTCCAGATAGGCTTTAGGAGAGGCAGGGTTTAAAAGCCCTTTCAGAATTTACTTGGGCACAAACTGGGCAAACCTGACAGATTTTTTAAATTGTTTCTCCTAGCTTGTGAACAGCAAAGATAAGTTTCACAGGGATTGGAGAGCATTTTTTCCCCAAGTGGATAGCTTGGTGTAGGCCAAAAGGAAGTTTCACTGACTTGCCTGTAGGATCAGTAGCTGATCTGAGGTATTTGAAACCATCCAAAGGGGAAAAGGGTATATCCCCTTTTCTTTAGCAAAGGACCTGTTCCTGGGAACTACATGAAAGGGTATAAGAGTTAGGGAGCTGGGGAATTATAGGTGCCACGGTCAGGGACAAATGGGCAGCAGCATAGGCAGCTGAATCTGTAAGCCCATTTCCCTTGGTCTGAAATGAATCTCCTGTCCAGTGTCCTTTACAAAACATAACAGAAACCTCTCTAAGTTCATGGATGGCTTGCAAAAGTTGTAGAATTTCCCTTGCAAATTTAATAGGGGAATTCTTTGCTGTGAAAAGTTCCCTTTCTTTCCATATAGCCTTATAAACATGCAACATATGAAAAGCATATTTGGAGTCTGTATAGATGTTCACTCTCATTCCTTTCTCTAGTTACAAAGCCCTAGTAAGGGCAATGGGTTCATCTTTCTGGATAGAAGTCCCAGGGGTCAGTGGCTTAGCCTCTAAGGTGCTATTGAGAGTCACTACAGCATAACCTGCCTTCATTTCCCCATTTTCAAGAAAACTGTACCCATCTATAAACCATTCACCATCTGGGTTGTCAAGAGGAATGTCCCTCAAGTCAGTTCAATTGGAGATGATAGAATCTAAAGCTTTCTCACAATTATGAATGGTGTCTTCTGACTTGAGTGTTGTCAGGGAGCAGGGTGGCAGGGATAAGAGTGTGGTACATTGGATGAGTCAAGTCAAGGGTGTCTAACAGGAGAGCCTGATACCCAGTAAGTCTCCCACTTACCAGGTATCCAAAATACTCTGGATTCCAAATCTGGTTTCCAAAATGCTCTGAACCTGATGGGGAGTTAGAACTTCCAGTGGTTGGCCTGGGGTGAGTATGGAGATTTCCTCAATTAGAAGGGCTGTGGCAGCCTTTGTTCTAAGGTAGGAGGGTCATCCCCAAAATACCAAGTTTTTTTGAGAAGTAATCAAGGAGTCTGGGATAGAGTTCCAGAGATTGAGTCAAGACTCCCTAGCACCTGGCCCTGCCTTCCATCAATGTACAGTGTAAAAGGCTTTAGGTAGGGCTGAGGCAGAAATAGGAGATTAGTTTAGCTTTCAGGGTCTTAACAGACTGAGAAACTGTATTGGCCTTTAGACAAAGAAACTCCATAGCCCTGGGTAGGGAAGGGAGACTGGAAATTAGGGGTTGGTATGGCTGCAGCCAGAGAAGCCTCTCAGTAGGATTGCAGATCAAGATATCATCTACATACTGGATATCCAGGGCCTGTCAAGGGAAGCCTTGAACTACCTCCATGTTATGGACATGACTGATCATGTTAATTGGTAGGAGGTTACATTCCCCTAGATTTTCCCCTTCAAGGGTAAAAGGAAATTATGAATCTGTATGCAATGGTATGCAAAGAAAAGCATCTATAAGATCTAAAGTAGAAAACCATTTTGTCCCCTGGAAGACTTGTACTGGGCTCATAGCTTCTATTGACCATTTGCTCTGATTATAGAAATTTGTTATAAGAGGAAAAAGCAGGGACATGATTATAATAGCATTAAAACAAGTCTTTCAGGCTTCAGTCTTAATACACACTTGATAGGTTAAATCATCCTTAAATCTGTTTGACAGCCGATCATGCAATAACAATTCCACCTCATAACCAGACTTAGGAATAATCAGGTGGGAAACAAAGAAACAGAACTGGGAACCTGAGTCAGAAAGATCCCACCTTAAGCAGAGGCCCAACGTTGTCCTCCCAGCTCTTGTCCAAATAAGACATCCACCTGTGACAGTTTAGAAAGGCATTCCTCTGAACAACTTGTGGCATTTCTACTGACTTAATGATCAGGCAATCAAATTCAAAACCCAAAAGAATATCAATTACAGTGCCAAGAGATTTATCTCTAATAAAAAATTCTATTAATTGCAGTTTAAGGCTAAATATGTTATTTTTAAAAGTTTACCAGGACTTACTCACATAGAAGATTTTTGCTTAACATGTTTTATTTGTTTAAACTTATTCTGGTGCAAAGGATCAATTATTAGGCAAGCTTATAGATTCTTAGTAAACACATTCTTTGTTTCGAAACTATACATCCTAAACAGGCTCATTTCTCAGGGCTGATAATCTTGCTTATCTTAATGTTTTCAAGAAATCTGTCAAGCTTACAAATTAGAGAGGAGTTGACATAGATCCCAAGGAAGGGGCTGAGCTTGCTTTGCCCATCCCAACTATTCCTAGTGTTTTCATGGGCTGTAATGTTTGATATTTCTCCCCACTCTGTGAAGGGAGAAAAGGTGTTGCTCACCTCACACTTAAAGGTGAACTGATAAGGCTTTCACCTCATCCATCTTGTTCCACACACAGTAACTATCAATTTTAAGTTTATTAGGATGGCAATAACTCCAAATAACTTAGTTAACAATTTTAGGATTTTCCTAATAGTCAAATGGTCTTACCTGTAATTTCTATTCCCTTAAATAAGTTTTCCTTTTGTTTTAAGGAGAAAACAAGACAACTCTTAAAATTGAGATAGAACAGCTTTTAAAATGGACTTCACTTAAATTAGTGAGATTCCCTAAATTCTGATTAAATGTGCTAGACAAACTGAATTGACATTTGGTTATTTTCCAATTCATGCAAGTCATTTCTCTTTTATGAGAAAGGAAAAGTATTAAGATGCTAGTTTTAACTCACAGGACCCTCAGAAGTCTGTGTCTGAATAACTTAAAAGCAGACCATTTGTATTCAGTTTTTAAAGTAGTAGCAAACTGCTTTTTTGTTTTTCTAAAGTTCCTAAACTCTTAAATCTTCTGTTAATACTATCGGTGCAAATAGATTACAATTTAGATATGCCTTTGGTAGGATTTAATTAGAGCTCCTTTAAAATTGCTTTTACTATCATATCTCAAACAAATTTCCAAATTATTTTACACACACATAAAAATCATTGATCTGTTACAGGTCATATCTAAAAACCCATAAAGTATTCAAATATGAAGCAATTATATCCAATAAAGCAGCTAACATTTCTACATGTTTTATATGAAGCACTTTTGCAATCATGTGATCTTCACCACAATTATTATTTCTCTTTACAAATCAGGAAACTGGGCAGAGATAAAATAATTTGTCATAAATTACATAACTAATACAAATCCGCAACTAAAACAGAGAATGGTGGGTTTACCAAATATAGAGGATAACTGGATTTCTCACCTTCCACTGCCATGCTAGGTGCTTCCAGGGGCACCCAGATTTTTCTCAGGCAGTTCCTGTATAGAAGTTGCTGAAGCTTCGGTGGAGTAACTGGTGCCAGGATCTCCCTTTGGTGCCAGGCCTGAGGGAATTCTGACCATAGGGCCTAACCCCCACTCCATCCCCATTTCCCCAAGGTGGGTTGTGGAGGTATTTGGGCAAGGTTGTTTGGGATCCCTACAGCTTCTTCCTCTATTTCTACAGTTGAGGCAGAATTTGTTTTCTGAGGCAGAGAATGTTACTTTAACATTCTCTTTTATTAATCTGCTCTGAGGTGAGAGGAGCTAGCAAATAGAGGGAATTGGGTTATATTAATCTTGTAAGTAATCCTCACAACTGAGTTACACTCAGAACTCCAGGAATGGAGTGGAGAGGGTCCCTTAATACCTTCTGGGGTGCTTTCCCAAAGAAGCAGAAAGGGACTCTGAACAAGACAGGAGTCTATGATGGTATACCTAGAGAACCCCAGAGATTCTACCAAAAAGCTATTGGAAATAATTCATAATTTTAGCAAAGTAGCTGGCTACAAAATAAATCCCCATAAATCCTCAGCATTTTTATACATCACCAACAAAACCCAACAGCAAGAGATACAAAGAGAAATTCCATTCAGAATAACTGTGGATACCATAAAATATTTGGGAATCTATCTACCAAAGGAAAGTCAGGAATTATATGAGCAAAATTATAAAAAAGTCTCCACACAAATAAAGTCAGACTTAAATAATTGGAAAAATATTAAGTGCTCTTGGATCGGCCGAGCGAACATAATAAAGATGACAATACTCCCTAAACTAATCTATTTATTTAGTGCTATACCAATCAGACTTCCAAGAAAATATTTTATTGATCTAGAAAAAATAACAACAAAATTCATATGGAACAATAAAAAGTCGAGAATCTCAAGGGAATTAATGAAAAAAAAATCAAATGAAGGTGGCCTAGCTGTACCTGATCTAAAATTATATTATAAAGCAGCAGGAACCACAAAAACTTTCACCTACTGAACTGTTTGTGTAGTTCAGAAAGACTGAGTGAACCTCAAGGCATCAGGAACACCTGGTCCAGCTGTGCTGTAGAGGCTAGGCCCTGGAGCAGAAGGAACCTGCACAGAGAATGCAGAAGCAGTGGGGCAGGGAACTGGCTTCAGGCAGTTGCTGGAGGGTAGAGTTATTGATTTGGAGTTCCAGGTCAGAGAGGAGAGCTGAAATGAAACCAGAGACACCATCTCCCATCCCAGGATTAGAGGTGCTTACATTAATATACCTCTTATTTAAAAAAAAAAAATGAATGGACAAAGAAGAAAGAACCCCATCATAAAAGCTTACAATGGGAACAAGGAAGACCAGGGTTCATTTTCAGAGGAGGACATTGAAGGAAAAAAAGCTTCTACTCCTAAGAATAACATGAAACGGTTCCCTGTCCAGAGAGAATTTGCAGAAGTACTCAATAAACAATTTAAAAATCAAATGAGACATATTGAGGAAAAATTAAAACTAAAACAAAATAAAATAAAAACCATCCAAGAAAAACAAGAATATTATTTTTAAAAAAAGTTAACCAATTAGAAAAGAAGATACAGAATGTCAAAGATGAAAGTAACAATTTTGAAAATTAGATTGGGCAAAGGAAAGCCAGTGAAGCTATGAGAGACCAAGAAATACCAAAATAGAGTATAAAGAATTAAAAAAAAAAACAGAATGTGAAACATAAGAAAAATAACAGATCTGGAGAACGGATCAAGAAGAAAAAATATAAGAATAGTTAGACAGCCTCAAAATTGTGATTAAAAAAAAAAGAACTTTAACACAATAATGCAAGAAATAATCCAAGAAAATTCTCCTGGAGTGATAGAACATGGAGGGAAAGTAGAAATAGAAAAAAAAATCATTAATCTCCATTTCAACAAGATTCTTTGTTGAAAATACATAGAAATGTTATCCCCAAATTTCAAAACTCCCAGGTCAAAGAGAAAATTTTTCAAGAAAAAAGAAAAAACAATTCAAATATGCTGCAGCTACAATTAGAATTGTGGAGGACTTAGCAGCAGCCACAATAAAAGACCACAAGTCCTGTAATCATATCTACTGACAATCAAAAGAACTAGGCCTGAGGTCATAAATATTATATCTAGCAAAAATTATCTAAAATAGCAAATGAGAAAAAATGGACATTCAACAAACCTGCAGATTTTCAGGACTTTCTATCAACCAAACACAAACATGGGAAATGTAATGTGTTTAAGATTAACATCAACAATGAGGAAGCTCAAAAGAATGATTGGGGAAGAATTAAGATAATAATAATCATGTTATGAAAATGAGGTACAAATAAAGAATAGACACAGAATCATTAGAGGGGGAAGAAGAGTTCATAGTCCTGAAAACCTACTCAGGAATGGGTTAAATAGTCATATTGCATACATTCTATGAATGGTGTGGCACCTTCCAAAATCTATTTAAAAAAATTAAGGGGGGACGATGGATGAATGGGAAGTAAAGGGTCAGGGAAGAAGACAAGGGGTGAGAGGTTAAGTAATGGCAAGGCAAATTAAAGAGCAGAATTAAAGCAGATTCAGCAGGGATAGGAAAGATATGTAGAGGGGTGAGGTGTAGGTGTGTATGCATGTGTAAAAAAAAAAAGATGGACATTCATGAATAGAATTTCTTCTAATATATATATAATTTCTTGTACTGGTAGTTTGTTGTTATATATTTTGCATCCTCACTGACGTTCTGCTGGGCACATGACAATGGTCTCTTTTGTTTTGTTTTATTTTGTTCTATATCCTTTCTCTGTTTTTTTAAAATAAAATTAATTTAAACTAAGAAAAAAGTACAAGCCATCAATTAGTTCTCTAATTTAAAATATTTAAGAGCAAGTGGATTTACAAGTGAATTCTATTAAACATTTAAGAATCAATACTTATCACAAGAAACAAAATAACCACAAAAAGAGTGAAGATGCTATGTTGTGAACTACACTCAGTTCCCACAGTCCATTCTCCGGATGAGATGGCTCTTTTCATCATCATCCAAGATTATTGGAACTGACCTGAATCATCTCATTGCTGAAAAGAACCATATCCATCAGAATTGATCATTGTATAATCTTGTTGTTGCTGTATACAATGATCTCCCAGTTCTATTCACTTCACTTAGCATCAGTTCACATAAGTCTCTTCAGGCCTTTCTGAAATTATATTGCTGATTATTTCTTATAGAAAAATAATATTCCATAATATTCATACACCGTAACTTATTCAGCCATTCTCCAACTGATGGGCATTCACTCAGTTTCTACTTTCTTGCCACTGCAAAAAGGATTGCCACAAACATTTTTGCACATGTGGGAACCTTTCTCTCCTTTAAGATCTCTTTGGGATATAAGCCCAGTACAAACACTGCTGGATCAAAAGGTATGCACAGTTTGATAGCCCTTTGGGCATACTTTCAAATTGTTCTTCAGAGTGGCTGGATCAGGTCACAACTCCATCAACAATGTATTAGTGTCCCACTTTTCCAGCATCCCCTCCAACATTCATCATTATCTTTTCCTGTCATTTTAGCCAATCTGATAGGTATGTAGTGGTACCTCAAAGTTGTCTTAATTTGCATTTTTCTGATCAATAGTAATTTAGAGCACCTTTTCATGTGACTAGAAATGGTTTTAATTTCTTCATTGGAAAATTGTCTATCCATATTCTTTGATCATTTGTCAATTGCAGAATGGTTTGAATTCTTATAAGTTTGAGTTAATTCTCTATATATTTTAGAAATGAGGTCTTTATCAGAACCTTTGAATGTAAAAGTGTTTTCCCAGTTTATTAAAGTTATCATTCTTTAAAGATATGATAGTATACTTAGAGAATCCTAAAAAATCAAGTAAAAAAAACTTGAAACAAGTAATAATGTTAGCAAATTTGCAGAATAAAATAAATAATTGGCATTTCTAAAGAGAGAAAGAAATATCTCATCTAAAATAACTGTAGACAATGCAAAAAAACTTGGGAGTCTGTCTGCCAAGACAAACCCAGGGATTATATAAACACAACTACAAAACACTTTTTACCCAAATAAAGATGGATATAAAAAACTGAAGAAATATTAGTTGCTCATGGGTAAGCTATATATATAAGTATAATAAAAATTACAGTTTGACCTAAATTAATTTTCTTATTTGGTGGCATACCAATCAACTACCAAAGAAATATTTTGTAGAGCTAAATAATAAAAAATAGAAAAAGGTCAAGAATGTGAAAAAAAAGTCCATTTTTAAAATATGAAGCCTAGCAGCACCAAATTTCAAACTATGTTGCATCAAATCATCATAACACTCTGGCACTGGATAAGAAATAAAGTAGTAAAGCAGTAGAATAATGAGATACATGGTAGTAATACAATATAGAGTAGTAAATGAACATTTTCATTTAGTATTTGAAAAATCCAAAAATCCGAGTTTTGGGGGCAAGGACTTACACTTGATCAAAATTAATGGGAAAACTAGAAATGAATTTGGTAGAAATTAGATACAGATCAACAGCTCACACAACATATCAAAACAAAGTCAAAATGGGTAAATGATTTAGCCATAAAGGGTGATATCATAAGTAAATTAATGGTGCATTGAAACATTTACCTTTCAGATATATGGTTAAAGGAAGAGTTTATGATCACACAAGTGATAGGGATGATCACTGGAAGTAAAGTAGATAATTTTGATTACATGGAATTAAAATTTTTTGCACAAACAAAACTTATGCAACCAAAATGAGAAGGAAAACAGAAAACCATGGTCAGTGAGAGGAAATTTTACAATAAGTTTCTCTGATGAAAGCTTCATTATCACAAATATATAAGGAACTAAGACAAATTTATCTTTTTAAAAATTGAGCAATTTCCTAACTGATGAATGGTCAAAGGATATGAACAAGAAATTTTAGAAGAAATCAAAGCTCTCATTACCCATGTGAAAAAATGTTCTAAATCATTATTGATTAGAGGGAAACTATAAATCAAAATAATTCAGAGGTACCTCTTTACACCTACCAGATTGACTAACATGACAGAAAAGAAAATGATAAATGCTGGAGGGTATGTGAAAAAATATGAACACTAATGCGCTGTTGATGAGGTTGTGCACTAGTTCAATCAATTTTGAAGAACAACTGGGACTATCCTAAAGGACTATAAAACTGTGCATACCCTTTGACCTAGTAATACCACTTTTAGCTCTGTAGCCAAAAAGGTCAAAGAAAAACAAAAAGGATTTAGATATACAAAAATATTTATAACAGCTCTTTTTTGGGATGGCAAAGAATTGAAGGTCAAAGGGATGCCCATCAGTTGGAGAATAGCTGAATAAGTTATGGTATATGATTGTGATAGAATACTATTGTGCTATAAGAAATGGCGAGTAATATAGTTCCATAATATTCATACACCGTAACTTATTCAGCCATTCTCCAACTGATGGGCATTCACTCAGTTTCTACTTTCTTGCCACTGCAAAAAGGATTGCCACAAACATTTTTGCACATGTGGGAACCTTTCTCTCCTTTAAGATCTCTTTGGGATATAAGCCCAGTATAAACACTGCTGGATCAAAAGGTATGCACAGTTTGATAGCCCTTTGGGCATACTTTCAAATTGTTCTTCAGAGTGGCTGGATCAGGTCACAACTCCATCAACAATGTATTAGTGTCCCATTTTTCCAGCATCCCCTCCAACATTCATCATTATCTTTTCCTGTCATTTTAGCCAATCTGATAGGTATGTAGTGGTACCTCAAAGTTGTCTTAATTTGCATTTTTCTGATCAATAGTAATTTAGAGCACCTTTTCATGTGACTAGAAATGGTTTTAATTTCTTCATTGGAAAATTGTCTATTCATATTCTTTGATCATTTGTCAATTGCAGAATGGTTTGAATTTTTATAAGTTTGAGTTAATTCTCTATATATTTTAGAAATGAGATCTTTATCAGAACCTTTGAATGTAAAAGTGTTTCCCCAGTTTATTAAAGTTATCATTCTTTAAAGATATGATAGTATACTTAGAGAATCCTAAAAAATCAAGTAAAAAAAAACTTGAAACAAGTAATAATGTTAGCAAATTTGCAGAATAAAATAAATAATTGGCATTTCTAAAGAGAGAAAGAAATATCTCATCTAAAATAACTGTAGACAATGCAAAAAACTTGGGAGTCTGTCTGCCAAGACAAACCCAGGGATTATATAAACACAACTACAAAACACTTTTTACCCAAATAAAGATGGATATAAAAAACTGAAGAAATATTAGTTGCTCATGGGTAAGCTATATATATAAGTATAATAAAAATTACAGTTTGACCTAAATTAATTTTCTTATTTGGTGGCATACCAATCAACTACCAAAGAAATATTTTGTAGAGCTAAATAATAAAAAATAGAAAAAGGTCAAGAATGTGAAAAAAAAGTCCATTTTTAAAATATGAAGCCTAGCAGCACCAAATTTCAAACTATGTTGCATCAAATCATCACAACACTCTGGCACTGGATAAGAAATAAAGTAGTGAAGCAGTAGAATAATGAGATACATGGTAGTAATACAATATAGAGTAGTAAATGAACATTTTCATTTAGTATTTGAAAAATCCAAAATTCCGAGTTTTGGGGGCAAGGACTTACACTTGATCAAAATTAATGGGAAAACTAGAAATGAATTTGGTAGAAATTATATACAGATCAACAGCTCACACAACATATCAAAACAAAGTCAAAATGGGTAAATGATTTAGCCATAAAGGGTGATATCATAAGTAAATTAATGGTGCATTGAAACATTTACCTTTCAGATATATGGTTAAAGGAAGAGTTTATGATCACACAAGTGATAGGGATGATCACTGGAAGTAAAGTAGATAATTTTGATTACATGGAATTAAAATTTTTTGCACAAACAAAACTTATGCAACCAAAATGAGAAGGAAAACAGAAAACCATGGTCAGTGAGAGGAAATTTTACAATAAGTTTCTCTGATGAAAGCTTCATTATCACAAATATATAAGGAACTAAGACAAATTTATCTTTTTAAAAATTGAGCAATTTCCTAACTGATGAATGGTCAAAGGATATGAACAAGAAATTTTAGAAGAAATCAAAGCTCTCATTACCCATGTGAAAAAATGTTCTAAATCATTATTGATTAGAGGGAAACTATAAATCAAAATAATTCAGAGGTACCTCTTTACACCTACCAGATTGACTAACATGACAGAAAAGAAAATGATAAATGCTGGAGGGTATGTGAAAAAATATGAACACTAATGCGCTGTTGATGAGGTTGTGCACTAGTTCAATCAATTTTGAAGAACAACTGGGACTATCCCTAAAGGACTATAAAACTGTGCATACCCTTTGACCTAGTAATACCACTTTTAGCTCTGTAGCCAAAAAGGTCAAAGAAAAACAAAAAGGATTTAGATATACAAAAATATTTATAACAGCTCTTTTTTGGGATGGCAAAGAATTGAAGGTCAAAGGGATGCCCATCAGTTGGAGAATAGCTGAATAAGTTATGGTATATGATTGTGATAGAATACTATTGTGCTATAAGAAATGGCGAGTAATATAGTTTCAGAAAATCTGGGAAGTCTTATGCATACAAAGGGAAGTACACAGAACCAGGACTATATTGCATTCAGTAACAGCAATATTGTAATAATCATTACTAAATACTAATTTACTATTATACTAATATATTAATACTACTCTGATCATGATCAAAAACAATTTCAAAGGATCCATGTTGAAGAATGAACTCAGTGTACAGATCAAAGCATATTTTTTTCACTTTTTAAATACTTTTTACTTCTTATTGTTGGGGTTTTGGGGGGTTGTTTTTGCAACATATTTAATATTTCACCTTGTGAGCCACATAGTTTCTATCTTTGGTCACTCTGACTCTTGCTTTGCTACAGGAACTCCCTTTTTAATTGTCTGAGAGCTTATTTCCCATGACTTTTTGTGCAATTCTACAATATGCTATGTAATTCTTATAGCTTCTTATTGTATATCTTGATCAATATTTGATACAAAATTCAGAGTTTTGCTGGAGTAAATATGAATGAACTGTACAGCGTGGCTCCAAATCAGTAAGCCACACTGGCCAGTTCTCCATAAAATTTTACAAATTGGTAAGTTATCTTAATAGCTATCTCTCTCCAATTGTCAAATGATCATATATTGGCTGACTTAACAGACTTTATAGCTTTTTTTAAAAATCTTTTTGTGATTATGCCTTCTTCTTTTATTCTTAAGGGCCTTTCTCACAAGACTGGACTACACTTAGTCCTAAGAGAGCCTGGTCTCTAATGAGAGGAATTAGGCTCCTTTTTCCTACTCTTCGACTTGTTATACCCTCCACTCAAGACCTCAAGGAAAATTACTTAAAGCTTAGATTTGAATCAGATTTAGATTCTCCCCAAAGAGGGAAATGGAAAAGCTGACATTTATTCCCTACCCACAGAAGTAATGCTACACAAAAAAGCATTTTAATTGGAATTGACACAGAGACATAAAGCATTGAAGAAGCTTATTACAGACTCAACAAGCAGTAGTACAAACTACCTTGATGTTTTTCAAGAAGGCTGTGACTTATACATCAGAATATGAAGCAAATTTTCAAGACTGCTAAATAGTCATTGTTATAGTTCTCTTTGGCTTTGTACCAGCAAAACAATTCTAATTTCATGGCTTTTAACAAGCCAAGGTAAGAGTTATATCTCTTACTAGTGGTTTTCTTCTCTGGTACAAGAATTCTCCTTGCCAGTAGTCAGGTATTATCAGTAGATTTGAGATCTCCAACCTCTCATTCTCATAAGGTTATATCCAAACAGTACATCTCTCTCAGAATTGCTAATCAATCCTTTATTATCAGGTAAAGAAACAGAAAGCTGAAGAGAAAGCCAGAGGCCCAGCTCATCTCTCCTATTTGAGTCTCTGATATAGCTGTCATTTAGTAGTATCTGTCATGTAGCCAAAGTACAGGAAAGCTGACAACTCCATTCCTATTTCTCCATGAAGAAGGGATACTTACATGTTTTCCGATGAGAGGAAAGGGAATCCTAGAGATGGGTAATCCCCTTTTAAAGATTCATAGAATCATCAACTCTTTTGGTCCTGTATTCAGTAAGGAGATTTGTCATTCTAAAGTATCCAAACTCTGAACTAGCATACCTGGTTAGCCAGAGTCTAACAAGAAAAATCTAGTTTCTATACACACTTACAGAAAAGAGAGGTGGGGGAGAGAAGAAGAGGGAAAAAGAAGGGAGGGGGAGAGAGAGAGTTAGAGAGACAGAGAGAGAGTGAGAGAGACACACAGAGAGAGAGACAGAGAGACAGAGAGAGACAGAGACAGAGAGAGAGGGAGGCAGAGAGGGAGGGAAATGGAAGGAAAAATGAAGAAAACAGAGATGGATACATATATACATATATAGTATGTGTATGTGTTTGTGTATGTGTGTGCTTAATACTTCAATGATACATTTATACTTAATACTTCAAAGATATATGTGTCCATTGGTGATGATTACAAATCTTCTATATCTTAGACAAACATACAGATAGCATTTGGGTTGTACTTGGCATTTTTTCAGATTATACTTTATATTTATCATTCTAGAACACAGGATCATGCCATTTTAGTATAAGAATTCTTAAAAATTTGTATGGATCTGTGGTCACATTTATAGTGATATTTCTTCCAATGATGCAGATCATAGTACATCCAGACTGAAGTATTCTGAGAAATCTTTAAAAAACAGCTTGGGTAAAGGAGGAGAGGAGCTATATCCATGACACGCTTTTAAATTTAATTTATATCAACATTTTCTCCATCACTTTGTTAAGTAAGTCTAGAGAATCAACAAAACAATCACTTTTGTTCCAGAGGTATAAATGCTAACATTGAACTTTTATTTAATGATCAGCTCTTGGAGGCTGTTTCATATTGGCTCCTTCATACCCTTGCATTTAGATTACTTCATCTTTTGTAAAAGATTGTGTATATATTCTTGCAATATATGTCCATATATTTCTACAAATTTGAGAATGGAGTGGGATGAGAGTGGGGATAGGAATCCAGTATAATAGGGTATTTCTTTTATGTTTTTAACATCATGAAGGACAGTACACATGTGTGGTCTATCTGTTATACCTCACTCTTCTTAGTGCAAGGTGGGGACTCCACTGATTATCCTATCTACTTAAAAATAATTCTTTTGTCAGGTAATAACATTGTCACACCCTAAGAAATTTGTATAAAAAGAAGACATCTCAGAAATAGATGGAGATTCTGAAAGTCTGAAAGAGGTGAAGAAGAAGTGAGGTCATTCAGAGAGCTAAGCCAAGAATAGGAAGCACCAAGACAACTTGTTAAGGGAGAAAGTGAGGCTGAGTGAAAGTCAAGAAGAGCAAAAGTCCAGCTGAAGGAAAATGCAAGTAAAGCTCAACTCTTTCTCCTACTTTCCACCTAATGCCTTTATATTATAATTTCCTCTGGTTTGTCTGATTGGTTTTTTAAATGAAAATAAACTGGATTTTGCCACAACTAGAAAGAGATCAGAGAATAACATGAAATAAGTGTAAAATTAGGCAATCTCTGCCTTAATGTTAGGAATTTTTCTAAGGAGGCTTACAACAATTATTATTGAACTTATAATTGTTAATCTAAAATGAACTCCTAAAGCCCAAAGGAAAAAAACCCCACATTTTAATGTTTACATTAAAGAAGTTTACAATGAACTAATTACTTTTTTTTAAGATAGCTTTTATTTTCAAAATACAAAGATACTTTTTGATATTCACACTTGCAAAATCTTGTGTTCAAAATTTACTCCTCCCTCCTTCCATAGAATATTCCATGGAATATAAACATATTTTCACATTTATCATGCTATGCAAGAAAAAATCTTATCAAAAAAGAAAAAAATGAGAAAAAAAGCAAGCAAACAGCAACCAAAAGATGAAAACACTATGTTGTGATTCACATTCAGTCCCCATATTCTAGATGCATATGACTCTCCATCACAAGTCTATTGGTATTGGCCTGAATCACCTCATTCATGAAAAGAGCCCGGTCCATCAGAACTGATCATCATATAATCTTGTTGTATCTGTGTCCAATGGTCTCCTGCTACTAACCCCACTCAGAATCAGTTCATGGAAGTCTCTCCAGGACTTTTTGAAATCATCCTGCTGATCATTTTTATAGAATAATCATATTCAGATGGAGCCAAGATAGTGGAGAGGAGACACATCTTTATCTGAGCTCTCTCTGTTGTCCCTCAGATCAATACCAAATCAAGCCTCTGGACTGGTTTTGAGTGACAGAACCTACAATTATTTGGAGTGTAACAAATTTGCAGAAGATATTTTGGAAGAATTTCAGAAAAGGTCTATTTCAATCAGACTGGGGTGGGGATGGAAGAGGAGAGCTAGGGTCACAGACACAGTGCAGAGAACCAGGGTGATGTGGAGGTCTGCCTGCCAGGAAATCTACTAAGAAGTAGTATCTCTTAGCAGTGCTGGCTACTCTATCCTCCCTATTGCTTTTAGGATAAAGGACATATTTCTCTTTTGGCATTTTAAAGTCCTGCCCACTGCTTCTGATTTATCTTTGCCAAAAAAGATACTCTCTCTCATAGATTCCATATTTCAGATAAAATGACCTGCTTGCTAATCTTCAAACACAAGTATCCCATCTCTGTGAACATAGCTGGAATATTCTCCCACTTCCCTTATGTCTCTTAGAACCATCAGCTCTTTTCAAAAGTTAGTTATTTGCCAGCTTGTATTTGAAGCATTTTTTTTCCTTGGTAGAAAAAAGTGCTTTGTATATAGTCTGTATTTCATCTGTATACATGTTGAATTCCTGTCCATCCTCACCCCTTATAGAATGTAAGTCTTTAGTGAATAATGACTATTTCCTTTTTGTCTTTGGATTCCCAATATCCAGCATGGAGCCTTGCACACAGTAGACATTTAAAAGATAAAAAAAAATCATATTGAACGTCAAACAAAGGAATCTGAGCCTAACTTAGGAAAAAAACAGGAAACCACTAAAGATTTCTGACTTACCTGACCAAATCTATGTATAAACAAGATTACTGAAGCACTGATAAAAGAATGTATGATGGAACATTTGGTCATTCTAAGATGTAAGAGACTTGGAAAGAGGTAGCTACTGTCAGTGGCAGAGTGGATTGGACTCAACTATCAAGCTTGCCTCCCCATATTTGTAAAAAGAGTGATAAAAGATGTCTATAAAAGACTGAAGAAGGGCTTGTGAGGAAAACATGAAGATCTAAAACCTGATCAGGAATTCTATCCTTTGTACCCTAGAGAGACGTCTTCTCTCCAGCCTGAGAGTCGTTTACAGATGAGGAAACAGAGGCAAATAGAGTTAAGTGATGTGCCATATGGCACACAGATATTATCTGAAGCTGGATATGAGGCAGGGAGATGAATCTTCCTGACTCCACTCCAGTCCAGGTCCAGGTCCAGGACTCTATACATAGCGCCAGATGACTGACTGCCCTTCTACATGGAGAGAGACTGGAGCTTTTGAAAGCTATAAGCTAGAGGGTAGATTTTGGTTGTAGTAGGAGTTTTGAATTAGTCTGTAGGAAAAAAGAGAGAAACGGATTCAGAGAAGCAAGTAGATAGCAGCTGATCCAGCAAGAGCAAATTGAAAGAGAAAAACCTCTATAGAATTTTGTGGTATAATTTTTGAGATTAGAGACTGGTAGCTGTGATTATCTCTTTTTATGAAATGGTAAAGGTTAACTCCTCCAACTTTCCCTTCCTAGTATCCATTTGCTGGCTGGAACTTTATATAAGATGTCCCCAAGATCTGGGACTCTAGACTGGAACACTGAAAGCTTTGGGACACCCTATATATGAGTTTCTCTAATTCTCTAAACTGTTTCTACTTCCTGTTTTTGTACTATATATAACTATCCAATTGATCATCAATATTTTATGATAAATAACTATATTATTAAGTACAAGCTAGGGGATGGCAAATGAAAGATGCTAATGACTAACTGGGATAGAAAAATTAAAAACAGCATATTATAGGCATGGTTTTTACTAATAATAATTTGTAAGCATCTAAAAAAGAAAAAGAGGAAAGAGACAAAGATAGGAGAGAGAAAAACAAAAATAGACATATATAAATCATAGTGCCAAATAAACCAGTTGTTTTGTGATCACTGTCAGATAACTTTGAACAAGTTACCTCAAAGAAATTTCTGCCTCTAAAGAGGAGGACATGAGGTAGAGTATAGATCAAGGAAAAGTCACACTTCCTTTGGCTACCCTGTAAGAATAGAATCAATCCTGTCAGTTACTTGGAAGTAGTGAGAACAAGTAAAGTTATTTTATTATTAGTTTTAATTTCTATATTAAACTCAAAATTTTGCCAGATAAGCACCTCCTAGTTACAGGAAGAAGCTACATATCCAATGTCTGGTTAACTATGTGTGCAAGTTTATCTGTTCTTATGTTACTTTCAATATAGATTTAATTTATCTGCATCCTATTGACAACAAAAATGCTAAACTATATGTGTATTTTTATTTAATAGGAAGGAGTTAAAAGAGAGCATATCTCTTATCCTATATTTTATTTGGACTAAATCTAAAGGCTTGGGAGATAATTTAGAATACTGGGCAAAGTGGAGACATTAGTATTAGACTATGCAAGCCTGGAGATATATTTGGAAGCCATATACCTCTAGAGATGATATTTGAAGCTAGTAAAAACTCAGAACAAAGGGACCAAATGGAAAACATTTTGTTTTCTTTCCATTTCTTTGATGACAAATATTTGCAAATTTGGAAATTTGGAAAGCAAGCCCCACTATTCCATGGGGAGGGGAGTGAAATGAAACGGAAAGCCATGCTTCAGAAGGGGAATAACCAAGAAGTAAATTCCATCAACTCAAAGAGAAGAAAGGTGACTTATGTGAGCATGTTCAGTAGATCTATGGTTCAGGGAATAATTAACAACTCAGTCTACTTAGCTTCTCTGCACCACTTGCCTCATAAAGAAGGAATGGAATAAGAGAAGAAAAGAGGAAAGACTTCTATCAGTTGACTAGTCTAGGAAGGTGAATTGAGAAAGTTGGAAAATTGCCCTAAAGATTGATTGGTGAAGGCAACAAGGATGAGGCAGATTACATGTACAATAAAAAAGCAGGAATCAGCAAGAAATAATGGAACAGGATTCATTTGGAAGCCCAAAAAAAGATAACTGAATTGAATTGAAACAGTGGAAAATTTATGGGTTTCATAAGGCTCTTGAATAAAACATTAAGTTTTATAACAACTTTTGATTCCATGAATCAAGCAATGTTGAATCTATGAAACTACACTTATAAAGTTTATATTGTTTGTAAAGTTTATAAGGCATAGATGAGTGGAGCATTTTGATTTATGAGGCCAAATAAACTATAGTCTCTCTCTCTCTCTCTCTCTCTCTCTCTCTCTCTCTCTCTCTCTCAGAGAGAAAGAGAGATAAATATATAGACGAGAGATAAATATATAGACAAAATTAAAGCACTTGAGCTTAAATCAAAAGTTTGCTTGGAAATATAGTTGTATATCTTCTATTAATATTTGAGGCAAAATGTCTCACTTGAACAAGTGAGGAAATTCATAGGACTATTTTGTTTCTTTTAATGAAAGGCTTGTCTAGATTTCCTGCCATATGCATTTCCTGCATTTTAAAAAAATGAAGAGTTATATTTTGGAACTTATTCTTCCTCCTTCCATTTTTCCCTACCCAGCTTAATCCTCATTTGTTGATGCATATCTTTTAAGAGGGAAACATGGGATGACTCTTATGCCCAAATCTATTGTCATATAGAATCCTGTCTTTTTCTCCCGACTGTGATGGTGACTGTTGTCCTTTGTGCTCTTAGGCCAAAAAAAATCACTATGTGGGGATCAAAGTATTCCAGATGTGGATGATCAGACCAAATATGCTTAGAAGGCTTTACTAGAGGTCAGATACAAATAGTCTATATGAACATTTGGATGGAAATGTCTCTAAATTTAAGCATCTTAAATTTCTTTATGCTCCACTACAATTCTTCTTTGAACATAGAGTCAGTGTATTCTCAAATATGGGCATGTCATGCTGGAAAGTCCTGTGCCAATTGATCCCATGTCTCATAATTGATTCCAGAGATCTTTAGAGAGACCCTAAAAGTATTCTTTTATTTCTTCTTCTGACCTCCACGTGTGATCTTGCCTTGTAGATTCCTCCATAAAAATAGACTTTAGACAAGCTTATATTTGGCATTTGAACATGATCACCTCATCAGAGTTAAATTCTCTACAATAGCATTTGAATGCTAAGATAAGAACCTCAATGTCTGATACTTTATCTTGCCAATTCATCTTCAGAATGTTCTTAAGATAATTTAAATGGAAGCAATTCAATTGTCTGATATGGTATTAATATGTCCACAAAAGGCTTTATCCACTCCTAAATAATTTCTGGTTTCCTTATCTCTGACTTCTATCCTAATTCTTATATTATTCTATATCTGTATTTTGGCTGCCCCATTTGTCTCATTTAAATCAAGCTTGTGTCCTGGTATCTGTTCCTGTCTTAGATATTAGATTCCTCAGAGGTGAATAAAATTACAATTCATATTGACTATAGGTCATCTTGGCTTGTCAAGTGATGGCTGGCAACAGGACGAGGGATTACCCTGCCTCTTCTTTTTTTGAAAAGTCTCATTATTAATTATTTTAACTTATTTTTACAAGGAATAATTCACCAGAACTTATGAGAGGACATAGATAAGATTTACACAAGCTGGGTAGACATGGAATTATGATGAGGGAATATCCTCATGAATGACATCACAGTAGTTTTTTTAAATATATTTTACTGATGTATTTTGTTTTTTAAACTATCAGCATTTCACCCCATCTCATTTCCCTTCCCAAAGTGCTATCATTATAGTAAAGAATTTAAAAAAGGAAGAAAAAATTCATCAAAAGTAACCACTATGTAGGGAAAGTATATTATATGGAATGTTCTATATCCATAGTCCTCCACTCCTGCAAAAAAAAAAAAGGCAAGAGACAGTATTTTCTCATATCTCTTCTTTGGAGCCAAGTTTGATCTGTACAATTTCTTAACATTCAGCTTAGATTGCTTGATATTCATGTCCTTTCCAGTACCTTACATTGTTGGAGACATTGGGTATATTGCTTTTCTGATTCTGCTTACTTCACAAGTTCATCCAGTTTCCCCCCAGAATTTCTCTCCATTCATGATATTTATCTTTTCATAATGAAGAAATATTCCATCATTTTCAAGCATCACAATTTGCTTAGCCATTTTCTAATTGATTAGCATCTACTTTGTTTCCAATTCAATCTGAGTATCAATTCACCATTATTTGAATTTCTATTTTCTCTTAGTTTCATTCCCTTTGCATGTCCTCCCTTCATCTTTTTAGTTTTACACATTTACCGTACCTCAGCTGAGGAGATTTTACTTCATCAAATCTAGCTACCAATAAGGGAAGAAATATATTCACATATAAATATGATTCAAAAAGTCCCTGTTTTCATTTCTAGGAATACACATCCCATGTACTTTTCTAAACCATTTATAATAAAGATGAGAATTTGGAAGTCCCCTCAGTTGGGGACTTTAGGACATAATGGTGGATCTTCAGAGAGTTATAAGAAGTATTTAAAATCATATAATAATTCTTTTTAAAAGTGCCTCCATTTTAAGGGGGCACCTACCACCCACAGACAAATTTTTTAAGGATAAGTTTATGTGCTTAAATTTGCACAATGATCAACAGCCACTTTCTCATTAGCATATGTGCCCCCCTCCAATCTTTGCTCTCATTTGCACTGTGTAAAAAGCTTCTAACAGCTCTCTTTTCCTCTCTGTTCAAACAAACAATAGCCTTTGTGGCAAAGAAGGAAATTTGTAGCAGGTGAAAGCTTAGTTTTAATGATGCTGAGAGGAAATTGTTTTTTGACTTGAAATATGGGGCAAAAAAACTCCTCTAAATCCCCTTTAATTTCTCATTCCTCACAATCATTCATTAGAGTTTGCCAAACCCTTACCTCTGAAACACAGAATCCTTGAAAGAAGTTCAGAAACTAACCTTTTACTTCTGTGCAGCCTATTAGCAAGAGGGGGAAAAAATGCTCTTTCTCCTTGACAGTGCAGTTTGTTTTTTTTTTTTAATTCCCAGAACATTAAATAGAGACATAAAATTGTTGGACTCAGAGGCAGGATTCAATGATATTTTCATATTTTCTTGCTGAAAAAGAAATCTAATTTATAGTGGGTGAAAAGCATTTGACTTGTTTATTTATACAAACATGTGGTAGAGGAGCTGTCAGGAATGGACAAGTTGCTTGGATCACAATACTGTGAATTCTGATAAACCATCTCTATTCCCTGGGGTTATTTGAACTGTTTCATTTAATTGGTGATGGAGGAGGGACTTCTGTGTGATTGCCTTTGCAAGGTTCTGGCCTTTACCTTAACAAGTTCATGACAAAGGACTTATAAAAACATAATGGAAACTTTGCTAAACAAACTCAATCTCCCTCCAATATCCAGCCTCATACAATAAGAGCCAAGTATTATGGAGGATTGAGGAGGTGGAGATGGAAGGGCAAGGGATGATTCTTTCCTCTCCTACCATTCATAATTATTTGAACCTTCCAATCCAGTGGCAGCCTAGGAGAAAGGGAAGCCAGATTCATTGAGGAAGAGAGGGGAGTAGAAAATACAATGAAGTTAGCGTCAATCAAAGAGGCCCAAAGGATTAAGTATTGGTGCCCATCGTTCTCAAAGTCTTTTGCCCCCAATTTTGGAAGCAATAATCCAGTTTTGATTCACATTCTTCCTTAGGGGAGATAACTGGGAGCAGTAGGAATAATCCTTGAATTCGACTGGAAAACCTGAGTTCTGCCATTTAATAGATGAATGACTTTGAAACACTAACTTTACTTCTTTGACCCTCAGTTTACCCATCTATAAAATGGAGATACTACTAAGCCTACACAACTTACAAAACTGTTGTTAAAATGCAAGGAGCTGATGTATGTAAAGGCATTTGTAAAATTTTCCAACAAATTCCTCTCACTCCTTAGAAAATTCTACAGAGTTCTTAATCAAGTTCCAGATTCATTCACCTCTTTTACTTATAATTTATATCCATAAACTTTATTTAAGGTCAGCAAAATCTATTAAATTTTCCAATCGAAATAAATATAGTAAATGTATAAATAGATCAATGCTTGAACCATTTTAACACTATTGCTTTTTCAGATTTTTAGATCTTATCTTTTATATATGTATATAAACATAAATTAATATATGTATATGATACACATAAATTTATTGATTTCTATATGTTTCATGTTGTGTGTGCTTATTAAAATATATGCACATATGCTTAAGTACAAATATTATTTGTTCTGACTATTCATTGTGCTTTATACTCTCTTAATATGTATTAAAATGAACCTTGTATTTATCAAAGTGGTTTCTTAACATTCAATCCAAAGATGCTGGTAATACACAGTATGCCTTTGGAGTTTCTTCATAATTATCTTTAGAATCTGCGGGGACGTAAAAAAACTTTTTAAATGATAGAAAAAAATCTTGTCCTCTAGAGATGGATTTGATATTTTAAAATTAGACATGCTATTTTGAGGCAAATCTGCTGAATGTGATCATTAATCAAAATGTATAATATGATTTTGTTGAAAACCATAATGTAACTGTGAGATCACTAAATTATTTTCTTATGATCATGCTTTTTAAACTAACAATTTCAAAAAGAAATTTAAACACCACTATTATTGGGATAATTCTGATAAACCACCTCTTTTCCCTTCCAAGGGAATTACTTTAAAGGGTAAAATGCTTGTTAAATTCAACACAAATGTATTAAATATTTGTTAAGTACAAGACACTGTGCTGAGCATTGGGAATATAAAAAGAAAAGCAATTCAATCCCTGGTTTTCAAGAAGTTTACAATCTAGTAGAGGACACATGAGCTTTACAAATAGCTATAATATGGAAAGGAAATTGTGAATAAGCACTGGTATGCTTATTAAAAAGTTAATTTCATTACTTTATAATTACTTTTCATTTAAAAAATATAGATTTTCCCCCTACAATTTAATAAACAATCTCTCTTAGTATATATATTATATACAAAGCAGTTAGCTCAGAAGGAAGAAAGCCTCATGAACTCAAAAAATCTGTCATGTGCTTTTTTCTTATTCATTAAAAATACTTTTCTCCCACTGACCCTCCAGATAATTGTCCTCTAAGTCAATGATTTCAACATCATTCTACAAAATCTACATGGGCAATGACTGAAGTTATTATTACTTGCAAGAAACCACTTGGACTCTGTCCTTTGGCTTAGCTAAGTGAGCTTTTATTTTCTTTCCCAAGAATCAAGCTATCATGTCCCTTCTCAGTCATTTCCTTTCCATACTGCCATTACTCTAATCAATCTCAAACCCCTCATGAGAACTTCCTTTTCCCTTTCCCTTTTAACTTCATTATATGTCCACTCCTATTAAAATGTAAGCTCTCTGAGAGTAAGGGTAATTTTGCTTGTATTCGCATCAGTAGCAGCTTGGACAGGGCCTGAAACACAGTCATTACTTACCAAATACTTTATCATTTAAAGTATTTTCATTTAAGAGTTGAAGCTCTCATTTAGTTACTCAATCAATAGTTATTAATTTATTGCATTTATTGTTAATTAAATGATTACTATGTGTTTGGCTCTATACTATGTCAGAGGGATAGAAATATAAAGAATGAAAGAGCCTCTACTCACAAAGGGCTTACATTCAAATGGGTATAATAAACATATCATTAAGCAGGTGCTAGATGTTTAATAAAGGTTTGTGAGTTAATGAATTTTAAAATCTTTTCATGGGTATATCTATTAAAGGTCACTTTGTAAAGCAGGAAGTCCTGATACATAGAACAGACAAATATTGATAGACAAGAGAGGAAGGAGTTGGAAAGATATAGAATATCGGCCACTGGTAAAGAAAAGCATAATCAGGCAAGTTGCTAAAAGCAAAGGAGTTGGGTACTCAGGCAAGAAAGAATGCTGACAAGTGGCAGGAAGGTTTCTAAGAGGAAATGTTTTGAGGGAACAGAAGACAGACTTTACTGGCTTGGCAAATTTGTATTAACCTGATCCTGGTGCCACAGTTAGCAAATGGCTTTCCATTTGATTTCCTATCACTCTGAGGCTCAGATACTTTCCCCTGGCAAATGAGATTTTAGAATCTATTTGCATAGCTAACAATTCACTATTTTAGCCCTCACCAAAATGTCTTCTGTGAAGTGTCTATAGCTTGCTTCTGAAGGGACTGGCCAACAAACATTTCCACATTCCCAAACTGAAATGTGCACCAATCATCTCCTTAGCCTTGTGCCAGTTGCCTAAGAGCCATCCAACAAATGAATTTAAGGAGCACCAGACCTAGTTCTTGTCAAGGTTGGGGAAAGTTGTGGATCTAAATCTAAAAGCTAATTTGCATAAACTGTTTCAGAGCAGACCAAACAAAGTTGTTATTGTTGAGTGTTCCCTCTATTCAGATTTGTTCTTCTGACTAGGTTTTGGAATCACACTATTTTCCCATGGCCAACAAATAAACAGTCTGCAAATAAGGACAGAATCAGGCTGGTCATATTCTTCCTCCTTTTATTATGCTCTGTTTTATCCTTCTATCCGTACCTGAGGGCAAGACCCTCTGATATATCCAATGATCTCTCTGCTCTGATCTTGCTGAGAAGCTATTTATTGAAATCCTACAAAAAATATATATGTAAAATAAAATAAAGAGAAAAAAGTGTCATGGGAGCAGATTACATTTTTCTCTCAAAATGAAGATGGTGGAGTACCGAATTGTAAGCCAGCAGGAAAATAATTCCTAATAAATCCTGAGCAGGATTTAAAATTTACCAATGTGAAAACACTTGTCAGAATGCATCTTTTGCTTTGGTGATTAATTCATTCAACCACCATTTATTAAGTACCTTCTCTGTCTCACTGCACTATACAATAAAGAAACAAAGACAAAAATGAAGCCCTCAAGGATCTTACATTCTTATAGGAGACGCAGAGAACCAGGGGTATAGAAAAGTAAACACAAAATATAAAAAAGTCAAAGTAGGGAGGTCACTAGCAAGAGAATGGGCCTCCTGATATTAAGTAGGAGTTAAATCCAGCCTTGAAGTAGCCTAGAAATTCTAAGAATCAGAAATAAGAAGAAATTTCATTTCAGGCATAGAGATGGCAGATGGGATAGTTAAGTGTGGGAAACAGCACAATAGCCAATTTTTCTGGAATGCAAAAAGGGTAAAGAATAATGTGAAATAACTCCAAAAAGAAAGACTGGAGCCCAGATTTTGAAGTTTTTTGTTTGTTTGTTTGTTTTTAAGGAGAATGCCATTACCTTAAAGATCCACTTCTCACCATCACAACAGGAAAGACAACACAAGAGAAAAATTACAAATGTTTGGAGAGACTTCAGGAAGATAAGCATAGTAGTGTAAAAAATTTATTTTAGATGAATTTTGTTTTAGTCAGACAGGTCTGGGTAAAAGTGGATTCTTCCTTTTGTCTAAATTACTCTAGACAGGATGATTTGGATATAGATAAATCTCCTTGATCAAGATTGAATGATCAGTCACGTCCCCTAGATCCTTATTAGAATAAGCCTACTTCTCATAATATTCATTTTCTCATTAATTATTAACCAATCAGAGTTAATTGTCATCATTAGTAACACCCACTCTTCCAAAAGGTATCGAGTAAGTTCCATGAGAGGTCTTTGGCATTTGAGAATGCTACTGATCTCTTCAATTAATTATCCACTAGCATGATTATTACTCAGAATCTGTCTCAAACATTTTACAGGTCACAAATATTTTCCTATTGATGACTGTGAAAAGAACTAGTATGCTATACTATTGAAATTCATATTAATACATAAAAGTTTATCACACCCTAGTCTTTTAGTATTTTAAAATATTTTAGTATTAATTAATTAATTAATAATATTTTAGTATTTTAAAAGATGATCAACAGACATCTTTTTACACAAGACAGCTATATGTATTATAAATATTGCTGCCTTTTATCTACTATTGTGAATATATGAAACCCATGAATGATATAAAATTTTAATTTTATGCAGTAGTTTAAAATTTTACTTCCTATTCATTCTTTGGCCCTTTTACTGTGAAGTTAAAAATGTATTGGTTTGTATGTGCCCCTTTTCTTCTCTCAGGCAACAGTGTTAATGAACAGGGAAATGGCTAAGAGGAAAAAGGTAGCAAAGAGCTTGGATAAACTGTAAAGGAATGAAGGTTGTTTCCAATGGTCTGCTAGATAATAACAAAAGAAATTTCTCTTCTTCATGTTCTTTCCCTCAGATAATGCTTCTGATAGGAAGCATGATAAAGGTTTTCAGGAGTCATCTGTCCAAATCTGGAGTACAGGGATTGGTTGTAATTCTGGGATAAATTTTGAAGTGCAAAACCTTATCAGCTTTTTTAAGACTAAGTAGAGATAAGCTAATTCTGACTTTAATGTATGTTTTGGTCCATATTTTTTATTTTATCGGCAGAGAGTAACATCAAGATGGGTCTGACTGTTTCAAGTTCCTCCTCACTCAATCCTCCTTTTAGTCTCCAAAAGTCACTAAGGTGATTTTTCTAAAGCACAGATCTATGTCACTCCCATCACAACCACCACCACTCCATAATCTCCAGTGACTTCCTATTTATATTGCTTCTAAAATCAAATACAAAATCCTTTATTTGGTATTCTAAGCATTTCATAGGTTAATTTTCTGTCTTTCTAGTCTTCTTCCACTTTCTCCAGAGGCACTGACCTCCAAGGTCTCCTAGCAACATGACATTCCAATTCTCAGCTCTGAGCATTTGTTATCCTTGCCTGGAATACTCTCCTTCCTCCTTTCTGCCTACTGACCCCACTAACTTTAAGTTCCTTTTTTTCCCCCTAGAAGCCTTCCTCACCCTCTCTTAATTCTAGTGTCTTCTCTTTCAATTATTTCCTATTTATCTTGCATAAAGTCTACTTTGTACATATTAGTTTACATGTTATCTTTTCTCACTAGATTGTAAACTCCTTGAGGATAGGGACTGTCTTTTTATCTCTTGTGAGCCCAAGTAATTAATCAATCAACATTTATTAAGTGACTACTATGTGCAAAGTATTATGCTAAGTGTTGGGGATATAAAAAGAGGCAAAAGACAGTCCCTGCCCTTATATATCGTGTTGCTTCTTCTTATGAGAGACATTAAACTTAATACCTAGGATCATGTATTGAAAGCTGAAAGAGATCATAAAGACATCTAATCCAACCCTCTCATTTTACAGATGAGGAAATTATGGCCCATATCCTATTGCTGTTGAAGATATCACCACCTTCTAGTCACTCAGGTTCGGAATCTTAGTATCATCTTCAGCTCCTCACCACATCAGATGTAAAATCTTGCCCTTTCTACATACAAATTCTATTCACATTGACAACACTCTAGTCTAGGTCCTTATCACCTCTCATCTGGAATACTGCAATATCTTCCTCATTGGTCTCTTGGCCTTCCCTCTCCATTCTTCCCTCAGCTGACAAAATCCAACAATTTCCATTCCCCCACTCAATAAACTCTCTCTTATTGACTTTAGGATAAAAATATCATTTCATCTTAACCTCATTCTGTTGATTCTTTTAAAAAGTCTATTTTGTAAGTTTTATATACAATTATTAGTAGAATAGTATGTCATTTATGAATAAATTAAAAATACATATGTTGGCTGGAAATGCATAATTTTTTTCTTGCAGGGGTAAGGAAGTTTGGAGACTACTGCCTTAGTAGAATACTGGAAAAGAAGCACCCATTCAAACCAAGAATAGAATGACTTTCTATGGGAGAAAGTGACTAAAGGATTTTTTTTTCCTTTTCTAGCTGGATGACTGTTAGTGTCAGGACTTATACCTTTTTTTTAAAAACTATAGCAGAAATCTCAGAGGTATGATTTGTCCCTTGATATATGTCCTCTCTGAATTTGGCCCCATTTGTCCTCTCTGTGTGGGTCTCTTCACATATACCCTGGCCAGACATGTTCCCTACATGTGTTGATTTTTGTCACATATGGTATGTGTATTTGTGGGAATACTTCCAGATTTACTCAGGAAATGTCTTTCTGTTATTTTTCTTATTACAGCTTTTCATTAAATTCATTTGGTGAAATTAATTATGTCCTCTGACTCACCAAGATCATAAGTTCCTAGATTTAGAGCTAAAAGGAACTTCTAGGCTGTAGTCTACCCACTTCATTTTACAAAGACAGAAGTGGTTTTCTCAGTCACACAGATTGTAAATTTCTGAAATGAAATTAAAACCCAGATCTTGCTGACTTTACACCCAGTACTTTCTTTGTCAATTAAACCAGGTTGCCTCACTTTATCAAGTAAACACATTTTTTGGCAGTTCTTGAGCTGCGGTTTTAAGTGGAGGTCAACTCAAAGAAGCAATAGCTAGATGATTCATTGGATATAGCACTGTACTAGGAAGAACCAAGTTCAAATCTGACTTCAAACACCTACTAATTATGTGACTCTGGCTAGGTCACTTAATCTCTGTTTGTGGTAATTCATGGGAGAAGGAAATGACTAATCAGTCCAGTATCTTTGATAAGAAAACCTCATGGACAGTACCACTCATGATAGTTGGACATGATTGAAAAACAAGGCCCAAAGGGTACCCAAATCTGAGGTACTCTTATCTAGGATACCCACTATGAGAGATGGGGCCAGAGTACCTCTAGATGCTCTACTAATATTAAATTTTTTACTAATTTTTTTTTTTAGCAAATTCACAAAAGTTTAATGTAAGAAAATTCTGTCCTCCATTGCCCATGGGTACTTATGTTGTGATCATTGGAGTTTAAAGTCTTTTCATCTCTAAAATACTATTTTCGTATTCATGGGTTCAGAATAAGGTTTAAATCCTTACACAGACAATGACAAAGATTGTGCTAACTCTTAACTTGAGCCGCCAATTCTCAGTGATTCTTGTACCCCCAAAGTTCTCTGAGTGAAAGTAACTCCTGTTTTCTTGCAGATTTAGAACCACAAACTAACAGCTTGCATCAGCTAACTGCACCTGCCCAGCTGTTAGTCCGTCAGTGTCCTAATCCCTCCAAGTCCAAAGCTCCCTAGTATACTAATCCCTTTGGTGTGCAAATTCCCCCGGTCTGCCAATCGCATTGAAGGGGCTCTAACCACTAGAATCCTGTTAGATTACTGGGAGGCTCATACCATATTATAAGAACGGCAGTCATCAAAGCCTGGGTGGGTCATCCACACAACTGAACCAGGGATGCTGCTGGTTTCTAGTTGAAAAGGCCCTGCTAGGAATATACCCTAGGACAATAGAATTTATGTAGTAGGGCCTCCATGGATGGCAATAATTATCATATTAGCTCCCAGCACCCAATCCCCTGACTCAAAAGAGAATTTCCTGCCTCAGAATCCAACTAAGTATTAAATAAATGTACCAGAATTTAATTTGTACATTTCTGAGTAACCTACTTTAGAAACTAAGTAGAAAAGTGTTCTACTCTATATATTTTAGCTAGCTGTCTGAGTAAAACTATCCTCCCACAAACTTCAAGGTGCAGTTTTCAAACTTTGCCTATCGTCCACAAATGTTTTGTCCTGCCTCTAGGAGCCAGTTCTTCTTGTTACATTATAGGCTGTAGATCACCCTCATATGGAAGCTTCTCTGTGTTCAAAATTTCTTTGGTTTGGAAATATTTCAAATCTGTCAATAGTTGATGTAATGTTTATACTTCTTATTTTTAGTAGGCAATTATATAAATTGAAAGGGTGGTTATAATTCTGAGCAAGTTATTATCTACACAATTCTGAGACAATTGATACTAGGAAAAGAAAATTTTTTAAAGGCTAAGTAATGAGAATATTTTCCTGCAGCCTTATAGAAATCTTGTATTAGCCTTATTAAAAAACTAACAAGCTTCTGGCTCTCTCAACTTCCCTACCTAGTAGCCCTACAGGAGGCCCAAAATTTGGGTAGAGAGTAGTTCACTTTCTACTGTCTCATCACAGAAGTACTGTTAAAATGATCATTAAATAACTCAAACTACACCCATACTAACAAAATAAAATTACAGAGCAAGAGAAGTATTGTTCTTCATCCGTTGAAAAACTGAATAAAAAGATGCCTAAAATCCCAATAAACAAAAGAGTTTGCAACAAGCAACCTAATCAAAATTCTGGTGAGAGAGAGAGAGAGAGAGAGAGAGAGCGAGCACTATTTCTGGGAGGAAATGAGTAAACAAAAGAAAATACAGAATATAACAAAGAACAATAAATAAGTTACAACAGTGGGTAGAAAACCTTAAAGAAGTAATACCTAAGTCTCTGCAAAATAGAATGGAACCATCAGAACTCAGTGATTTAGGAGAACGTAAGAAATATCAGAACAAGTCCAAAAGACAGAAAAATTTGGTAAAATAAAAGGCATCAACTGGAATGTGGAAAGCTTTTGGAAAACATCTTAAAAAGAAATAATATAGGAATTACTGAATTCCTCGAAAACCATGATTGAACAAAAAACCTAGACACAATATTTGAATAAATCATAAAAAAAAAAACTGACCAGATACATTGAAACCATATACAGTAAGGATATATCTGGTGATTTCCAAAAAGAAACTCCTGAAAATACCCAAGAATGTTATAATACAATACTGCAGTTCAAGATTCAAAAAGAATTACTTCAAGAGGAACCATAGTTAGTATCTCACAATTTCATTCCCTAGAGTAAAAAAAGAAATGCAATACGATAATCCAAGAGGCAAAAGAGGTTTACAATTTAAAAAATTACTTGTCTTGCAAAACCTTATATATTTCTACTCTGATTGGTATTTGGTAGAGAAAATAATAAAATAAGGGACTTTTTAAGCATTACTGATAAACTTTTGAAGGGCAATCAGTAAATTTAAGGGTTATCAGGCAACAAGATAGAGCACTAGAAATTTTTTCTGACTCCCACAAACTCTTAAACCTCTCCAAAACAGAAATTATGCACCAAACATAAAGCAACTTTGGCAAGTTCTTTGGTCTATGACACCCAGATCCAAAAGAAAGTTTAAAAAAAGAAAAGACGTCCAAGAAGTTGCAAACTGACATTTACTTACCCTAAGCCCAAGCAACACTCTTTCTCAATTTCCCATGCTACCACAGCAAGGCTGCACTAGCAGGCCTAGTATTGTACAGTAGCAAAAATAATAAAAAGTATCTCCTTCTGAGAATCTGATGATTTCACTGACCATACACTTCTAATTAGCAACATTTTATATGGAAGTTGTCTCTTTTTAGCCTAATCAGGAAAAATTGTTTCCTTGACTTTGTTTTAGAGTAGATCTTCTCCACATCATATGATACAATCTACTCATCAGTTGTGTAGCTCTCTATTAGCATATTTTATTTCTCATATAGCCATACCTGAATTCAAGACTGATTTCGAAGATTGAAAGCCCTCAATTAAAAATAAAAACAGCAACACAAAGAATATACTCTTTAAGCAGCATATTCTCAGGCTAATAAAAATAAAGGAGAAGCTAAGTGGCACAATCAACAGAGTGCTGAGACATCTTCTGGAGTTCAAATCTGGCCTCAGATTTTAACTTAATCTTGGACAAGATGCTTACCACTGACTTAGTTTTCTCATTTGTAAAATGAGCTAGGGAAGGGAATGAGAAATCACTCCACTATCTTTACCACAAAAAGCCAAAATGGGGTCACAAAGAGTAGGACATTAATGAAAATGACTGAACAACAGCAACAAGTAGAAATAAAATCATGAAAATAGGGTTTTCAGAGCTTAAGAGTCCATTTTCACTGTAGGTAGATATTAGATTCTAATGGGGATAGGGAGCAATATCAATTTTATCCTTTTCATAAACTTTCCTTCCAGTTTGCCAGTTACTGCACTGAGATAGTACAGCATATTCCTCCTCTGTCTTTCTAGTGCCATGGAGATACTTAGCTCTTAAGTTGCAGAAATTTACCCTGTGAAAGCCAGACAGACATAGTCCCCTAGAAACAAAAGCATATTGGGGCCTTCAACCTTGTAGCACCAGTGCTGCAAAGCTCTGAACTTACAGTTCTGGAACAAACAACTCTGTAGCATCGATAGCTTTATTTAATATAATATTTTTATTATTTATTTTATTATTTTTATTTATCAATGCTACCTAAATTGTTTTTGCCTAATCAGTACTTACTAATTGAATTTCCAAAAGAATATTTTCTAGAAGAGTAAATAATAAAATACATTTGGGGGGGAAAAAGGTCAAAAATCTCAAGGGTGATAATAAAATAAAGTGGCAAGAAAAGGTGTCTATCAGGACCCGATCTCAAGCTGCAGTGCAAAGCAATAACAATGAAAGCAATTTAGTAGTTAGAAAAAGAAGTTGAACAGTGTAACAGATTAGGAATACAACACTAGGAGCATATAAACATAGTAGCATAATGTTTGATAAATTCAGAGACCACAGCTACTGCAGAAAGGACTAGTTCTTTGACAAAAACTATTGGGAGGAAAACCAACAATAACCTAGCATAAACTAGGTTTAGAAGAATATCTCACCCCATGTACCATGAGAAGTTCCAAATAGATACATGCAGGAAAAAAAGGAAGAAAATATAGAATTTATTAAGTACTGTACTTATTTTGTGCTAAGGACTGTGTTAAGCTCTTTATAATTATTATTTCATTTGATTCTCACAATAACACTGTGAGGCTGGTGCCATTGTGGCCTCAATTTTACAGTGGAGGAAACTGAAGCAGATAGAAATAAAGTGATTTGTCCAGGGTCACATAGCTATTTAGTGTCTGAGGCTGGATTTGAATTCAGTTGTTGTTGGGGGTTTTTTTGTTTGTTTGTTTTCTGGCTTCAGATGTAGAATTTTATTTATTGCACTAGCTACCTGATATGATATAGATATAAAAGATCATATCATAAACAGATTACAAGATCAGTAGAGAAACTGCCTTTTGAATCTATAGATACAGTGATAGTATCAAAGTAAAGTGTGTGTTTTGGATCTATCAAATTTAGATAGTTTTGCACAAATAAATCTAATTAGTAAAATTTAGAAGAGAAACATACTAGGAAAATAATCTTTGCAATAAATTTTTTTCTGGTAAGATCTCATTTCTAAAATATATAAAGAACTGATTCAAATTTTTTTTTAAAAACTGACCATTTCAAAAGAGATACAAGTTCTCAATGATCATATCAAAAATATTGTAAATTAGAAATAATTAGAGAAATGCAAATTAAAGCCAATTTGAGATCCTATATCTATTAGCAAAGATGACAAAAGAAGAAAATGACAAATATTGGAAGGGATGTAGGAAAACTGATCCACTAAGACACTATTGTAGAGCAATAAATTGGTTCAGCCATTCTGAAAAGCAATTTATAACCATGTACATAAAGTTATCAAACTACATACACTTTGACCCAGCCATCTTGTTACCAGGATAAAACTCTCCATAGACATTAAAGAAGAAAAAAATAATTTGTAGCAACTCTTTTCATAGTAGCCCCAAAATGGAAACCAATGGTCCTTTTGCAGAATGGCTAAATTAATTGTGGTATATGAATGTAATGGAATATTTTTCTTCCACAAGAAATGATGAAATAGACAATTTCAGAGGAAACTGTAAAGGGAAGGAAATATACACTTATATAGTGTCTATTTTATGCTGAGCATTGTGTTAAATGCTTTTTTATAAATATCTCATTCGATCCTCAAAACTCCATAAGATAAGTCCTATTATCCCCATTTTACAGTTAAGGAAATTTAAGTAAGCAGAGATTAAGTAACTTGCTCATGTCATTCAGACTCTAAGCCCAGTGCTATATCCACTGTGCTGCTAGTTGCCTCTATAAAATGGTGCAGAGTGAACTAAACAGAACTACCTAATGATTTCATTTTTCTTTTCCTGAAATCTTTAGTATTTCCAGGGTTCTTTCTTCTTATTTTCTCTACCACTCACTTTCTTATTCATTTTCCTCTAACTGTGGTTTCCTTGGAACTGGGTCTCAAAGTGTCTCAGGGCTTCCCTTGTGCATCCTTTCACAGTACATCAACCTAACTTCCTCTATTCTTTAGTTCCCTGGTCTAACATTGGTAGTTTAGAGCTTTGCAGAGCTTTTGCTACAGAGTGGTCTATACTGGAATTGGTTCTGCTAGCTTTGTGGAATTGTTGGCCTGGTTCATACTATCCATGAACAATTAATGTTTCTCCAGTTATTTAGATCTGTCTTTATTTTTTTTCAAAGTGTGTTTTATACTTGGATTCATACAATTCCTGAGTGACTCTTGATAGATTCTTTGCCAAATATTTTATATCTTCTGTAGTCATTTTTAAAATTTTTATTTAGTATTTTATTTTTCCCATTACATATAAAAACAACTTTTAACATTTGTTTTTAAAACTGTAAGTTCAATATTCTTTCCCTTCATTCCTCCTCCACCCCATATCACTGAGAATGCAAGCAATTCAATAAAGGTTATACATGTGTAGTCATGAGAAACATTTACATAATAGTAATGTTGTAAAAGAAAACAATACTCCCCCCACCAAAAAAAAAAAAGCCTCAAGAAAAATAAACTTTAAAAAAGTTTGCTTCTAGCTGCATTCAGACACCATCTCTGGGTATGAATAGCTTTTTTTCCTTTAAGTCCTTCAGAGTCATCTTGGATCATTATATTGCTTGCCACTAGACCCAGATGGCTCTGGAGAACTTTGCACAGCTCTCCCTCACTTAAATCCAATTCATTTGCAAGTTATGTCATCATTTTCCTGATTCAATGGTCTTCTTGGAGAACAAAGGACAAACGACATTCAACGTAACACTACACAAAAAAATTACCCTGTACTAGTGTTAAGAACCATGCCTAAATGCAAAACCCAGAAAGCCTGTAAAGGCTGAAAGGGGATTGTACCATTAAGGGATTGGTCAATTTTCTGAAAGCCCCCACAGCTATGAATCATAACACAATTGAAGGAATTGCAAATCAGCCTTTACTGATGTAAAGCATATGTTGCTTGTGAATTGAGAATGAAATAAATCAGAGACAAGAGGGAAGAGGAGAGAGGCCAGAGAATGCAACTGTCTCTCAGTCTCCTTGTATTGTTATTACCCTTTCAGATGAAGGGATCTATTCTGCTGGTCAGAATTAAATATCCAGTAGCCACTAGAAAGTGACTCCTGTACTTCAGTAACATATGAGCACATAAAAACTTCACATTCAAATGTAGAAAGGCAGAAATATTAAATGCATATTTTTCAGATCATAATGCAGTAAAAATTGCATTCAATAAAGGTAAGTAGAAAGATAGATTAAAAATTAATTGGAAACAAAATAATCTAATTTTAAAGAATGAGAGGGGGCAGTTAGGTGGCACAGTGGATAGAGCACTAGCTCTGAAGTCAGGAGGACCTGAGTTCAAATCTGGCCTCAGACACCTAACACTTCCTAGCTGTGTGATCTTGGGCAAGTCACTTACCTTGATTACCTCAGTAAAAAAAAAAAAAAAAAAAAAAAAGAATGAGAGGACCAAAGGACATGTCATAGAAACAATAAGCAATTTAATTAAAGAGAATGACAACAATGAGATAACATACCAAAAATTTTGGGATGCAGACAAACCAGTCCTTAGGGGAAATTTTATATCTCTAAACTCTTATACCAGCACACTAGAGGAAGAACAGATCAAATTTAAAATACTCAATTCAACATCAAATTGCAAATCTTGAAAACCAAAAGTGAGATTAATAAAGTTGGAAGTAAAAAAAAACTATTTAACTAATAAATAAAACAAGGTGCTAGTTTGATGAAAAGGCTTGTAAGACAGATAAACTATTAGTTAATTTGATTTCAGTTAATTTATTTATAAAGTTTTTTATTTTTAAAACATATGAATAGATAGTTTTTGACATTCACCCTTGCAAAACCTTGTATTCCAATTTTTTTCTCCCTCCATTCCCCTTCCCCCCTTCCCTAGATAGCAAATAACCCAATATATGTCAATATGTCAAACTTGTGTAATTCTTCTATACATATTTCCAAAATTATCATGCTGCACAAGGAAAAAAAATAAGATCAAAAAGGGAAAAAAATGAGAAAGAAAAAAATACAAGCAAACAACAAAAAAGTGTAAATACTATGTGTAATCCACATTCACTCCTCATAGTCCTCTCTTTGAGTACAAATGGCTCTCTCCATCACAAAACTGTTGGAATTGGCCTAAGTCACCTTGTTATTGAAAAGAGCCATATCCATCAGAACTAATCATCATATAATCTTGTTGTTGCTGTGTACAGTGTTCTCTTGGCTGAACTCATTTCACTCAGCACCATTTCATGCAAGTCTCTCCAGGACTTTTTGATATCATCCTGCTAATCATTTTTTAGAGAACAATAATATTCCATAACATTCTTAATTTGATTTTAAAAAGAGAAGAAAACCAAATTACCAGTATCAAAAATGAAAAGAACAAATTAACCACCAATGAAGAGGAAATTAAAGCACTTATTAAGCACTATTTTCCCCAGTTACTGACAAATTATGTGCCAATAAATTTGACAATTTGAAGCCCAATCGATAAATATTTATAAAAATATAAATTGTTCAGATTAATAGAAGAGGAAATAGAATACTTCAAGTACCCTATCTTAGGAGAAGAAATTGAACAAGTCATTAACAAACTCTTTAAGAAAAAAAAATCTCATATTTTGCATAACTACATATATATAACATATCAAATTGCCTACTTTTTCAATGAGGGAGAGGGGAAAGAGAGGAAGGGAAGGAATCTGAAATTCAAAATTTTAAAAATGAATGTTATACTTTTTTATGTGTAACTGGAGAAAATGAAAACATTGAATCATTGGAGGAGAAAGAAAGTAAAAAAAAGAAAGAAAAAGAAAAATCTTCAAGATCAGATGGGAAAAAGAAAATTCTATCAAATATTAAAGAAAAATTAATTCAAATACTATATAAATTATTTGGAAAATAAGCAAAGAAATCTACTAAAGTGCTTTTACAGCACAAATAGGTGTTGATACCTAAACCATAAATAATTAGAACAGAGGAGAAAAAAACTATAGACCAATTTCCCTGATAAATATTGATGCAAAAGTTTTAAATAAAATACCTTCAAGGAGATTACAAGCAATACAAAGAGGATGCACTGTGGTGTACTCTTCTTTTGTATAATATGATCATTCTTTGGGAGCAGGTTTCTTGGGGAGGTTTTCTGGAGGCAGCCTTAGTTTCAGTTCAGAGTAATAATCACTTCAAATACAGCCAGCTGATAAAATCCAAATGTTTATTTTCTCCTTCCAAGTCTTGTCTCTTTCCTTGGGCCCAGTTACCTTTCCAGACTCTTGGTAATCTTCCTAACTGACTGACTGACTAACTGACTGAAGCTCTTTTTATGCTCTTTTACAGATACAAACTCAAAGGTTGACTCCTCCTCTGAGAGTGGGATTATAGGAGGTGTGAATCTCATTCTTGTGAATCTCATACTGACTTGTGAATCTCCCAAACTTGTGAACTAATGTGTGTGAGCTAATGTGTGAACTCTCAAAGGTGCAAACCCAAGCACACAAGCATTGCTTCCATCAATTCCATTGAGTTCAATCACCTTGTTTCAAGTTCTGGCTCATAACAATGCACTATGACCAGATGGTATTTATGCCAAGCTGGCTCAATATTAGGAAAACTATTAATATAATTGATATAGTAATCATATCAATAACAAAAAAGAAATTATATAATTACTTTAGTACATACAGAATTTTTTTTGACAAAATAAAGCACCCATTCCTATTAAAAAATACTAGAGAACATAGAAATAAACAGAGCTTTCCTTAAAATGTAGTATCTATGTAAACCCATCAGCAAGCATTATCTGTAATGGGTATAAACTAGAAAACTTCCCAATTATATCTGGAATGAAGCAAAGATCTCATTATGACCAGTGTTATCCAATATTGTACTAGAAATGTTAACGATAGTCATAAGACAAGAAAATAAATTGAAAGAATTAAAATAAATAATGAGGAAACAAAATATTATCCTTTGCAGATGATATGATGGCATGCTTAGTGAATCCTAGAAAATCAACTAAAAACTTGTTGAAATAGATAACTTTAGCAAAGTGACAGGATGTAAAATAAAAGCACAGAAATCATCAGTATTTTAATATGTTATCAAAAAGGCCCAGCAGCAAGAAACAGAAAGTTCTTTTTGTGATGTCAAAGAATGGAAAATTGAGAGAATGCCCATCAATTGAGGAATGGCTGAACAACTTGTGGTATATAATTGTGATGGAATACAATTGTGCTATAAAAATGATAAGTCTGGAAAGACTTAGATGAACTGATATAAAAGGGAGTATGCAGAACCAGGAGAACAACAGGAATATTACTATAGTAATAGCAATATTGTACTGATTAACTATGAATGACTTATTCTCAGCAATATAACAATTCATGGGGTTTTGATATGTTCTTTCTTTCATAACATGTAAAATTTTGTCTTTACCTATAATTAGAAAAATTAAAATAATATTAAAATAATAAAATAAAAATTTGCATCAATATTATTTAGGGAAATTGATTTCTAGTTTTCTTTCTCTGTTTCCAGTCTTTCTAATTTAGATTTCAAAACTATGTTGTGTTATTAAAAATATTTGATAGGACTCCTTGTGTATTTTCCCAAATAGTTTATGTAGACTGAAATTAATTGTTCTTTAAATATATGTTAAAATTCATTTGTAAATCCATCTGTTCCTGGAGATTTTTTCTTCGGGACTTTATTTATGGCTTGTTAAATTTATTTTTCTAAAATAGCAGATATTTATGTATGTTAATCTGGATAATTTGCATTTTTGTACATTTTCATCCATTTCACTTAAATTGTTGGATTTATTGGCATAAATGAGATAAAATAGCTCCTATTAATTGCTTTAATTTCAAATCCATATAACTGAGTATCTTAGAGAATTGCTTGGAAACTTAAAGGTAAAATGACAATACTAATATATGTTAGAAATAGTACTTTGGGGTAGAGCCAAATTGGCACAACAAAATGTGGCAAGTCTCAAAGAGATGGGAGTACCAGACCATCTCACTTGTCTTACTTGTCTCTTGAGGAATCTGTATGAGGGCCAAGAAATAACAGTTAGAACTAAATATGAAGCAACTGATTCATTTAAGATTGAAAAAGAAATATGACAAAGCTGTATATTATCACTTTATTTAATTAATATGCAGAGTATATAATGGAAAACACCAGGCTGATGAATCAATAGCTGGAATTAAGTATGCCAGAAGAAATATCAACAGATATTCAGACAATATCACTTTGATGGCAGAAAGTGAAAAGCAATTAAAAAGCTTTTTTATGAAGGTGAAAGAAGAAAATGTCAAAGTGGCTTGAAACTTAAAAAAGAAAAAAATTAATATCTTGCTCCCATAACTTCCTGATAAATAGAGAGAGAAGAAATAAAAATATAAAATTTACAGATGCTTGCTCCTTGGAAGAAAAGCTATGGCAAATCTGGGCAACATACTAAAAAGCAACTGTCACCATACTGACAAAGGCCCATATAGTCAAAGCTATGGCTTTTCTAGTAGCAATGTTTGACTGTGACAGTTGGACTAAAAGAAAAGATGAATGCCACAGAATTAATGCTTTCAAATTGTGCTGGAGAAAACTCTTGAGAGTCTCTTGGATACCCAAGAAGAATATTTAAAGAAATCAATTCAGTCTATTCACTAAAATGTCAAATACTGAAGCTGAAGTTTAAATCCTTTGGCCACAGAAAGAGAAGATGAGACTCATTGGAAAAGTCCCTGGTGTGGAGAAAGGTTGAAGGCAAAAGGAAAAAGGGAATGGGAGAAAATGAGATGAATAGATAGTATAGAAACAATGAGCATGAACTTAAAGTTCAAAAGGGAGTGAAGGATAGGAGAGCCTAATGCTATCAGGTTGTAAAAAGTCACACATGACTGAATGACTGAACAAATTGGCTGAGTAGCAGGAAGTGGTACAACAAACTTACTAACACTACTCCAAACATATTACCAACTATTCTAAACATATCAAGAGAACGCATCAGACTAAATTCTAATGGGAAATATCTTTATAAATGAAAGTAAAGCGCTTGAAAACAAAATTAGAAATGAGAGTCATGGAAGAAAGAATTGAAAAGGGACTTAGCAGTTTGTCACAAAACAAATTTCCTAAAAATTAGAATGCACAAAATAGAAGCTAATGATTTCATGAGAAAATAAGAAATTTTAACAAAAAGTCAAGATACTCAGGGTGGGTGGTTGAAAATGTCATAGTTTTCTAGAAAACAGTTGGAGGAGAAAAAAATAAAATCATTGGACTACTGAATACCATGAATATAAAAAGAGGCTAGCCATCATATTTCAAAAAATCTAAAAGAAAACTGCCCAAATCTCTATTAGAGGGCAAGGTGAGAATAAAATCCATTGGCCACCTCTTGAAAGAAACTTCAAAAAAAACTTCAAGGAATGTCATATCAAAATCCAGAGTTTCCAAATCAAAGAAAAATATTGCAAGCAACCAGGAAAAAAAAAGAACTCAAATACCAAGGAAGCATAGCCAGGATTACACATAATTTAGTAGTTACCACCATAAAAAGGATAGATCACTTGGAATACAGTATTCCAGAAAGAGAAAAAAAAACTATATATACATTTATAACCAAGAATGAATTAATCAGCAAGAATAAATAAAAACTGAGTATAATTCTACAAGAGGAAAAAAAATTATCTTTAATGAAAAAGGGCTTTGGGGCATTCCTGATGAAAAGACCAGAGCTATATAGAAACTTTGAAATGTAAGCCCTAAAGTTAGGAGAAACATAAAAAGGAAACTACAAATGATTAGTGATAAAGGCTAAACAAGGATAAACTGCTTACATTCTAATATTGGGAGATGATACACATGTCCCCTTTAAACTCTATCATCATCAGAGTATATAGTAATAAACAAATTAAATAAGACTTGGAATGATTCTGTTATGTCTTGATCTCAAGAGAAGATTGAAAATAAAGGAGAAAAACAATAAATTGGGGAAAAGAGGGGAAGGGAGAAGAAATTTAGAAAAAATTATCTCATGTAATCATGATATGCACCTACTAACACAATTCATTCCCATCTGAAGGGAAGAAAGAATTTATATATAACTGGATATAGAAATATACTTCACTTAGCAGGAAAAAAGAGATAGAAAGGGGGAAGGAGAAAAGAAAGGAAAACTATATTAATGGAGATATTTATCCTAAGCAAAACAAATTCAAGTAAGGTTATACAAATATATTTATAGAAATTTTTGAAGTAACAATGTCTTTGAGAGACATGTCTTTCAATCAGGGAATGGCTAAACTAGTTATATAAATGTAACAAAATGTTATTGTGATGTAAAAACTAATAAACAGGATCATTTCATAAAAACAGGGAAGACTTGTATGAATTGCTTCTAAGTGAAGTAAACAGAACCATGAGAACAATTTTTATAATGACAACAATATTATAAAGATAAATAATTTTTAAAGAATTAGGAATTCTGATCAATGTAATGTGATACCATTGTGATACCAATTGTGATACCAGAGGGTTAATGATGAAACCTGCTACCCATTCTACTATCCATAGGTAGCAGGTAGATAGATAGGTAAAAGATTTCAGAGTACAGAATTTACATCTTTATAATATGTGCGTATACATATATGCATGTGTGTATACATATACATGAGCATAAGTATTACATACATGTATGTATATTTATGCATACATTTATTTCCAATGAGGAGATTTCCTTGAGTATATCTGTTTTTAATAAAAATTTCATTTTTCTTTCTAAATGGAGAAAAAAAAGATAAGGTTGAAAGGGAGAGAAGGCAGATTTTTGCTGACTGAAAAAATACAATTTAATTCAAAAATTCAAAATTTAATTTAAAAAACCACATACAGCTTTCCATTTTCAACATTTCATGGCTCTGGATCTTCTTTTGCAGAAGATGGTTATATTTGTACGAGTTGCCCATACCAGTTCCATGGATGCAGTTCAGCGATACTGGTAAAAGATTTTCTAAAAACCCAGGAAAGTCCAGGGCTCTGTTCTAATATACTTCAGAATATCTGGTACCCAGTATTTATTTTCCTGCTGTGGCCTTTGCTGGCAATAACTAATGCCTAGCTGTGAGGAATTATGTTCCATTTCACAGGAGTTTGTCCCTGTAAAACATCAGTATGTTAAAGACAGAGCCACATAGCACTTATTAAACTATGTGAAATAAAAAAGATTAAGCAGAACAGAAACTGTGACCACTGGGAAAATAACAGAAATAAAGATCATTATATGCATCTGGTGTATTAGGGAGAAAAATAAAGATAAAGCCTTAAGTCTTTAATAAGGCTAGAAATTAAAACCATACAGGGAGAAGAGGATTAACCAACAACTGAAACATTGTATAGAACAAGCCATAAATGATGCTCTTGCTTAGTTTTCAGTTAGTTCTCAAGCCTGATCTTCCAAACATTTCCTGTGTTTTTAATGTTTATCAAAAGCTTATTTTTTCTACTGTGCTGAAAAATCTTTTTTCAGTGTCTTAAAAACCACCACCTTCCTCACAACTCATTCTGTAAATATTTTAAACATCATTTGGCCTTGTTTTCTACACATTTATGTGAGGATGTCACCATTGATTGACTTATCTTAGAATCCAATGTCTAGAATTTGAACCAATCCTCTTTGTTAGCAGAGCTTATGGGACATGATTTTAAAAGCTCCTATAAGGTGTCCCCGTGCAAAACTCTCTGCCTGAATACCTGAAAATCTTGTTCTTAAAGTCATAGGATAAGAAACAAAGAATATCAAAAATGGAGGAGGATTTGTTGTTGTTGTTGTTGGCATTTAGTGGATTGTGTCCAATTCTTTGTGACCCTATATGGGGATTTTCTTGACAAAGATAACCTTATATGCTTCTGACTTTAAGACACCTGTGTTTTTCATTTTGCTTTTGCAAAAATACACATGGTTTGCTTTTGCTTTCTCTAGTTCATTTTACAGTTGTGAAAAACTGAACCAAATAAAGTTAAGTGATTTGCCCAGGATCACACAGCTACTAAATATCTGAGATCAGATTTGAACTCAGGTCCTCCTGATTCCTAGGCCAATCTATTTTTTGAGCACCTAGCTGCTGGGAAGAGGACTTAGGAGATCATTGAGTCCAAAATCTTTACCTTCAAGATGAAGAAATTAAGGCTCAGCAAACATAAAGGGATTTCCCAAGATCATACAATAACTAAGAGGCAGAATCAGGAATTAATATTTTGGATGAAACATTGGTCAGCCTAGGGTCACATCTACAGCACAAAGACTGTCTACAACTCTATCCCATCAAACTTAGGAGTGGTTTTAAGAGAACAGAAATGCACCTCATGCTAGAATTTAATTATGCCATTGGATTGAACACACCACATCATGAGTTTTATCTGAATTCTTGACTTCTGACATCTCCATATGCTAAAAAAGAGAGGGAAGGATTCAGAAGATGCTACTCATCTCCTGTCCTTGAAATCCTTAGGTTTTCTTTGTGTCCAAGACCTTAAACAGTTTCATAATAAGGAGAGGCATATGATATGACCTGAGGAATGTTCAGAGCACCCCAAAATATTCATAATCATAACATGAAAGGTGGATAAGGATATTGGAATGCTGTAGTCATCTATGTCAATGGGACAAGATACTGCCATTTGCTGATCTTTCCCTCATCCAGGTGCTATCGCATTTTGCAAGAACAGCAGGACTATTACCATCTTCAATGCTACTGACTACAGTTGTTTCTGTAGTGCCCTAATAACTCATCTATACCACCTTCCTTTAATGTACTTATATGTTGGATTATAGTGGAAAAGGGATAACACTGGAGTAGTAGAGAAAATATAAAGATTCATTCTTTAGAGATAAGCTTTGGTGGTACTGGCAAGTAAAAGAGTGAGATGACAATGACATACTCTGACCTCACTTCTTTGGGGCATGATTTCTTTCTGTCTCTTCTCTTAAGGGAATAGTACTCCATTAAAACTGGCTGCTGGAGATTTGAAAATGAGTTTACCCTTGCTTTTTCCCTCTTACACCTCTGAGTTTAGTATCTTTTCCCTGAGGAGGAATCTGGTCTTAAATAAATCCTTCGATGAATAGTACTCACAATTAAATAAGTAACTCAAACACCCCCAATCACTGAGAAAAATATAAATTGCTTTTTAAAGACTTCAATACTTTAAATTTGTTTCCCTTCTAAATTTATCTTCCCTCTATTCATAGTCTTCCCTGTTTCTGAGTTCCTTCTGGATGCTTCCTAGTACTAGTCCCCTTTTACCTCTCAATGATTTCATGATTTTTTCAGAATGCCTTGAGGAAATTCGGGGTATACCACTTGCTTCCCTTAGGACTCCTAGTCAACTCAACATATAGGATGAGATCCATTTTATACTAGTATTTCCTCCCTTCTGTTGGAGTTGTCCCTTGACCCAGCTCAACTCCATAGGTCATCACAAAATCTTCTATTAGCGTCTTTGAAGGACAACTTTGAACTTTCTAATTACTATTCCTCGTTCAACAAACCTTTCCCCATCCCCTGATATTCTACCTAGATTTGTTCCTCTACAATTAACAATATTCTTATCCCTTTTTACTTCCCTTATCTCAGGTACTAAACTCCTGACTGCAAAAGAACAAATCCTTTTCCTCTGCCTCAGTGGTTTCTTCCTTTAGTCTCATCTGCTTCAACTTTACTCGCCAAATGTCCCCATTCTAATCTGTCTGATGCTTCCATTGTAACCCCTGCAGCGCCTGTTTCATAATTGACAAATTTCCTTTCATCTTAATTTTTTTTCCTTTCTTACTCTTTCTGTTATCTGGCAATGACTCAGACTTGACTCCTTCCAGATGACCCCAGGCATTCTTTCCAGTACTAGCTAACCTCTCTCATACCTTCCTATTCACTATTCAAGGTGTAGGAGGACCTTACTTTCTACAGCTTCTTTTAAGCTTTATCTTTACCACCACTATCTCCTCCTTTGAAGATCTGCAAGTAATCCTTATCTACTGAGCTCTAGGTCATTCTGTCTTCTTTCTTTCTTAATGAATGGGCTTGGTTCACTATCTTTCTTTTTATTCCAACTATTACTAGAAACATTGTTGGTGTTCTCTTAGCTACTCTAACTTCCCAGTACTTAAATCTACTCAGTTCCTTTGACCTACTTCACACTCAACCTCACTTTCATACAAATCATACCCTAAGGTATATTTACCATAGGTTACCATTAACCATAAATGTTCCATTTCCAAGTCTATGAACTCCCCCAATCCTTTATATAACCACAGTCTCCTATCATTTCATCTTTCCTGTGCCTTTTGATTCTTAATTTTGTTCTTTGTCCTTAGTGGGACCTCCATCATTCAATACTTTCTCTAGACATCACTCCATGGATATAGAAATAGCTTTGGAATCATGAATACCTGAATTCAAGTTCCAATTCCAACTCATACTGCCTTTGTTCTAGAAAATTTATTTAACTTTTCAGTGCTACAAATAATTCTCTAAATACTCCTTTGTTTTTGAGAGACAGTGATAATGTATCACATAATTTAAAATAGTTTTTATAGAATATCTCCTGACCTCAGCCAATAGTCTCTCTATATATAAACTGCAAAATAAATTGCAAAATTGTAGAGGAATTTTCCTCACTGTAAATTCCTTATACAGATGAAATCATAGGTCAAGTATCAAAAAAGTTATATATCAACTAAATTCCCAAAGTATGAGCCAAGGAAGCTCTGTTTCATCAAGGTACTATTCTGAACAATGTGTGTTATTAATGCCTTAGAGTGAATTATTCTAATGTTATCCTTTTCACAAACTATTTATATCTTAAAAGGAAAGGATAATGTTTTATACCAAAGAATAAATCTTTTACCATGATATTTTGGATTTTATAAGAACATCAGCTAGAAGTAAATACTTGAGTTTAGAAAATATTTCAAGGCAACTTCCTTTTTATGCCCATGAAATCTCACCAATAGGTGAGACCTGCTCAGCCCAAGTTTCTGCTCTTTTCTCCTTTATTTTTGAGAGTCACTGGTTTCTGTTTTTTTTAGTTTTAGATAGCTTTGATAAAGCCTCACCTGATCCCAGTAGTAGTCCATCTTTCTCTAATTTTTCATCTTTCATCTCTCTAGATTCCATCCCATTCTAATTTGTACCTCAGTTATTTGTGTACTATACAAATGTCATTTTTTCCCTCCTCATGCACATACTCTGGATATTCCTTGAAGGCAGGAACTATGTCATATTTCATTTTATATCTCTAATTCCTAACCAACCGAGTACACTTTATTAGAGATCCAATAAATGTTTACTGAATTGAATTTATTTTCATTGATAAACATTAAAAAAATTTTTTTAAAGTTTTGTTGTTGTTCAATTGTTTTAGTCATATCCAACTCTTCATGACCCCATTTGGAGTTTTCTTGGCAATGATACTGGAGTGGAGTAATCTGCCACTTCCTTCTTCAATTCATTTTACAGATGAAGAAACTGAGGCAAATAAGGTTAAGTGGCTTACTCAGGTCACACAACTATTAAGTGTCTGAGGCTCATTGCTTTATCCATTGAGACACTTAATTTTATTAACATATATTGTTTTTATATCATTGCCCTTCTGAACATTTCTCCTCTCTCTTCTCTCTCTCGCCTCCCAAAATGGTTTGGTCTGACTTTATTTGCCACATTTTAATCTTCCTCTTTGTCAATAGAAATATCTGTGTTTCATTATTTTTTCTTGAGGGCCATTGTAGTTTTTTATTTACTTTGTTGATTTTCCCTTTAACTATCTTTTTCATTTACCTTGTTATAGTGATCATATTTATTATTGAGTTTTCCATATTCCACTCTATATCAGTTCATAAAAATCTTTTCACATTTATCTGAATTCTCCATATTCTGAGATTGCTGAGGTAAGTAGATGGTATAGTAGATGGAGTACTGGCTCTAGAGTCAAGAAGATCCCAGGGTCTGCATACTTAGATGCTTAATAAATATATGATCTTGAGTAGTACATTTAATTTCTGTCTGCTTCAAGATCATCATTTATAAAATAAGGATAATAATAACACTATTTCCCAACATTAAGGATCAATTTTGTTTATAAAGTGCTTCACAAAATTTACAGCACTATATAAATGCTAGCTATTTTTGTTATCTTACTGCTCAAAAAATTCCATTCCATTTCCATATCAAGTCTGTTTGTTCATTCTCCAACCAATGGACATTCAGTAGTTTTCTAGTTCTCACAGGAACTATGAATATTTTTGGCATATATTGGGCCTTTATTCCTAATTTTTTTTTACTTAGAAACTTCTCATATTTGGAAATTTCCCCTCATTACTCCATAAATTCGAACAAGAGTGATAGAAATCATGAAGTTATTTCTTAGCTTCTCTCTTAATCTGGCTACAAAATGTACTCACTTTACTCTCTTCTAATAAATTGCTTGTTCTGATCATTTCCTTTTGCTGCTGCTGCAGTCACAGCCAAAGAAGCAGCAGAAAGATCTTATTAATCATGGTAATAATAAGATTCAGCCATAGCAATATTTTCATTTGAGGGAAAAAAAAAACCTCTGATATGTTTGCAATTTTATCCCCTGCTGAGTATGGTCTAGCAATATGGTAGGATGTTTAGCTGCAATTTAGGGTAAACTCATCAATGATGGGGAAACTGAGGGGAGTGCAAATATAATCAGCTCTCCATTTTGCAGACATCCAGACTTCTAAATTGAAGAAGTTGATTGCAACCATTGGATCCTTTGCAGAGTTGCCAAATCATTAGGAGATATTTCAAGGAAATAGCATGGGAGGCAATTCCAAAGGCAGAAAACTCTTGCTTTGTCTTGAATTTACTATCAAAATCAAATTGTTTTCTTCCTGGTAAAGTTAACTTTTCACTAAATTTATTAAGGATTAAAGAAAAACAAGACTAGGATAAACATCAATGTTTCATCTTTAGAATTTCTACTCTGAGAGGCTGCTTTTTGTATTTTTGATTCTAGGTCCCTTGTGTTCCTTGTTTGGTACAAGGTTAACCCTTCTGGAATATACTATTTTCTTTATTTTTTAATCCTTGAACTTCTTTGAATTCTATGAATGAGTGTTATCCCATTCCCTAATAGAGCTTCTTTATCTCTAGAAAGCATTCAAGGATCCATTGTTTTAAGAATTCTCCAATTTTAAATTCCTTTTGCCAGAAGAAATATTCTTAAAAGTCAATACATGCTAATAACATTGGACAGAAATTTGTTTCTGCTTTTCCTGAACTACATAACTAGATAGACATTACATCAAAGGCAAAAATGCCAATTATTCCAAATACTGAAATAAGGCCAAACACAAAACCAAATTTTTTCTATAATTGAATGGAGATGAATAACTATGCTTTTCTTTTATGTCTGCTAGGTTTAGTTTGTTTTGGTTTGACTTTGTTACCTCAAGACTAATGTAAAAATCCTCAGATAATAATTTACATCCTTAAGAGGATACATAAGTACAGTTTTTTATAACAGCAATGAATTAGAAGCCAAGAAGAATGGTAAGGGCTATACAAATTATGGTCTTATTAATGTAATGGAATATTATTTTGACATGAGAAATAATCAAAGAAGCAGTTTTAGAAAAAACTGGGAAAACCTCTATAATTTGAAGCAAATTAGAGTCAGAGCTAGAACAATAATCAATACAATAAAAACTACATCTTAGGGGAAAAAAACTTTCAAAGACTTTAGAATTCTGATTAATGAAATGATAAACTTTGAGTCCAAGGGTTTAAAGATGAATCATGCCGCACCACTTTTGCCCAGATGGATGATGGGACTTAAAATCCAGAATGACATGCCTATTTGCACACGGACAATGTGAGTATTGGTTTTCTAGTCCAGAGGTTTTATTATTAGAGAGGTTATTTGTTCTTATTGTTCATTTGGGAATAGTGGTGTGGGGTGGATAATAAATGTTTGTGTAAATAAATAAATAGAATGACTACAACAATTAAACATTTTAACTTCAACTAAACAACAATAACAACAACAACAAAACAACTAGAAGACTATTAGGTGAAATTAACAGTGGCACAGGGGGAGAAATCTGGGAAGACGGTGGAGTAATATATTTCAGTATTCAGTATATTCAATATATATTCAGTATATTTCAAACTTTCCAGATTTCCCCCACAAAATGGAACAAATTTGCGCCCCAGCATGAAAAATCAAGAGAATTTGGGACAAAAAAAAAAAAGGAGTCCTCTTAGTACAACACTAGAAGACCCAAAGAAAAACCCTACATCAAGGATTAACTAGTGTGAAGTGCAAACACTTCTGGGATAGCTCCACAGAAACACCAAGTGGAGACCCCTGAGGCTAGCTGGGTTTGGCTGAAGTCTCAGCAGGAACCACAGAAACTTTCATCTCCTGGATTTCTTGAGGAAGACTGAGTGAACCTCAGCTGAGCAGGAACTGAAGGCTCAGCTGTGCTGCAAAGATGCCAGTCCTGGGTGGGAAAGAATCAGCACAGCTTGTGAGTGCAAAGGAGGTGGGGCCAGCTCTTGCAGGAGAATGGAGCTTTTGGTTTTCATTCCATGTCAGAGTTGAAGTGAAGCTGGAGCCACCATTCACACACACACACACACACACACACACACACACACACACACACACACATACACAGACACATTATAGGTATTTACATTAATACTTCTCATTAAAAAAAATTAACCCAACTATAGAAACTTACCATGAAAATAGAGTAGACTGGGGTTCATCTTTACAGGAGCACACTGAAATAAAAAAGCTTCTACCCCAAAGAAAAACATTAAATTGCTCCCTGTCTAGAAAGAATTTATAGAACTCAAAAAAAGGATTTAAAAATCAAATGAGACACATTGAAAAAAACTTTAAAAAATAAAAATTATCCGAGAAAAACAAGAAGATTATGGGGAAAAAAGTTAACTAACCAGAAAGGAGATCATCTCAAAGATGAAAATAATTCTTTGAAACTTAGAATTGGGCAAGGGAAAGCCAGTGAAGCTATGAGACCAAGAAATAACAAAACAGAATATAAAGAATAAAAAAAAAATAGAATGTTAAACATCTTGTAAGAAAAACAACAGATCTGGAGAATAGATCAAGAACAGAAAATATAAGAATAAATGGACTACCTGAAAATTGTGAACAAAAAAGAACCTTGACACAATACTGCAAAAAATAATCCAAGAAAATTGCTCTAGAGTGATAGAACACGAGGGGAAAGTGAAATAGAAAAAAAAAATCCACCAATCATCATCTAAAAGACATCCTTTGTGGAAAAAAAATATAGAAATATTATTGCCAAATTTCAAAAACTCCAGATCAAAGAGAAGATTCTGTAAGAAACAAGGAAAAAAATTCCAGTATTCTGGAGCTACAATTAGAATGTACAGGACTTATTAACAGCCACAGTAAAAGACCACAGGTCCTAGAATCATATATAATAGCAATCAAAAGAATTAGGCCTGCAGCCAAAAATATTATATCCATCAAAATTATCTATAATATTGAATTTAAAAAATGGACATTCAATGAATTTGCAGATTTCCAAGACTTTCTTTCAACCAAATTCCCAGCTCCATGAAAAATTTAACATAGAAGAGTCAATATCAAAGATCAATTTTGTGGAAATGTATACCATATGTTTAAGATTGGTTTCAGAAACTGGGTAGCTCAAAAGAAAGTTTAGGGCAGAGTTGAGTATGATCTGACTCTAAAAAGCAAAACTACCTAGAAAGAGGTAAAAGTAGTAGTTATGTTATACAAATGAGGTACAGAGGAAGAATGAACACAGAGGCATTAGAAGAAGAAGGAAGGTTCATAGTTTTGAAAACCTACTCACATCGGGAATGGGTTAAATAGACAATGTTGTATATATACCATGAAGAGTATAACACTTTCCAAAATCTACAAAGAAATAGGGAATAGGGATGGGCAGAGGAGGAAGCAAAGGGTAGAGTAAGAAGATAAGGAGGGATCCATGGATAGGAGGAGGATAAGTAATAGCATGGGAAGTTAAGGAGCAGAATTAAAGTAGAAGCATTAGCAGAGATAGGAAAGAGGAGATGAATCAAACTTAAAAATTCAGTAGAGAAATCTGCATTATATGTCAACCACACTGATATTATTTTAGATGCATATTTATATATGGGTAAATGCATTATATATGTGTATCTGAGTTTATATAGATATTATGCTTGTTGCCTTATGTGTGTATATAGATATATGTTTAATATGAATGGGTATGTGGGTAGGTGTGAATATATGCATGTATGTGTATGTGTATGTATATATGTATGAATATATATGGGGGATGTGTATGTATACATATATATCTGTATAACAAATCTCTATACTTATTACAGCCTGCTTAGGGGAAGAAGGAGATGAAAGAGTGAAAAAGAATAAAGTAAAAAAAGTGCAAAGCAGAGAACAAAAGAATAACCTACAAGGAAGCAAAGAAAAGATGAACAATTGTGAATATAATTTCTTCTATTATTATATGTCTTTCTTGAACTGGTAATTTATTGTTATATATTTTGAACCCTCCCTAATATTCTGCTGAGCACTTAACAATGTTCTATTCTGTTTTTGTTTTGCTTTCCTTTTCTGTATTTCTATCTTTCTATCTTTTTTAATAAAATAATTTTTTAAAAAAACATTGGCACTTGGAGTTTCTTAGGACATGTGAGTGGTAGATGAGCAAGTAAGTGCTTCAGAATATAGTAAGTCTTGATACTGTGGTATTGATTTAGAGTCACAGAAGCACAGAAACTAGGAACTACATAGGTCACCTAATTTAGTCTCTATGCGAATCATTTTTACCAAGAAAAATGACAAATACAGAATAGAATGTGGAAAAATAGGTACACTAGAGCTTCTTAAACTATGGTTAGCAACTTTATATGGTATCTTGTAACTAAATGTGTGGGGGCATAAAATTATGATTTGTTATCAGTAAATGTTTGATTTGTATGCTATTTTTTGTACCTAAATACTTAAAAATTTCTTGGACAAAACAAGATCATGAGTGGAAAAAGTTTAAGAAGCTCTGTATTAACACACTGCCGAAGAGTTGTGAATTGGCCCAACCTTCCAGAAGAACAATTTGGAACTATGTACAAAGGGCTATTAAACGGTATACTTTTTGACCCAGCAATATCACTGTTAAGTCTATACTCCAAAGGAAAATGAAAAGAACCCACATACAAAAATATTTATAGCAGTTCATTTTGTGATGGCAAAGAACTGGGAATTAAGGGAATGCTATCATTTGGTGAATGGCTGAATAAGTTCATATCCAATCTCTACTTTGTGACCTTTAGTGAGTCACTCAAGCTCTGTCTACCTCTGCTTCCTCAACTGCAAAATGGAGATAATAGTAGTATGTATTCTCCAGAGTTCTTAAGATCAAATTAAAATCAAATGAGATAATATTGGTTAGCACAATGCCTAGTACAAGTTGTTGTTGTGTTGTTGTTGCTATTGAGTCACTTCAGTCATATCTAACTTTTCACTACCTCATGAAAAAGAGTATAGACTGAAATCCATACTCTTTCCCCCTAAACTCCTTGCTTCCTTCAAGGCTAAATTTAAGTCTAGCCTTCTTTAAGAGGTCTTTCCTATGTTCCTAATTCATGTCCCCTCTTTCCTCAAATTCTCTTGAATTTATTTATTTAAGTACATGCTGTTTCAAGCCATAGAATATAAATTCCTTTACTGTTTTTTTTTTAGTTTTATCTTTGTAATCCATATCCTTGAGTATAAACTCCCTGACTGTTTTAGTTTGATCTTTGTGATCTAGAATATGATGCTTTTCATGTAGAAGGTGGTGTATAATTTTTTTGTTTATTTGCATTGAACAACAATAGTTATTTAATTATAGATTATTCATAAAGTAATGAGAACTCTATTCCTAGAGATGGTAAATATAGTATCATGAGATCAAAGAATTTAGAGCTGGAAGAAATAAACCTTGATGATGACCTAATCCATATCCTGTATTTTACAGATTGGAAATAGGACTGGAGAATTTAAGTAGCTTGATCAACCATTAAGTAGCTTGAAAACCATAAGAAGGAAAAAAACGAAAAATAAATAAAAAGACAAAAATTATATACTTTGATCTGCATTCAGGCTCCATAGTTTTTCCTCTGGGTGTGAATGAGCTTTTTGGATTTGTCTTGAGTCATTGAATAGCTGAGAATAGCTAAGTCAATCATATTGATCACCACAATGTTGCTGGTATAGTGTACAATGTTCTCTTGGTTCTGCTCACTTCATTCAGCATCAGTTCATAGAAGTTTATCCAGGTTTTTTTGAAATCCTACTGCTCATCATTTCTTATAGAACAATAGTTCCCAATCATATACCACAACTTGTTCAGCCAGTTGATGGGCATCCCCTCAATTTCCAATTCTTTGCCACCACAAAAAGAGTTGTCTTAGATATTTTTGTACGTGTGGGCTGGAGGATAATAAGAAGCTAATCTCTGCTAAAAAATTATTTTCCCAAAATTAGGGATTTTTATGTTTTGCTTTCAGCAACAATATTGACTGCTCTGGCTTCAGTTTCTATCTCTTCTTGTGTAAGTCAATCATACTTAAGTGATATTCAGGTAGAAGCAAACCTTCAGGTAGTCTCTGGTATCCACAACAGGAGCAGTTAGAAAAAGTAGGCTCCTGCTGAGAGGGACAAGGCACCCTGGGAGGGGAAATCACCAAGGTCAATGTTGGGGATGCAAGCATCTGCAGACTTGCCCCCATTCTACAATCTCAGTCATTGTTGCTTTCCACTGACCAGCTGCCTTCGCTCCCTAGGCCAAAAACAAAATGGGTAACACAGCCCCCATTCAATAGAGATTAAATGCCTGAAATGAGCCACACCTCTGAACAATTGCTTCCTAGAAGAGGAACAGCATTCAGTGGCCATGGAGCCCCATTGATCACTGTTATAAAAGAGGTGAAGGCCTTCATGGAGGGGAAAAGAAGTTTCACACCGCCTCTTCAACCTAGCGCCAACTCTCCTGCAGCTTCCTTTCCCATTCTGACTGCCCATTTTGCCCACATCCTGGCCTCCTTCTGTCTGTCACATCCGGGTCTCTGGCAGCAAACTTACAATGCTTAGATTTACTGTAAGTCATATTGCTCCTTGCTTATCCCCGAGGTACTATTATCTGTACGAATTTACTACTGGACAATTAGTCACTATCATTCACACTGTGCAATCAGCTGTTAAATCCTCATTTGTGCTCATTTGAATATCAATGTGCCATTCAATAAAATGTTAGATTGCCATGTTTACAAATATACTACAGGTATTTAGAAATTTAGATGATACAAAACATACTGTTTAAGTTACACTAGATGCCAGTTTAAATAACTTAAGCCTATTTATCAGTTACTTAGCAATTCTTTTCACACACTCTTCTTTTTCTCTGTTTTACCCTTGTCACCCCCAAACCAAAATGTGCTCTCTTTTTGGTTTGTTTTGTTGTTTTAATAACTAATAATCTTTGAGATTGGATTTAATTAGCCATTACCTCTACATGGGTTGTACTGCTCAGCATGCCTATTTTCACATCCATGCTGGTCTTTTAAAAGCAAATGAAATAGCAAGGAAGAAAAAGCTCTTCTCACCAGCTGCATTGTGAAATATCAACTGGAAAACAATTCTCTGAAAATAAACCAAATAAATTAGATTTAACAAAAAAGGACAAGAAGAAGAATATCAATTTTCAAGTAAAGCTAAGATATCTGATAGCAAAGGGTAACTGATTCCAAAAATTCCCCCTTGCTCCTAAAAGGAGACTAGTATATTTTGTGCATATGGTTTGAGTTATTATTTGTAATTAGCCAAATTTTCTACAAAGCCAACAATAATGGTAGCAGGCAGGTTCCTCCACTGGTATGTAAGCTCCTTAAAAACAAAGACTGTTTCCTTGTTGTTATTGTATCCCAGCACCTGGCATAATGCCTAGTCCATGGTAGGGACATTATAAAAGCTTGTTGAATTGAATTGAATTTGACATCATCCCTTTCTTCCAAGTAGGCTTCCAGTTCAAGTAAATAGATTGAAAGCAAGAGATAGAAGATAAGTCATATGAATTCAGGAAAGAGGAAACGAGAAATGGAAGGAACAGATATACATGAGGGCAGAATTTGCAATTTTGACTCAGGAAAAAAAATGAACTAATAGTGGATTGGAAAAGATGGCCCATTTGGGCAAAGATATAACAAGCCATTCTGAAATGTTTAAAGACAAAAGAAGTCCAATAGAAAAGAATAAAGAGACAACTAAGTTTCAGAAGATGATTAAGGCAACAGAAGAGATTGTGAACAGTATAACAATAACTTCAGTGATGTCATAGAGTGATGCAGCAATAATTAACAACTGTAACAGACCACGCTAGCACCCAGGACACCCTAGAATCAGCCAGAGTCAGGATAAGCAAAAGTCCGTCTTTATTCTTGGTCTTAGACTTAGGACTGCATAAGCATAAGACCATAGAATATCGTCCAATCAGAAGTTAGCCTCAAGCGCTCAGCAGTCCCGACTTCAGGGCATCAACCCAATAGTTTCAGCCCTCTACAAACAACAATCAATATGATTTCAAGCCAATAAAATACACCTAAATGACTTCCTCTTTGAAAGGAAATAAATATATTAATATAGTGGGTAAAGTCAATGGAACTTATCCATCTAGGTAGGGTCTCTGGCCTCTGGGTACCTCTTCTGCTTTGTGTCTCTTAGACACTAGGCAACTAGGTGGCTCAATTGATAAAAGTATTGGTCCTAGCAGGAAGATCTGAATTAAATACAGCCTCAAACAATTATTTTTTACAATGCTTCTTGGAAGAGAAAACAACCCCTAACTGGAAGGTCCCTAACCTGTCTTGCCAAAAGACATGAATTTGAGGGAATTGTTTGGACCATACAAAGCTAAAGTAAAGCTGAAATGCTTATTCAATAATATCACTACCTGCTTTTTGTTTTAATGTTTTAAGTATTAACCTCACAGAAAAGTATAATAAGATGTATGAGTTATTGCTTCACAGTTAAATTTTTATCAATATGAATTTGTCAATTTTTTTTGTTTTCTATTTCTTTTGAAGTAGAGGCAACATAGGACTATTCTGTAACTTATCTACATTGTTCACTGAGTACATGGGGCAGACCATAGATATGTATGAAGTCTAAACTTTAATTGTTTTTTTCTTAATCTCCAAGATGAAGATGTTCAATAATAATAATAATAATCTCACTCCTATCTTTAGGTCAGTCCACTTGTGTCCAGATTTAGAAGTTCTTTAAAGTGTAAAGAGCAAATGATCAACTAAAATTATCACATATTTCATTTTATTCAACTAAAACTGCTAATTATTTTCTATAAACAATGAAATGGCTTACATAGGCAACATGGAACAGCTGATATTGACCACAAATAGATGTTCTGGCAAATATACCTTTTCTATATGGAATTCTAGAAGAAAAGAGAACTCCTATAGGCTGCCTTCTTGCTCCTTGGAAATGCCACACACCTAACAGAATAACCCTTTCCATTTTCCCAACCCACTCCATTATTAATTGGTCTTTGGACAATTGGGGGAACCAGATTCAATGTGTATTTTTGTAGTAAAAGTAACCACCTGATGGTAATGCTGTGGCTCATGGAATTTGATTTGTTCCAGATCAGAACAAAACAACCACCACCCAAAACATCAGCTATAATCAAACTCATAAGATAATAGAACCTAGAGATAGAGGAAATCCTAGAAATTATCTAATCTAGCAACTTTGTTTGATAGATGAGGAAACCAAAGACCAGGGAAAATAAGATAGTAATGCAAGTTTCATTTGAAACCCAGTCTTCTGACTGAAGAGCTAAAATTTTTTCATGACATCATACTGGTTTCTCTTTTATAATCTCTTCTTTCCTCAGTCTCCCTTACCTTCTTAATTTTGGATCTCATTTCTTACCTTACTTAGAAATTTGAGGGCTACTTTCAATGAGCTTTCTTTTCTAGATATTTCAAAACCCCTTTATATTATCTCATACTCTTTCCTATCTTGATCTATCATAATATGATCTGATAACAAGGTGACCCTTCTCCTAGACAAGGCCAACCTCTCTTTATTTGTTGAGAATCTTAATTCCTTTCTATCTTCTACAAAAGATTTTTCTCCTTATCGTTCTTTCCTTGTCTCTTTAAACATTAATTTTCCTCTTATTTGTTACTTTCTTTCTGACTGCATTCTTCAAAAAAAATCAAAACCTTTCACTAGACTTTAACAATCCCTTAAGCTGTCCTACATATTATCTCTTTCTCTTAAATTCCTAAAAAAAAAAAAAGCTATCAGTTCTCATCACTTCCATTTGTACTCCTCTCTCTTATTTTTCCTGTGCAATCCAGCTTTCAGCCTCCTCACTCAACTGAAATTAACCTCTAAAAAGTTACCAATGAATTCATAATTGCCTTTTTTCAGTCTTCATATTTTTTGACCACCATCATCTTGTAGTGTTTTAGTTCTCCTATCTGACAACTCCTTAGGCTTCTTTGCTAGCTTATTACTGATATTTTTGTTTTTATGTCCTTGGTGCCTAGCACAATATACATAATACACATATACAATATACATAATCTCTTCTTGCATAGTTTTTTTTAACCTTCTTTCTTCCTCCTCCTATAACCTGCCTTCTTATCACTTTTACTAGTTCAAAGGGTCTATTCTTTTGAATAAAAGGTTTATTTAGAGGCTAATGAAAGAGTTTTGAAAACTGTAACAATTAACATTACATGGGTAGATTATTATGTTTTCTTTCATAAGCTTTCTAGAAGTTTACTAAAACATCAAGTCAACATATATAACTTTGGCAAGAACTTGAAGAAAATTAACTTAGATGAGAAGATATTTCATTCATTGACAATGTGAGGAATGTATGGTTGTGCAGAAATTATCCAGGAGATAATTACTGCTGGGATAGTTAAATCAAACAGAAAATCATAGTAGATCAATTTTTCAGCATTCTCATCCCTCCATAATATTGTATTATTGCTCTAATACTCTCATTGACCTGTGATTGGATCAATGGGAATATTCCTTCCAGTGAGGGACTACCCCATCCTGTGAGACTCTTGTCTATGTCTTCCCATAAGTTCACCACTTAACCTAATAAACTGAAAAACTTTCTCATTTTTACTGAAAAAGAAATTCAGTTAAGTACATGCTATGTTCTAGGCATCACGCTAAGAGTTGGCAAAAACAAACACAAAAAGTAGGACACTTCTATCCTACTTATATTCTAAAAAGGAAAACTTAGATGGAGGAGTAATAAATAGGGAGGGTTTTTTCAGAGTAAGAACTCATAGGGCTAGTGAGTGGAACCATAAGGCATATGTTCTTTTCAGATATGAAAGTGCTGATTTGATCACTATTCTCAAAAATAGAGGGAGAAAGGAGAAAGAGGGACAAGTGTGTGTGTATGCAACATAGAATGAGGATAAATATGTGTATAGCAGCATGGAATGAATGTGGTTGGATAGTAGCAGCTTGGTAGATCTGGGTCATCTAGGAAGAGAAGGCTAATCAGCAGCCCAGAGTACCCAGGTAGGAGCTGGAATACTTCCTTAGAAAGAGGTATGGCATAAAGATGTCTGGTAGCATCATTGCTCTAAGTCAGGTACTAATAGAGCATATAAGGTGTGGAGGGCTAACTCTCATTCTTATCACTTCACCAGACTATATGCTTTTTCACACCTTTCATTTGTCACATTCTATATTCCACTTCTCCTGTACCATTCCTTATTCATAAATGTTTTCCCTTCTTCTGATACATGCCATATGACTATCCATTTCCTTTCTCAGTGGCCTTCCTTTCAATTCTTTGAAGGTTGTAGTATTTCATGATTCACAGGTCTACAGCATCATTAAACTCATATAGATAGATAGAGATAGAGATAGATAGATATAGATGTATATTTGTATACATATACACATGACATGTGAATATACACATATATACAACAGGCAAGCAAGGACACATTAAATTCTATACAGTTCAGGATATTTGATTCCCCTGGCTCCCAAGAGGTAAAGTTGTTCAGACGAGGAAGTGAATGGGAACTCACTGTTTCTGATTGCAGATAGAAGTTTCCAATTCTTTTTCTAGCAATAGCTAGCAATTGTTGGCCTGATATAATCTTCATCTTCCTCCCTCCCCCAAATAAGGCAATTGGGGTTAAGTGACTTTCCCAGGGTCACACAGCTAGGAAGTGTTAAGTGTCTGGGATCAGATTTGAACTCAAGTCCTCCTGAGTTCAGGGTTGGTCCTCTATCCACTGCGCCACCTAGTTGCCCCTATAATCTTCATCTTACATGTAAGGCAGGATTACAAATTAATCAGTCCAATTTTTTAAACAAATGCGGAAACTCCTATGTTATAAGTGTTATTCTTCAGAGTTGTCCCCTTAGAAGATTCTGTATTTTTTCAACTTTGTTTTGGTTTAATAGAATTATTTGTGGGGCTCTACTTCTGCAGAAGTAGGGCATTTTTAAATGCTTACTAAATGCTAGAATTTATGCTAAGTTTTAAAAATACTATCTCATGATTAACTGTGAGAAACTTGGCTCTTTTCAACAATGAGATGATTCAAGGCAATTCTAGTAGACTTGTGATGGAAAGTGCCATATATATCCAGAGAAAGAATTAATGGAGACTGAATGTGGATCGGAGTTAAGTATTTCCACCTTTTGTTGTTCTTGTTTGTTTGCTTAGGCTTTTTTTTTAATCCTTTCTCGTTTTTTTGCCTTTAGATCTGATTTTCTTGCACAGTATGAAAAATATGGAAATTGCACATGTTTAACCTATATTGGATTGCTTTCTGTCTTGGTAAGGGAGGAATGGGAGAAAATTTTGGAACATGAGGTTTCATAATGTTGAATGTTGAAAGCTACCTTTGCATTTATTTAGAAAAATAAGATACACACAAAAAAATTAAAATAGTATCTCATTTGATGATATTTGATGACATGAAGAACTAGATAGCCATTTAAGCATCTGTCACTTATGACAATAAACTCAGAATAAGTATTATAGAATTTAAAAGGATGTAGAGATGATCAAAGTCATTTTACAGTCTCCAGGAGATTACAAGTCACTTGCCAAAGATCATAGTCCCATGTATTAGATCTAGAAAAAATCTTAAAGATCATCAAATTTAAGTTCTTAGTTTTACAAAGAAGGAAAGTAAATCACAGAGTAATTCCTCCCCAGTTCATGCCAATTCAAGAAATATTTTGTCTCCATTTGCCTCAGTTTTCTTATCTGTAAAATGAGAATAATAATTGTGTATCTATCTCCTAGAGTTACTGTGAGGATAAAATAAGATTAACGTTAGCATCTAGGACAATGTCTGGCACGTGGTAAGCGCTACATAAACCTGTTTTGGTTTTTAGCTGAGCTTTATTCAATTAAGATTATTGTTTTATTTTACTTGACTCAATATAAATTTGGTTGCTAATTATTATTCCATCCTCAGGTTTTTTTAGTTCTACTTATGGAATAATTTTCAAAAACTAATACTCAGAGATATTGGCAAATTTAACTTCACATTGAACTTGATAAAAGTAAGCATTAGAAAGTGACATTTGACTCAAAAATTGCTTCAAAAAAAGAGATGAAATTGTGAAATAAATAAACAAATAAATTCCATGAAGAATGATCAAACATCATGTTCATATTCACCAACTACACCTCCTTTGAAAAATAAAAAACCTGACTGTTACATATAAGACCAAAAAATTTTAAATGGCAATGCATATGGAATAAGAAAACATTAAAGCCTTGGCATACTTCTTGGCAGTCTGGTGAAGTGAAATCACTCTGAGGCTGCAAATGTTTACCCCACAGCTGTTGGAAATGAAAAATGTCAAAACATACAAATGCAAGAATTCATGAAAAAACATCAAAGAATTAGACACTGGGGCAGAAGAAGGGGCACAAAAGCCTGAAACTAGGGAATGGAGTTTGGGGCAAAGCATTCTGGAATGTGATGTAGAAGATTTAGAAGTAGAGAAGAGACATAAAGCATATCTGCTAGGACAAAGGGTCCAGGATGGAGTAGAGAACTAAGGGACAGTGTGCTTCATTGTCTAATATTCCTGGTGCTTTCGTTGGCTCTCAAATTTAAGTTACCATTGAGGAAAAGCAACCACAATTACTTTTAGAAGAATATAAAATGTTTTACTCTAATTGAGCTCTTAGTTTGGATGTATGATACTTCACCCATTCATAATACATGTTTACATTTCTATAGTACATCTGTTGTCTCATTGATCTTCATAATAATCCTGAGTTGCCTGTTGCCAAATCACATGAAGAATTTGATGTCTGCTCTGGAACTGTATGATATGGTTGTCCCTGATTCAGAGCATAAATAGGTATTTTGTAACTGTTTCCTTGCATCATGACTTTTAATGGACTATGGAAAACTAAATCCATACAAAAACTCATCTCTTTCTTTTCCTGGTGGCAATGGAGGGAACAAATTCTCCAGTTGCCTTTGGGCCACTGTGTGACCTGTGAATACTTATTTCATCAATCTCTATTGTAGTTTATACTTTCCTGATCTTAGGCAAAAGAGAAAGTTCAGAAGAGCCACCAGAAGGCCAATGGCAAAACTCAGGAAGGAGCCAGATTTGAGGAACAAGCTGCTTGATATAGGCCAGCAGCAAATTGACCTGGCAGCAGTGATATTGTGTTCAGCTAGCACTGTTCTTTCGTCATCTTTACCATAACTAGAAGTGAACTCAGTAGTAGAAGTGATTATAGCAACAACTTTAAGCTTTGACTGTATTCTGCTCAGGGAATAAGATGGTAGAAAGCAAAGTGCACCCCATTCAGAATAAGTGGAATTTGATTCTACTTTTATTCTTGCTATATCTTCTGAGTGAATATCTTTTGCAAAAAAAAAAAAAAAAGAAAAATTTATTTTGATCACTTAATTGTGAAATTGAGGTTATCAAATTATTAAATAGTACTGGGAAAATGCTAACTATACTATAAAACAATAAATATTTAGACAGTAATATTCAGCTGATTGGGAGAGAGGGTATGAGAGTTTGAGAACAATATTTTTATAAGACTTTCAATGCCACTCAGAAATCCCCCTTAAAACCCTGAGGGGGAGATATAACCAGCCATGTAAATTCTGAGAGCAGTCCTGAGCTTCACTATTATTCTCTTTTGTATGTTTTAGTCATACATTGAGTGGTCAGCTCCTTAAGGATAGAGATAATGCTTTAGATTTCCTCATGCCTTTGACAGTATCTAGTATAATATTTTACATATCACTGGTGTTCAATCAATCCTTGTTGAATTGAACTGACTTTCTTTTAAATCTGATAGCTTTGTTGAATGACAGAAAACCTCAGCAACAAGTTCCAATCACCCTTTGGTGATTTGTTTGGCTTTAAAAGTCACTTAGACCAAAAATACATTCTTAATTCCATCAAGTTGATTGAGGAACTCCTTTTGTGCTTCATTATCGGATTGTTTAAGTAACATCTAAACCATGAGATTGTTTCAGAAAATTTCTAAGGGCCTCCTTCAGAGAATCATCTGTTAGTAGATGTTATAACTTTGATATTATTGGACTTGATGTGTTATCAGAGTTAAACTTTGAACTGGATCCTTTTCAGAGGCAGCAAGCTTGAAGATATTATTGGGAAGCATCATTTTCAAAGTAAATATAATATTCTTTGTCATTAGATCTGGAACAGAAATGTAGCTTTTCAGATCAAAAACATCATCTCAAATTGTTGATTTTAAATAAAAATATTTATCTATTTTCAGAAATATGGCTTTAAAATCTTTTATGTTCATAATGGTTAAGAAAGTGAACTTCCATTAAAAGGCTACTAGGATTTTTATCTTTTCCCCCCCTCTTTAGAAATTTTTATGTGAAATCACATGAAATACTTATAATTGAATTTACAAGCCCTCTCAAAGATAAAGTATCTAGAACAATTAGAATAAGTTGCCAAAATGAAGAAAAAGAAAAATAAGAACCAGCAAAAGTTCCTCTGAAGCATTTGAGCTTATTAAAGCCTTTATGGAAGCATAAAGTAGAAAGCAGGCATCTGCATTCAAACATTGTTTTAAAAGAATATGTTTGATATTACAGCACCACATTTCTTTCATGCTCATTGAATTATCAGGGATAAATGTTATAATATAGCATGAATGGCTTCTTCCATGAGGATTTTAAAGATAAATTTTGTTGTATTCTGGATCTGGACGTGACATATTAATAATATCTATTGTATACTATTACAATCAAATTATTCTGCTATAATTCATCACCTCATATTGATCAGATTCCTACATTCACCTCATTACTGTGTTTAAAAAAATGAAAATTTTCTGTGACAAAGTATTTGATTGTATAATCTTCAAAGTGTTTAATTTGTATTAAAGCTAAATCCTAAGGCGCTCAAACCTTAGCAACTCTCCACATGGATTTTTGTTCTGGTTCACACACCTTGAGACAAAGGCTCATAGTCAAGATGTGGAAAAAAAGGAGAGGGGGGTATGTAAGATGCAGAGCCAATTTATTCCTGAGACAGCCTGGAATGGGCTTCAGAAAATGGATAGAGTGTCTTCTTGAAGAAAAGGCCCCTAAGTAAACTCTGCTGCCATTCAAAAGATTTGCTCTGACACTTAACAAGTGGTCCAGGAAGAAAGAAAAATCTGTTGTCAGGTTTGGGGTGTTTATCAGCTACCCCCTAGACACTTGACCTGATGCTGTGAAGCCCCTAATCCACTGATCTGCATGCTGCAAGTCTGGCGTGACTCAGGCCTACAACGGCTGATGAAATGGGCTGGAACACTTGTATTAATACACTGATCCCTCAGTACATTGTGTGCCACTCACCTACTCCCGCCTCCTTCTCCCCCTCGCCTCCCCCACTCCCTTGTCGTCCCCCCCCCCTCCACCTCCGCCTTTGCAACTCCCGGTAAATTTAATTCTGCTCACAAATTGTGAAATAAGTTGTTTGGGCTGGATCTGTAGAGTGAATTGTCCCACTAATGAAACAGTCTGTTCATTATACAGTTGTAGTAAGGAAGATTTAGCGCTCCCATACCCCAAGACCCATGCAGGTTAACATTTTTAGACTGACAGTTGACAAAAGAATGAATAGCCCTCTGCTGTCAAATCAGGCTTACAAACAGCTTGGCATACAAACAGTTACTGCTTGTGTGCATGTGGATTTAGGGTCCCCTTTCTGTTAATGCCCCAGATTTGTAAGTACAAATTGGTTAGACTTCACACTGTTTGCAAAAGGAATAAAATGACCAAAAATTAGTTTGTTTTAGCCTTTTCTTCTCCCTTCCCCCTACCACCAGTAAAACATGGAAAAGAGTGTGTAATGGTCTCATGGAGTATTATGAAGTTTTTCCTAAAGGGACCAAATTAAACAAAGTCATTGTTTGGCATGAAACATTGTATTCTGAGCTGGCACCCAGTTCCTTGAAAAATAGAAAATCTAATGGAATTAATTCAATCTGAGTCTAGTCAGAGAATATACAACCCTTTCACTTCCTTTCATTTTTGTACCTGCTGATTAAAAGAAGTTGCAATATTTTTCTTCATTTTAGTTGCATTAATGATGAACTCAGTCATTTGTACTTCTGAACTATTTGGTTAGGCAATTCTACGCAAACTCAACAAAAAACAGTTGGAATTTCCTAAGCTTGTTTGGCTAATTAGTTACACTATGCAGAAATCATAGGGGGAGAGGGCATTATGGAAAATCATTTGAAGATTTTCACCAGGTGATGTATCACTGGTCACTGGAGGGATGTTTTAAATTTAAATAAGGTTTATTAAGTCTTCACCCAGACTTAGTTAAGCTCAAGAAAAAATAGTAGCTGCCAGCATCTACATCTTGCATTAACATTATTCTATGGTAAAAACAAAAAAAAAATCCAAAAATCTGAAAATATTTCTTCCTTGGATTAAATATCCATTTCTTGATTGCATAAGACCACCAGGCAATAGCAGACTGAATATTGCATATTTCAGAATATCAAAATTTGTCTATTGTCTTTCATATATACTAACATGTTACAATAAAAAAAATTTTTGAAAGCAGTGCTTGTGAAAAAAATTTAGAATGCATTAAAATGTTTCTCTGTCTAATCCTAACAATGCCTATCTGATGGTTTTCAGTTTTAGGCACAGAACTGATTAAAAGAGTGACAAGAGCTAAGAACATGGAGTCAGAAGGGAGCTGGGCTCAAGTCCTAGTTAACTATTTTCTAGTTATATAACCATGGTATATGTCAATTAGCTTCTCAGTGAAAAGTAGATGACCCTCTATTAGGTATGCTATCATAAATTCTTCTTTTCAGTATGATTTGGATGGTTCTACTAGCCAATGATATTCCTTCTAGCTCTGAAATTCTGCGATTCTTTCAGAACCTCAGTTTTTTCATTTGCAAAATGGAATATTAATATTCAGAGTACCTAATAGCTATATAGCACAGTAGTGTGTTAGGAATTGGTGTCAGGAAAACCTGAGTTCAAATCCTTCCTGAGATGCTGAGTAACAGAATGAGTTCAGACAAGTCATTTAAACTCTCACAGCTTGCTTATCTGTAAAATTGGGATGATAATGACTATGAGAATAAAAGGAGATAAAATTTGTAAAGTGCTTTACAAATCTTAAAGCACTTTATATTATTATTAGTTATTTAGTCCAGGGGTTATTGTATAGATTAAATGTGATAACATAAAGTGCATTGTAAATTTCAAATTACTATAAATGCCAACTATTCACATTAATTATATTTACATATTTATATATTTACAATAATACAATTAAGTTGATTTTCAGACATATAAATTAAGCAGAAAGAAAAAAAAGACCACACATTAAATAAAACACCCTCAAACAAAATTTTACCACATGATAGAGATTATTTTTAACATCCTTGTCTTAATTTTTCAGGCTAAATTGACCTATAGTATTAGGAATAAAATGTGTGTGCAAGTGTATCAGTATGTCACTTTCTGTCTGCCCCTAGAAATAAAATAAACTGATCTCTTATTTTCCAGAAATGTGAAGTTTATTTTTTTTAATTTTCATGCATTATCCTCTTTAAAATTAGTGGCTTGCATGCAGACAAGAGTTTTATGAATTTCCTTGACCCCCCAAAATTAACCTCCTTGTGATGAACTTTTCTGGACCCACAATCATCCACCTGGCCTGTCCTTGAAGCTCTTGCAACTAAATGGGACCTGCCATAAAATTATTGGTCTGGTATTGCCTTGGAGAAGACAGGCTCATACCACAATGAAACATCATAAAAATACCCTAGTAGACAAGTCTCATAATTGTGAAATAAATCTGAAATGAGCTCCACTTTCATCACTAGCACTCTCTGACTCCTTCTTCTCTCTACCCTTCCAGAAATCTATGAATATCTCATCTGAAAAGAAACTCATGTGCCTGTGCCTTCTCCCTTGATATTATTTTTTTCTAGTTCTTGGACATAATTTCAGGTATTACAAACATTGGAAACAAGGACAGATACATATTTGTCTTAAAGATAGCCTTGTTTCACTGGTAGATCTCATTATCTGGTTATTATCTTCTAGATAAAAGAGCAATAAAAAAAGGAGTTATAATGTTCGGTGTCAAATGTCATCTTAGGACTGATAAAAAAGAGAATTTGTTACATATTCAGGACTAAAGGGGACCCTATTTCTTTGCAGTGGTTGAAGATAATTAATTAAACATTCAGAAATGCTTAATATCTTGGCATTTATGAGAAACAAAAGTTGCTGATTAGTGGCTACTCTCTGTAGCCAGCTGTAGCCTAATATGAAAAATGTGTCCAGTGTAAAATGGTGACATGAGCCTGGTAAGTGGATGAAACAAGCAATTGGGACAAGATGATTCAAAGTCACAGGATATTAGCACTAGAGAGGACCTTAGAAATCATCTAGCCCCACCACCTTGTTATAAAGATGAAGAAAGTGAAGTACAAAAATTAAGAGAAGCTGGCCAGATCTTCTGTTTCTTATATACTCCATGCCTACATCACATTGTCTTACAATTTAGTCCTTTATTGAAAGTATTGCTCATTTGTCTGACCAGGTCCCTTAACAATCTCAACTTAGTAAAATAGCATAAATACCAAAGTAAAAAGTGAGTTTGGCAAGTCAGCTGGAAACAGTTTGGGGAAAAACAGATCAGACTGCAAAGTCGTGGAACTAATGGGATTAATGTGATGATACTGAAATCAACATTATGCCATGTGATTAATTATCCATCAATTATGGCTGCTGTCTTTACAGTTGATTATGGCACATTATTTCATCAAATGAAGCACCAAAAAGGATTTTTAAAAGCAGCATATGGTTCTCCTTCCAAAGTAGTTAAATGACCACTGATCACGCTGCTACTCAATGTTCCTTTCAAAAATGTCAAATCAGCACATTGAGTATATTTTCTTTTGCAAATAATGTCTCTTAAAAATGGAGTTGCCTTAAATAATATATTTGATATTGGCAGTAGCAGGATAGGAGCAGATTGGAGGGGGAAAATGGATGATATTGAGGAGAGGAAAAATTAGGTCCTTATGAAAATTGTCTCCCCCTCTTATTCTGGCATCATTTCAGCACTGTGCACTAGGGAAAATGTGGGAAGAAGCCATATTTTCCTTTCTTTTTTTGCCTGGACGGATGCTCTCAGAAATCTTTACTTTACCCTAAGTCCCAGAAGAGCAAATTGGGAGTTAATTATAGTATAACAGCAAAACAAATATAGATATTTGCGAACACTTATTAAATTCTTCACTGAAAGGGAAAAATTCTTATCTGCAGGCAGGAAGGGAGAGGTGTAAGGAGAAGAAGAAAGGAAAAGAGTGAAATTCAAATTTAGAGATGATACATTTATAAAGGCAACTTGGTTTATTGTAAAACTTTGAGTTTGTCCATTGACATCCTTTAAAAAACCCTAATTATGTGCCCAGAGCTGCCACAGTTATGTGGCAATGAAGAATGAGAAGGGAGGAAATGTGCGGACTGAATTTGGAGAGAGAAGTAATTAATGGTAGAATTGTTTTGTTGTTATTTTACATTTATGTAGCTTGCTTTCCTCTAAGGAGCTCTAGGCACTTACCAACTTTTAATTAACAAGTACTAATCCTCACAACACTATTCTGAGGTAGGAAAAAAAAAACACTGGTATCAAAGAGAATAAAGGATTTAGCTGAGATTGGAGATCTCAGTACATTAAGTATTTGGATACATACTTCTAGTAGTCTGTTACATAGTATCATAGATTTAGAGTTGGAAGAGACTTTAGCCATGATCAAATCCACCCTTCTCATTTTATAGATAGTAAAAATGAATTTCAGAAAGGTCACACAAGTAGAAAGTATAGAAGAACCAACATCCTAGCTTATGTCCCATGAGTTCAAATCCAGGGTTCTTTTCGTTAGAGCATATCACCCTTGAATATTTGAGTCATGTGAACTGAAATTATTAATCTGTCTAAATGTCCCATCTAAAAAAGAGGCAGCCCCAATAAAGTTGAAAACAGGCAGTTCAGACTTTACTATGATATTAACTCCTTTTTGATGAGTAACATAAGTTCAATGACAAGATTCAGCAATGCTCAAGAGAATGTAGTCCTGGCTTGATCTTTATCTCTGGAGAATTAATTCATCATCTTAGGGACATGGTATTAGAGTGTATAAAGTATACAGGACTTGTCATCTAACCAGGGTGGAAAAACTATTGAATCTGAACGATATTCTAGAAAGCTGAAGTTAGTTTCAAATCATTTTTCTTTATGTGATTAGAATTCTTAGAACCCCAGGCAATGAAAATATGTTGCAGAGACATCTTCACTCAAACAAACAAGTATATCTTTCAAGGCAAAAGCCTGAATTTGAATGAGAAAAAGGGGAAATTGCTGAAAGCGATTTCAGTGTCTTTTCAAAAGATAGAGACTTCATTTGGAAGTTTAAATTGTTGAATTAAAAGTCTAGTTTTTAACAAAAATAATAATAAATTTTAAAAAGGTTATCTGCAGGATTTCTAATAGTTTAGAGTAGGTTTTTGAAAAAAATTAGGAAAAGTTCATAAGGAAACAGCAAGATGCAATTGGAAAAAAAATGTTGAAACTAGATTCTGAGGTCCAAAGTTTGAATCTTTGATCTACTTCTTGCTAATGCTGGGCAAGTTTTCTTGCTCTCTAGGTCTTAATTTCCTCATTTGTTAAATTAGGGGGTTGGGCTAGAAAGGGCCTAGGATCCTTCCAGCACTACATCTATATGACCTCTGTAGCTGCTTACTGCTTGCTATACAAGTAGAATAGTAATTTAAGTGACCACTTTTAACTGAAAATAAAGTAAGTGCCCATCACCCAGAGGACAGCTAAATAATAGTACATTAAGTAATAGAATATTATTGTTATTTTTAAAATAATGAATAAGAAGAATACACAGAAATATGAGAAGGCTTAGATGAATTGATAAAATGTGAACTAAGTAGAATGAGGAAAACAGCACCCATAGTGGCTATTCTAACATAAATAGAAATAATCAAAAGAAGAAAACGAATGTTATGTGATTTTAATGAATGCACATCTTTCTCACTCCTTTGCAAAGGTGGGGGACCATGTCTGTCAAGCACTGCATTTAAATGTTAGATAATTTTGTGAACTGTATTTTTTTTTCTCTTCGGGGGGGGGGGGGGGTGTTCACTCTTTGTAACAAGAGACAGCCCTCCAGGAAGAAGAGGAAAAGCTATCTCAGTAAATTAAGATGTTATAAAAAAACAAAATATATCAATTAAAAATATAATAAATTAAATAACCATTTTTCTTACTAGTTGTTAATTGGAGTGTAAGTTACCTGATCTACCATGATGAATACAATGGACCTAATTTTAAGTAATAGTTCAACCCATGGACACATGTTTTCAGCAATCCAAAGAGATAGGGGGAATATATATATATATAATCTGTATAAATCTACACTTCACATTTTTGAGACTTTGAGATTTAATAAAACAGATCAACAAAATAAACAGACATGTAAGGAAAGAACTATGCCAAACACATCGATAGCAAGCTATTATCTGATTTTAATTTAAAGTCTAAATGCTGATGCAATTTAGTGCTCTTTAGCGCTTCACTTGATCAACCAATCTCCCCATTAATTATCATGAGCTGTGAAATGTTGCTAATAGCTACACATCTTGTAAACATGTTGAACAGGTTCTGCCCCTAAAGAGCCACCACTGTTAAGTGATATCTCAGCTGGGGCTGGCAGAGTGTGCCTCCCCACCAGGGGATACTCCAGAAGGAATACTACAGCATTCATCCAAAATCAAAACATCATGCTTTGCTCTCAGGGCTCTACTCCTTTCTTTCTTTCTTTTTCTTTTTTTCCTTACTCATTTATTTTGTTTTTTCTTCAGTTCTTCCTTCCTTTCTTCATGACTTGGCTGCTTTTAGAGGGGAGGACATTTTTTAAAAATGATAACTTGTTTTCCTCTTCAAGTGGTTTCTTTTATTATATGTACTTTTTTTTAAACCTGACTGTTAAAAAGGAGGACTGATTTAGGAAATTTTTACTCCTTCTCACTGGAATAAAAAGAGATGACAAGCCCTGTAGAGAATATTTTAACATGAATATCCTTTTAAAATAATAAAATTACCATCTTGGTCAATGGCTATCAAAACTGGAACCATGCAAGAGATCGTTTTCCTTAATTACTAAAACAGATTTGGGCAAAGTATTTTTAGTATAAGAAATCACTAAGAGAGAAAGAAAGGATTAAATAGTGTTTATGCAATACTACACAATCATAACTATATTTGTGTATTTTAAAATCCATTTTATTCATAGACCTTCGGGATTATGTTCATTTAAACTGTTTTGTTGTACTGTGGAAAGTGATGTTAGTTCTTAAATGGTTGGTTGAATGGATGAATGGAATAATTGATGTAAAAATAATGCAATATGGTATAGTTTTTTTTTAATTTGAAATTAATCAAGGCCTTGGAAATCAAGAAATTTTGGAAGCACAGAGAAAAGATTATATAATCACTGGGATAAAATGGCGATAATAATACTACTTACCTCATCTGATTGTAATGAGGATCAAATAAGATAGTATTTATAAAGTGCTTTACAAACCTTAATGTGTTAATTGTAAAGTAGCAAGGTATATATTCTAGGATAACTGTTACCCTTTGCAGAAGCAATGAAGTCAAGACTATTTAAGTCAAAATGGAACATTTCTGGGGATGGAGTCTTCCTGGTCAAGTTACAATGTGGAAGAAATTGATAAGAATAGACCTCAATTCATCTGGCTGGAATCATGCTAATGAATAGAGGAAAAAGCAACTCCTATTCAGATACTTTTTTTCACTCAATAATCTTCAGAAAATATGTATTAACAGGATATAATGTTTTGAGATTTACAAAGTCTTTTATAGATGTCACCTCAGTTGATAAAAGAATAGTGGTCCTTTATCACTTTTTTCTAGAATAAAGATATCTTTATTTCCATCCTTGACTCAGTGTTCAACCTGGATGGGAGGGGAGAGGGTTATTTTCTCCATATCTTCATCTTCATCTGCTTTTCTAAAATGAAGATAAAATTGCTCATCCTTACCTCTTATACATAAAGAAGCTATCTTTGCTTCATTTTCCTCATTCACAAAATGAAGCTTGTATCTCACAGAATTGTGCTAGGGATCAAAAGAGAAATTTTATTTAAAACAATTTATAAAACCCAAATTTCAAAAAGTAGATTTTCCCATTGAACTGGGTAGTCTCTTCACTGGAGTAGACCTCAACCAGTCCTGTGTAATTTCATCCTGTATAATTCTTCAGAATGGTTTTCTCTATTTAAATTCCACCCAACCCTAGATCTTTTGATATTCCATGAACAAAGCAATCAACAAATGTTTATTATTTACATACTATGTGCTAGGTACAAAACCAAATAATAGGGATACAAAAGATTCTAAAAAAGAAGACAACTTATTGGCCTATAAGCAGGGGTTGGGAATGGAGGCATGTCAGAATGAGGTCAAAAGCCTTCTACCCAAGAAATGATAGCTAGCCAGCTCTATCTCCTCCAAAGTTCAGGTTTGTATAGTCTGAACTTTCTATTTCCATACAATTACATATGTAAATCTATCCATTTAACTCTATCCCAGGTCTAACTCTTCCCCAAAGTAGCATTTTCTCAGCTTTCTCTTTTTTTCTCCTCACATGAAATCCTCACATGAGGATTATGAAAAAAAAAAAAAAGGAAATTAGTATAGTGTTCCAATTGAGACTCACCCACCCCAGAATGTTATGTCTTCTGCCTCTGAATTATTTATATGTATGTGTGTATATGTATACACACATACATATAGAGAGACAGACAGAGACAGAGAAACAGAGATAAAATACAGAGAGAGAGAGAGAGAGAGAGAGAGAGAGAGAGAGAGAGAGAGGTTTTATCTGACAGCCAAGGAAGGATAAAGGAAAAATCATGAATTGAATGCTAGATAAACAAAAGTGATTCCCCAATCTTGGATGCAGGAGGGTGCCAAAAGATTGGCAAAGAGCAGTCCCATTCACAGAATCCTTTTCTCTGCCATCATGCTTGATCTCCAGATTGCCAGCAAGTGTTTCTTCAAGACATTCTCCCTGGACTTCCTAACAGTCTTCTCCTAAACTACCCATCAATTTCTTCACTATCACTGTTGCTACTTCTTGGGAAGTAGTGAATCTACTTGGGAAAAGTAGAGAATCTACCACCACCATGGCTGTCCTCTTGATTCCTTCCCCAGTTTTTTCTCAGAGATCTTCCCAAAGTTAAGAGCAATGCCATAAGAACCTCAAGAACTCCCGCAGAATTGTTCTAGGGATCTAGGGATCTAGGGATCAAAAGAGAAAATGTATTTAAAACAATTTATAAAACCCAAATTTCAAAAAGTAGATTTTCCCATTGAACTGGGTAGTCTCTTCACTGGAGTAGACCTCAACCAGTCTTGTGTAATTTCATCCTGTGTAATTCCCATTATTCGAGTATCTGGTTCATAATTTCCCTGGTAACATCTTTAATGGGAGAGGTAAGTCCTAGTCAGGTGTGTCAACACCCATATGATGATAGCATATCATATCATATCTTACAGTATAATGATGGCATATAACATGATTCAATATAATTTATAAATACAAAAATTTAATAATTGTAATATTTATATATTTTATTATATATAATAATGGTATAATAAATATTCTTTGCATAAATAAATATATATAAACATGGATATATATAAATACAAGATAATTGGGGGTCATTAGCAACTGAGGGGTCAGGAAAGCCTCATGTAAGAGGGGGCATTCGAATTGAGGTCTGATTAAAACTAAATAGAAGGGAGGAAAATGAGCATTCCAGCTAGCCCTGTGTCTCAGAATTCATTTTTAACAGATTATACTACTATGTCTCAGACTCAGCATTTTGAGAACTAAGATTATTGTCTTTTTCCAAAGCCTTCTCCCCTACCCACTATATTTGTCAATGACATAAATATACCCAGTATGTGGCTCATTCTCTTAAATCCCCTCTTTTATAACAAAAGCCCTTGCAAAGGGGTTAGTCAGGATGATTCAACACGTTTCATTCTTATTGTTGTTTAAAATAATCATATAGTAACCTGTAAACACTGCAAAGCAGAATTTGGTACTTTGGATTCTCTTGAAATAATGTGAAGGGGTAGGGTGGCCCTCTAATTGTATTAGTACTTCTACCATCAGACGAATTACTTCTAGCAATAAAATGGCAGAGGCAACTAGGTGGTATATAATGCCAGCTCTGAGTTAGGAAGATTTCAGTTCAAATTCAGCCTCGACACTTACTAGTTGTGTGATCCTGGGCAAATTCCTTAATATCTCTTACTCAGCTTGCCCATCTATAAAATACTATCTACCTCTTCTGGTTGAGATCGTATTTGTAAAGTGCTTTAAAACCTTAACATGTTGGCCTTAAAGCTAGTATTATATTAATACTAGCTAACATTAATGAAAATTAATGGATAGAAGAAATCAAAGAACTGATGAAAACAGACATCGCATGTTATCCCTATGTTTCAATAAGGAAATGTTTCTATCCTCATTTTACATGAAATTATATGTACTTGGCTATATATAGTAGCTTTTCTATTTCCTTGGAACGATAACAAATCTTTATTTGACAAGCTTCAAAAACTCTGGATTGACACACAGAATACACATACAAGTCATATCACAGATTGTGCTAGTGGGTAATTAGAAGCAATAAAAAAATGTTTACAACTGATTCTTTGCCCAATTCAGTACATCAGTTTAGCCAGTAAAATAAGTCCTTCTATTATAGCCCAGTGCTCAGAGACAGGTGAAGTCCTCATTAATAGAGAGCAAAATAACAAGCTTTGAAGTCATTGATCAATAGGGACCTGAAGTTCTATATATTTCAAAAGGATATGCAACTCAAAAGAATATATATCATCACTACTCTTGATCCTAGCAAGGCAACTCCAACACAGTAGATAAAAAATGTTGTTGCCCCATCTGCAGGTTTGAAGCATTAGTCCTTCTTAGTTATGAGAAAAAAATTATATTTTAAAGAATCACTAAACCTCTCTGTGACTTCTTATACAGTCAGCCAATTTGTCAATAAACATTAATTAAGCAGCTACTGTGTGCCAGGCACTGTTATAAGTGATGGGGAATCAAAGAACAAAGAATAAATCTCTGCTCTTGAGAAGCTTACAACCTTTTTTTTTAAAGGAGTATTTTATTTTTTCAAACATATGTAAAGATAGATTTCAATATTCATTTTTTGTAAAACTTTGTGCTCTAAATTTTTCTCCCCATCTCCCTTACCTGACTCTGCCCTAAGACAACAAGCAGTCTAATATAGGTTAAATATATGCATTCCTTTTAAACATTCTTCCATATTTGTCATGTTGTACAAGAAAAATCAGACCAAAAGGGAAAACAAAACAAAACAAACAAACAAAAAGAAAAAGGTGAAAATACTATGCTTCAATCCATATTCAATCTCCGTAGCTCTCTCTTTGGATGCGATTGGCATTTTTTATCCCAGTCTATTGGAATTGTCTTGGATCACCACATTGTTGAGAAGAACCAAGTCCATCATAGTTGACCATTACATACTCGTATTCTTTTCACTGCACTCAGCATTAGTTCATGTAGGTTTTTCCAGGCTTTTCTGAAATCAGTCTGCCCCTCATTTCTTACAGAACAATAATATTCTATTATCTTCATATACCATAATTTATGGTATATTCCCCAACTGAGAGGCATCCCCTCAATTGAGGAACTTACAATCTAACAAGGAAGACAACATGCAAACAACTATGTACAAACCAGCTCTATACAGGATAAAATGGACATAATCAACAGAGGGAAGACACATTAAGAGGGATAACAAAAGGCTTTCTATAGAAGGGGAGGTGGGATTTTAACTGAAGGTAGTCAATGAAGCCAAGAGGTAGAAATAAGGAGGGAAAGCATTTCAGGAATGGAGGACAACTTTTAAAACCACCAGAAGTAGTAAATGGAGTGACTTGTAGGATAGTAGCAAGGAAGCCAATGCAACTGAATCACTCCATAAGGAAGAGTGAGAAGTAATGCAAGATTAAGCTTTAGAGATGGGCACATTAAACAGCATTGACTTGATGGTGATGGACTCAATGGAGATGGAAGAGTGCTGACAGACAGAAATTTGAGTTTTCATTTTAAGGGAACAGACTAATCCTTATGGGCCACCTTGAGGTTAGTTTATTAATCTATCCAAATCATTTCAAATTTGTCAGTAAAACATATTGACATGGATTGCATCTTTTCAAAATAATCATCAATACTGTTTGGTGATATGTTGGTCTATGGAGGTCTGCAATCTGCCTAGGATTTTTATATCTTAAGACCCAAGAGCTCTGATAGTAGCAACTAGATGCCTCCTGCTGGATTTAGCCCATATTATCAGAATGTGAATGTTGGTTAATATGTGATATACTTTTTTTCTCAATAGTATTTTGTTTTTCTAAATACATGTAAAAATAGTTTTCAATATTCATTTTTGTAAGATTTTGCATTCCAATTTTTTTCTTCCTCCTTCCCTCTCACCTTCCTTCCCCATCCCTTCCCAAGACAGCAAGCAGTCTGATACAGGTTATACACATATGATACTTTAAAACATGCTTCCATATTTGTCATATTGTGCAAGAAAAATCTAACCAAAAAGGAAAAAATCATGAGAAAAAATACTATGAAATACTAAGAAAAGTGAAAATACTATACTTTAATCCACATTCAGTTTCCATAATTCTCCTCTGGATATCCATGAAATTTGCTATCCCAAATCCACTGGAATTGTCTTGGATCACAGCATTGCTGAGAAATATGATACAATTTGTAAATAATGTTCCATTGACCTTTGGGATGGCTTGTACAAAACTTCCAGGTTCCCTTTTGCAATCTTATGTCTTTCTATTTCCCCTTTATATTAGTTACTCATAAATTTACTACACTTATTAGAAAGGGGAAGGATGGTCTAAAGACCAGAACAAGATACAATCTTAACATGAGGCAAAAAAAAAAATGTAATTAGTTCCTAAGATGCTATGTGTTAAGTGTATAGGCAAGAGGTAAGAAAAATTTTCCATGATCTTCAATTTATGTTTTATATAATTAAGATTCATTTATTCACAAAGGGAGTCCACTGTGTCAGGTTATTAGCTCATCATGCTTACCCAAGAATTCCTGGTCTAATTCTAAGAAATAAAAATATAGTCTGGGTGCTCAAGAATAAACTATTAAGAAGATTATCCTTGGTAACTGAGGAGTCATTTTAAATTTTTCTTTACAAGTATTTATGATATCTCCCTCTCACTGCCTTCCTCTTATCAAACTTTTTTTAAACTCATAACAAATATACATAAGAGAGCAAAACAAATTCTTACATCAGTCATGTCCAAAAATATATCTCTCATTCCACATTTTAAGTCCATCATCTCTAAGGGGAACTTAGTCATGTTAATCTGCTAATGATCAAAACATGTGATACATCTGGAATGTGCCACAAGTTTCTCTTCCAGAAAATCAAAAAGTTTAGATTAATAAGACCAGGGTATTCAGGACAATCAAAGGGGGTAAAGTAGGAGAACTAACTGCCTGTATCATGCATTGCCCCTGGAAAAATAATCCTTGGTACATCAGCCAGGGCAGCATGTGAAAGATAGACCCAGCAGCCAACAGACTGTATTCATACCATATGTCCCTTCCTCTGCTTCAGAGCCACTGGGGCATTTCTGAAGTGTGGTCCTTGATTTCTTCTATTACCTGGTTTTAATTAACTAACTGAAGTCCTTTTGTCTGGCTGGTGATGTCAACTGTGAAGGCTCTGAATGGAAGGCACCCTGACAACATTTCTTGGAAGGAGTGCCTTCTGAGTCTGATGTGCTGAGGATAGAAGGTTGCACGGAATGTTTCCTCTTTAATCCCACATTTAATCATGGGAGTTAGGACAATAGAGAGCTCCTCCAGCCTCCCTGAGCATGATTCCCTTTGGCCTGTCCAGTCAGTCCTCTTTGTCATTCTTACAAGGAGATTTCACCTCCACACCTTAAAGAGAACAATCACTTTGCAAGTGGTATTGAAATGGAATTGCCTGGACCTCAACTCTTGACCACAGAAGTGAGAGGAAGGGTGGGAAGAATAACACATGCTTTATATGTATCTATAATGATATGTAACCCGTTATTTTGTTTCCTAGAAAATAGAATAACTACAGTAATTAGAATAAGGCAAGAAGCCAATGCTTCTGTAATCTTTCTCTTTTTTCCTCTGTTCAAGATATATCCATGCTTATGTTTCAGTATATGCGATTTCTGAAGTGTAAATCCTCACATTGAAAATTTAATAATCACTCTCCTAAGCTGGCTCAGGCTAGCTCCAGCACACCCTGCTGTATAGGAAATATAAATTTCTTTTGCTATAAAGTGTAATCGTAGGTTGGAAGCCAGGCTATTAAAAGTATGGACGTGGATAAGTGGTCAGAAAGTAGAGACAGCTAATAATAGATTTTTTTTTTTAGAAGTTTGGGAGTAAAAAAGAGGAGAGATACACAATAAACTTGAGAGTATGGCAGAATCATGTGAAGGATTTTTTTAAAGGATAATATTTGTACACAGCAAAAAAAAAAAAAAAGTCTATTGAAACTGAAAGATTAAAGACCAGAGAGAAGGAATGATTAATTAATAGGGCTAGCTCCTGTAAGATCATAGCATGGAAAAGGCTACTGAGTCCAATTTCCTCCTTTTACAGTTGATGAAGTTAGAGTCCCCAGGGCAATAAGTGCCTTTTCCAAGGTCATACAGGTAATAACCATCAGAGATGAGACACAAACAGTTTCACCCCAAAATGCAATTTATTTTTTAAAAATAAAATTAAAACACTGCACAGTAACAGAAGTTGAGAATTCAATTTGGGAGGCTGAATCAGATTGTTCATCATATTGAAAGATGAGTAACATAAACACACACACAAATAACAATAATGATGTTTCAGTTGATTCTAATTTAGTAATAAGTCATTTAATGTTTTTAAGATATAATGAGTTTTATCTTTTTATGATGACTTTCAACTTCCTGAGCAAAATATTCCTAATAGGTAGGCCTGAGACTTCTTTGAAGTCACCAAGACTTTGTTTTCTTTCATTTCTTAGTGCTGAACTACATTTTCCAACTTTTTCCTACCATCATCTTCTCTCCCTATCTTTGCTTTAACATCCCCAAGTGTTTAAATGTTTGTGTACATGAATGAGAGAAAGAGAAAAAGATTTAATTTGAAAAGCTTTATAGAATTTCTTTACCTCCTCATATTCTGCAACATGTTCTGCAAAAGCTACCACACTAACAAACTTATAATGGTTCTTTCCTATATGTATTACTTATGGAATGAGATCTTAAATATTCAATTGATATTCCTGCTTTTACTACTGAAAGGGCCACTATTAATTATGTAACATATATCCATGTCATGTCCTCTTATTAATGTTTTCCTCTAGGAAAGGATGATGATAATTGACATATTCTAACTATAAGAACATAGTCACTTTACTTCTCAGTGACTCACAGTAATGTGCAGTCAAGTTGATGTTCTATATAGGTGGAAGGAGTTTCAATTAATCAATCAATAAACACTTACTAAATGTCTACCATGTTCCAGGTAATAAGAGCTGGGGGCACAAAAGAAGGCAAAAGACAGTGCCTACCCTCAAGAAACTCACAATCAAATGGGGAAGACAGTATGTAAATGGATATATGCAAGCAAGTTATATACAGGATAAATAGAAAATATCTAGTAGATGGGAGGGACTAGAATTAAGGAGAAATGGGAAAGACTTCCTGTAGAAGGTAGGGTTTTATTTGGGACTTGAAGGAAGCCAGAGAAGTCAGTAGACAGAGTTGAGAAGTGAGGCCATTCTTAGGTATAAGGGATAGCTTTAAAAAAAAACATTGGGAGCAAAGATATGAAGTATTTTTTATTCATGGAACATGCTGGAAGCCAATGTCATTGGATAGAAGAGTACATGTCAGAGTCTAAGGTATAATAAAACTTTATATATAAGTACCTTAAGAGAGGTAGGTTATGAAGGGCTTTGAATGTCAAGCAAAGGATTCTATATTTTATCATGGAGGCAAAAGGGAGCCACTAGAGTTTATCAAAAAAAAGAGTTACCATATTGGGAATTCCTGATACCAGACCTTAAATTCAAACAAACTTACCTTCTGATTATATTCTAATTCTGAAATTCTGTTAGTCTGAAATTAACTTAGTCCCTACTATAAAACTAGCCAGAAAGAAGTTTCTATTAATATGAAACTCAACCTATGAAATGTAAATTTGTTCTATGCTTATACATCTATTTTTAAAAAGAATTTTAAAAATATGTATTTAAAATTAGGGGCAGCTAGGTAGTACACTGGATAGAATACCAGCTCTAAAGTCAGATAATCTGAGTTGAAATCTGTCCTCAGACACTTACCAGCTGTGTGACTCTGGGCAAGTCACTTAACCTTGATTGCCTCCAAAACAAACAAACATTTAATACTCTTAGGCAACGCTAGATTATATGACATTCTCTTTTCTCAGTTACATCCAGATTATGATGGCTTCAAACTGCAGTGTGCATTCAATTCTATAATCAATTAAGCAACAGATATTTTTTAAACATGTGCTATGTACCAGGCATTGTACTTAGTGCTGAAGGTACAAAGGTAAAAAAAGTAAAGCATTTCTGTCCTTAGGCAATTTACATTTTAATGTGTATTTATGGAGGTTTATTCAAGACACATAAAACAGATTCAAGGTGTCTTATTGGAAGGAATGCATTAGCTATTGAGGGGGAGCTAAGAAAAGCCCCTTGCAAAAATTAGAGATTCCAAGAAGCAATGGAGAGGAGCTCCAGAGCATATTCCATTTTCTGGTGCAAAAACCCAGAGATAGAAAATGGAATGCCAACAGTATGACTGGATTGTAGAGAGGAGAGTAATATGTAAAGACACAGGAAAGGTAGGAAGAATTCAGATTAGAAAAAAAAGCTTTAAGTGCCAAACAGAAGAGTTCCTATTTAATTATATGAAATGGGGATGCAACATGCTCAGACTTGTGTTTTAGGAAAAACTTTCTTGACTTGGTGAGGATATATTGAAATTGGAAGAGAAGTGAGATGAGAAACCTGATAGGAAGTTAATACAATAGTGGGTTTTTTTTTAACATTACATTGTATTTTCCCAATTATAAATTAAGAATTTTTAAACATTCATTTTTTTCAAAATTTTGATTTCCAAATTTCCCTATTTGCCTTCTCCTTCTAAAATGATAAGCAATTTGGCATAGTTTATATATGTTCAATTATATAAATACATTCTCATATTAGTCATGTTAACACAATAGTTCTTGTAAAAGGTGGTAAAGGTGGTAGCTGGGAGAATGGAGAGAAGAAATGTGAGAAATGTGGAGATAAGAGTCTAGATTCATTGCTTGATTGCATATATGCAATGAAGGGGACTAGGGAATCAAGATGACACCAAAGTTTCAAAAAGGAACATATTTAGAATATTAAATTAAAAAATCATATCTTCCCTCCTTTCTTCTCCCAAATCCATGGATACTTCTTTTTATTCTCCAAACTCTGCCTTTTTTCTATTTTAAAAAAAGAAGTTATACTAAATGAAAAAAAGTTTAAGTATCACTTCATTTTGAAATTATTTACCCACAATTAGGGATGTTTAATCATGTGCTTTAAGTTTTATACCTTCTATTTATAATTTCTAATATTTTATCTCTAAAATATATTAATAGATGTCCTGACTTTAAAAACACATCCCTCTTCTGTTTCACTAATAAAGCAAATTGTAAAATTTGCAAACAATCTATAGAGGGTAGAGTAGGGATATATTGTTGATATGTTAGAAAATTCTTCATTGAATATAGAACATAGAAAATAGCTTCATTGAAATGCTAGAAAATTGAAGAAAATTTATTGAAAGAAAACTTCAGCTTATTTTTCATGGTAAAATTTTTAAGAGTAGTTTACTCAAATCCAGCAGTGGGCTTAGGAAAACACATTTCAGCTGCAGAGAACAGCCACAGTGCCCTCTACAGTTGGGAGCCCATTCAATTCAAATTTCATTCAGCACTTTAAAAACAGAAATATATCAAATAATTGAAGAAAGCAAAATGCTGGAACAATTTCTTAAGTTTCAGAAGTAGTTTTTCTACCTTTAAATAGCAAACAAATTAAAGGGAAATAATGATAAAATTCTATAAAAAAAAAAAACCAAAATAAAACATGATGCAGTCTGTGTCTTGATGGAAGAGCCTGAGTATAAACATTGTTTTTTAAAAGGCCTTAATCTGATTCTCAGTAAATAGAAATCAATATTCTAACTCTCCTGCCAAATGTGAGTTCTTGGTGGCATTGTTGGAGTTAAGCAAGAAAAAGTATAAGGAATTATTCTTTCATATGGTCTACCTATAGCCATTTTGGCAACACTGGAACTTGATACTGGTGGCAAAAAATAAAATGAAATAGAGCCAAGCATCTATCTCAAGAGAAAGCAGAGCAAAGGAAATGAGATATGTGTGCCAGTGCCTCTGGCTTGCCCGGATCATTAGATGATGTTGTCTGTGAGTTAGCTGCAATGAGTTTTGTTCCTCTGCCAAATGGGAACCTGACTTTCTCCACCTTTCTGAGTGGAGAAATAGCTTTATGTCAGCATCAGGAAGAAAATGAAAACTGGGGAGAAATCATCAATAACTATAATTTTCATTAATTATTCAATATTTGCTCTATGAGTCCTAGTCAAACTGTAACAAGAAAACTTTCTTATTTAGAAAGGACTATCTGGCCCTCTTCTATCTGTACCCTCTCCCTCCACTCACCTTTACACTGAAACCACAATGTCTGCCCTTTTTCATTCCTTTCCCTGGACACATCAATTTAATTGAAAAAAAGCATTTATGAAATATCTTCTATGTGCACTATCCTAGAACTGTGATAGGCACATGGGATATACAAACAAAGGAAAAACAATCCTTGCCATCAAGGAGTTTAAGAGCCTTGGTCCTTCAATTACTGAAGTAGATCTTAAGAAATTTAACTATAGGGGCTACCTAGGGTATGAAGAAAGGAAAGAAGGGAGGAAGGGAGGGAGGAAGGAAGGAAAGAAGGAAAGAAGAGAGGAGGGAGAGAGGAAGGAAGGAAAGAAGGAAGGAATGGAGGGGGGAAGGAAGGGAGAAAAGGAGAAAAAGAGGGAGAGAAGGAAGAAAGGGAAGAAACATTATTTAAGTACCTACTATATGCTAAGTATTTTATAAATATTATCTTATTTAATCCTAACAACAACCCTAGGAGGCATGTGTTATTGTTGTCTTCATTTTATAGTTAAGGAAATTGAGGCAGATAGAAATTTAATTATTTTCTATGAGTCACACTAGTAAATGTCTGAGACTGGATTTGAATTTAGGTCTTCCTGCCTAAAGGTTCAGTGTTCTATCCATTGGGCTACTCAGCTGCTGGGAGGAGATTAAGGCAGAAACTCAGAAACAGGATAAATGAATTCTCACTGTTGGAGGTACAGAATGTGTTCAAAGATTAGTTCACAAACTCCTGACCATAGTCGAGAAAAATTAGAAACCTACCAGTTAATGATACAGAATCCAGCACCCCATACACATCATCTATTGTGGTGGTACTGAAGACAAATGGAAGGGTTCATATGTGTGGATGACTTCCTTTTGAGCAAAAGAACTAAAATGGTTATTTTGGATATCATGCCAAGAATTTAAGATGATCTAAATTAGTTATTAACCAGTCAATGATTTGGTTGATTGTCTAATAGCTAATACAATATTCCTATGGCAAATAATAAGAAGATTGATTGAATTTATCTCACTGGATTTTTACCACTTTGAGCATATGCCATAGACATTTTGATGATAGACCATTTTCAACAGACTAATTTAGAAAATATGATAGAAAAATATGATAATGTAAAGAAATAAGATACAGAGAGATAAGTGAAAATAAATATGAAATATCTGAAAATATTGGTATAACTAAATGATATCATTGTCTTAAGGAAACTCAAAACATAAAGAAAAATTAATGATCAGGTTATGGATCTGCTAATAGAAAATAGCCCAAAGTTTTCCATTGACAATAACTATTTCACAGATTCTTTTTCAGGTATGTGAGTCACAGAGTATTGCAACAAAATGTAAATACCAACTCAGAGAATATAGGTGTGCTTCTTTTTTATCTACTTCCAAAGAAAACTTGATTTTCTTCCCTTTTATTTTGATCCAATTAACTAAATATTTTTCATTTTTGATCATTTTAAAAACAAATTTTCAATTTTGTTTATAATTTTGTTAACATTTTGTTTTCTATTTTATCTTTGCTTTCTTTTGGCATTTATTTGGATTTCACATATTGATTTTTTTTCATTTTAAACAGAACACAGTTCATTAATACTGACTTTTGTCTGTTTTGCTAATGTACATTTTCAAAAATGATATTTTTTTTCCTGAGAATCATTTTAGCTGTGTCCAAGAAATTTTGATATGTTGTCTCTTTGTTATAATTCTTTCTCATGTAGTTATTTGTCATTTCAATAATTTATTCTTTGGCTCACTCATTTGTGATGCCATTATTAAGTCTCCATTTTGGTCTTTCTTCTTTTGTTTATGTTTCCTGTGCTTTTTTTTTTTTATTGCATTTTGGTCTGCAAAGAATGGATTTGGCATTTTTAGCTTCCCTTTTCTTCTTTTCCTAGCCATTTTAGGCATACGGTGAATATGAATCACATATGAATCACGGTATTGGGCAGCTAAATGGTGTAGTAGATAGAATGCTGGGCCTAATATCAAATATTTACTAGCTGTGTGATTCTGGGCAAGACATTTAACTCTTTGCCTCAGTTCCTCAACTTTAAAATAAACTGAAGAAGAAAATGCCAAAACACTTTAGTATCTTTGCCAAGAAAACTCTAAAAGGGATTACAAAAAATCATACACAACTAAGCAACAGCAATTCACGCAACATACAAGATGCATATATGTGCATACATACATGTATACATGTGTGCAATGTGTGGCTATCTATTATGGGCCAGAACTTGAAACAAGGTGCTAAGTCAGTGGAATTGATAGAGACAATAATTATCTAATTTAGCATGGTTCAGTATGATTGATTTAATCCTACAAGGAGATGTTACAGGCCAGAACTTTAAACAAGGTACTAAGTGGAATTGAGGAGAAAATGGCTAAATCTAGTTTAGCATTGATTTAATCCTACAATAATGGTTTCTTAGTCACATAATGATTAGTGTATACTCAGTGTGGGGCATATAAGCAAGAAGCTCTCAGGGCCAGAAAGACAAGCACACTAGAAGCTCTTGGAGGCTGAGATGGATTCATTCCATCTTCCACTTTTATTGTGGCAGGAGGCTCAAGCACAAACCCTTGGAAGTCAGGGAGATTCAGAAGCCAGAGAAGGCAGGCAGGAGCTCAAACTCTTGGAACCAAGGAGAGAAATGGGCCTCTAAAAAAACTAGCCGAGGCCCAAGTGAAGGAGACAAGACTTTGAAAGAAACAATAAAGGATTTGGACTTTAAAACCTGGCTGCATTTGGGGTGATCACTGCTAAAACTAAGGCTGCCTCCAGAGACCCCAAGGAAACTTCAAAAAGAGAAGATTATATTTTAGGAAAGAATATTACAGCTATTTATATTCATGTGTGTACACACACATGCAAATATTTCATGTACCTTTGTGAAAGAAAATATTTTTGTGGCTTGCATTTCCAAAAAGTTTTCCTTGAATATTTCCTCCTTATCTTTGTTCTTTCTAGCTTATCCTTCATTCTATTCTCCAGTTCATGGTTTACTTTGCCTTCTTTCATTCTGTGTCTTTTATAAGAATAGAGTTTCTGATGTATGAAATTTTAATTCTTTCCTCTATCTTATTTCTTTGGTGCTACATTTGTAAATCTTACACACACAATTCTTCTTTTTTTTCTACTGTACCTCATTTTTAGAGACATCAATTCATAACGATAGTAATATCAAATTAAAGCTGTGTTATGTGGTGAGAGGCTCAAGACCAGAGGTCCTAATCCTATTTCTTGCCTTCATCATAATTACTCTCCACTCCTAAAACTCTTAATACTGCTTCTAAGTCTCTTCTACTTTCTTTTGTGCTATCTATCTTTGGAGATGCATACATTAAATTCCTCAGGTAGTCCTTAAGGTACAACATTTTCCTCAGAGAAGGCTCTTCTAATATGTCCCATCAGAGCCGTTGTCTTTAATATACTTCTCCCACCCAGAGTAATTTTTAGTAGTGGTCTTTCCTTTTCCTTTCTGGGATTAAAAAAAAGTCTCTGTTCTACTTCCCTCTCCCATTACCCCTTTTATTTTTATCCTATTTGTCCATAGCCTCCTAGAGTAATTTGTAAAAAATTACTCTACCTTCTTTGCTCCCTGATTGGCTGGGTCAAGGTGTACCAGCCTTGGTCTGTCTCTTATCTCCCTTCTCCCTACTTCCATAACATCACCTTGTGTTATCCCTCTCACAAAAGATAATAATTTATAGACAGTGCAGTTCAGCAGGAAAAAATGCAGAAAGAATATTTGGAGTAGAAGGCCAAATCTCAGGTTTGCTACATACCTATGTAAACTTGGGAAAATCTTTCAGCCTTAGTTTCCTTATCTGTAAAATAATAGGTATAGAATAGATAACCTCTAAGTTTCTTTCCAACTCTGAATCTATGATACTATAATACTTACAGGGGGATCATCAATTAATTCAGCTTTTTCTTCTTTTATCCCATTTCTTTAAGTACTCTTTAAGTCATTAACTTTTTAGATCTTTCTTTTTATTCCTTGGTGAATTGTTTTTTCTCCTTTATTTTACCCCTCAGTTCATTTTTTCTTTAAACAATAGCTTATCACTAAGTCGATAAGCATTTATTAAGTTTCTACTGTGTAAGAGGCATGATGCTAAATAATAGGGATATGAAGAAAGGCAAAGACTAGTCCCTGCCCTCAAAGAGTTCATAATTTAGTGGGGGAACTATAGGCAAACAAATATATATAAACAAATTATGTATAGAATAAAATAGAAAATAATTAGGGAAGGCTCTAAACTTAAGAAGGATTAGAAAAGACTGAAATATTGTTTTAAAAAAAATGTGACCTTCTCCTACATTTTCCTCATGGAGTTGAATTTGGAGCCAGAGTAACCATTTAGTATTACTGCCACTAGAGCCAGCTGATCTTTTAAGTCATTCTCATGTTTATTATCTGAGAGAAAAAAATAGATGAGATTTTCAAAGAAACATTGCCACCTAGTGGAAGGAAAATTTAATTTCTTGAGATTTGATTCCCCAACAAATACTGTTTTTCAAACGCATTGTCCTACATCTGTGTATAATAATCTATGGAAGTTTTTTTATTTTAATTTCTTTTGCCTTTTAACCCTTTTTATATTTTGAATTTTAGTTACTAGTATTTTCTCTCCTTTTTAAATTAGACCTGCTAATTGTTAATAATTGTGTTAGTCTTTTTAACAAATATTCCTGAATGTATTTCTTTTCATTATATTGGTCTCTACTATCACCTTGTTTATTTCTCTTGTATATTCTGTTGGTTTATTATTTGTTCCTTTTCTAAATGTTTAAGTGCAATTTTGTTCATTAATTTTCTCTTGTTGATGAGTTTGTTTCAAAATACTTATCACTTTGATTATACCTCCTATTTTGAGATGTAGTATTTATATTGTCATTATCTTTGCTAAAAATCTATTAATTTAATTTTTTCTTTCATTATTATTGATTTAATTGTCTATAGGGACTATATATATCCAACAAATATATTCATAAATACATATGTATATATTCTTCTTTGGAACTTTGTTTACATCTGTTTATGAGGTATACATATGGACAAGTCCAATTGAACCACTTTGCATTCAGTGAGAATGAACTAGTTGGCTTAGGGGAAGGGGGAGATAAGAGGAGAAGGGAAAAAATGGAGCTCAAAATCTTGCAAAAATGAATGTTTAAAACTATTTTTATGCCAAATACTATTTTTAATTTTTTTTTAATTTTGAAAAAATTTCTTTACAACATTATCCCTTGCACTCACTTCTGTTCTGACTTTATCCCTTCCTCCCTCTACCCCCTCCCCAAGATGGCAAGCAGTCCTATACATGTTAAATATGTCACAGTATATCCTAGATATAATATATGTGTGCAGAACCTAACAGTTCTCTTGCTGCACAGGAAGAATTGAATTCAGAAGGTAAAAATAACCCGGGAGAAAAACAAAAATGCAAACAGTTTACATTCATTTCCCAGTGTTCTTTCTTTGGGTGTAGCTGCTTCTGTTCATCATTGATCAAATGAAACTGAGTTAGATCTCTTTGTCAAAGAAATCCACTTCCATGAGAATACATCCCCATACAGTATCATTGTTGAAGTATATAATGATAGACTGGTTCTGCTCATTTCACTTAGCATCAGTTCATGTAAGTCTCTCCAAGCCTTTCTGTATTCATCCTGCTGGTCATTTCTTTCTTTTTTTTTTTTTTAAGAGGGGTGGAAGGCTTTTTTTTTTTTAATTTTTATTTAATAATTACTTTATATTGACACTCATTTCTGTTCCGATTTTTTTTCCCTCCCTCCCTCCACCCCCTCCCCTAAATGGCAAGCAGTCCTTTATATGTTGGATATGTTGCAGTATATCCTAGATACAATATATGTTTGCAGAACCGAACAGTTCTCTTGTTGCATAGGAGTATTGGATTCAGAAGGTATAAATAACCCGGGAAGAAAAACAAAAATGCAGATAGTTCACATTCGTTTCCCAGTGTTCTTTCTTTGGGTGTAGGTGCTTTTGTCCGTCATTTATCAATTGAAACTCAGGTCTCTTTGTCAAAGAAATCCACTTCCATCAAAATATGTCCTCATACAATATCGTTGTTGAAGTGTATAATGATCTCCTGGTTCTGCTCATTTCACTTAGCATCAGTTCATGTAAGTCTCGCCAGTCCTCTCTGTATTTATCCTGCTGGTCATTTCTTACAGAACAATAATATTCCATAATATTCATATACCACAATTTACCCAACCATTCTCCAATTGATGGGTATCCATTCATTTTCCAGTTTCTGGCCACTACAAACAGGGCTACCACAAACATTTTGGCACATACAAGTCCCTTTCCCTTCTTTAGTATCTCTTTGGGGTATAAGCCCAGTAGTAGCACTGCTGGATTAAAGGGTATGCACAGTTTGATAACTTTTTGGGCATAATTCCAGATTGCTCTCCAGAATATGCCAAATACTATTAAATGGAGAGAAAAAGAAAATCTTAATTTCTATTACATGTACCTTTTTTTAAAAGTGTATATTAAACTTATCAAGGTAGAAACAAATTAACCCTATTTACCTATGCCTTCTTCTGAACTTATTTCTGCTTTCTTCTAGCCTCATTAATGCTGATTTCTTTCTTTTAAAAAAATACTATTAAAATTAAGTAACTTAAAAATTACTATTTTAAAAAACTATTTATACTCTTTCTAGAATAGATTTCCTCCCTTGTAATGAAGAAGTATAGGCAAACAAAATAAATCCACATATTGACCAAGTCTGAGAATGCATGCCAATTCTGCTCTTCTAGTCCAACATCTTTACCCCAAAACTAAGAATATATGTCATCAAGTCATTTTCTTCTTTGAAACTTCCACCAGAGATAACTAGGTGGCCCAGTGGATAGAGCACCAGACTTGGCGTCAAGAGAAATTGCATTCAAATCCAACTTCAGAATCTTACCTGATTGCCTTAAGAAGAAAAGAAATAAACTTCCACCAATGGCTCCTCATTATGGCCTTCAAGGCCAAATAGAACAATTTGAACTTCTCCCTTACATTACAGCCCTTCAGATACTTGAAAATTGCCATCATATACTCACTGAATCTTTTGTTTTCCAGATTAAATATGTCCAGCTCCTTCAATTGATCTTTATGGGATATGGACTCCAGGTGATTCACTATCATGGTTATCTTCTGGATGCTCTCAAACTTATCAACATCTTTTTTTTTTTTATTAAACTTTGGTGTCCAGAACTAAACACAATACTCTACATGAAATTTTGATGGTGGGACTATCAGACCCTCATTCCTAGACCCAGAGCTCCTCTAAAGGAGCGTCCTTATGTAGTCATAGTATAATTCTTCTACAAACCTCATTAGCATTTTCTCTAACAAGTTGTTTGATCATTATTCCTTTTGCTGCATTTTCATCAATTGTTCGTATGACAGCTATCTGCAGACATCCCACGAAATCAGCAAAATCTTCATTTGGACCTTGTCCTATTTTTGTGAAGGCTTCCCCTTGATCTTGCTTTCCTAGGAGGGAGCCCCATGCTTTGACAGCAGCAGCAGCAGCAATTTGCTCATATGCTATCAAAGGATAATTAACCTGTGCTAAAGTGTCTGCATAATGACCTACACCTGCTATAATATACAATATACAAGTCAAATGTGACTTGTATATTAACTCCAGTTTGCCTTTTTCATTGGTCTTGTATTCTACATAGTTCATTATACTACGAAAGCCACAAGTTTTGTCCAGGTTCTAAACATGATTTCCAATCGCTAGGGGTTAAAATTTCATAAGCCAAATTCTCTAATACTATCTTAAGATAAGATGATGTAGCCCCATAAAGAATACAAGCCTTTTTCAAATCTTTGATAATTTCCAGATCAAAAGGAGTGTTATCTTCTCCTTTCTTGACCTGAAGAGTCAGACTTTTAAATAACAAAGTATGCTTCTATTCTTAAATCAGATATATCCTCTTTCATTTTTGCCTTTAACTAGTGCCTTTTGTAATCTTGTCATAGGTTGTTTCATAGGTAGTGCTGATTATGTCACTGCTCTTTCCCCCTCTCCTTTTCTCTCCACCCACGAAAGGGTAATTGAGGGAGGTAGGTCAGGGGATGGGGAATGCCCTAATGGCTCCTGCTGTGAAGCATCACATTCCTTAATTTCATTAGCATTGTACTTAACTCCTTTTTTGTCTAATTTTTCATGCTTTTCAGCTGTTTTATCAGTACCCTCCTCCTCCTGCACTTTCTTCTTTTTCTTATTTTATAACTTAGGTAATTCCCTAAAGCTAATTGTATTAAGTTATATGTATAGAATGTTTCTTTAGGAATTGAATCAGGACCATTATCATTGTAATATGAGCAGTTCCAACATAATCTCCAAGTAATGTAGAAAGATCCAGAAAGTGGTGAATGGAAGGGAGTAGGTAGGTTAACTGCTTGGGGAAGAGGGTTTGGGAAAAGGAATCAGATGGGACTTGGTCTCAGTGGAGAAATGAAGGAGGACAGGCCAGCCACCAGAATGGTGGGAGATGGAATGTCTCTCTCCCAGTCCTTGTTGGCTCTTATATACTCAATTTTAAGTACATCATCATAGGTGTCAATCTTGTAGAATAGGTGTCAATATTGTAGAACTATACTAAGTACCAAGTACATGTAAACTAGAGAATCATTATCTCAATTACACTGAATTAACATCTTGTTTCAAGTATACTTCTCCAAAGATCTATCCTTTACATCTTATACATGTGCAATCACATAAAACATATTTTCACATTAGTTATGTTGCAAAATAAGAAATAGCAAAAGGAAATACACATACACACTCTTACAGATTCACATACACAAAGCAAAGAAAATGAAAATGTATGCTATGATCTGCATTCAGACTCCATCAGTTCTTTCTCTGGATGTGGATGGCATTTTCCATCATGAGACTCTTGGAAATTCCTTAGATCACTGTAATGCTGAGAGGAGCCAAATCTGTCCTAGTTGATTATTGTACAAGATTGCTGTTACTGTGTACAGTGGCCTAATAGTTGAGCTCATTTCATTCAGCATCAGTTCATCTAAGTCTTTCCAGATTTTTCTGAAATCTGTTTGTTCATCATTTCTTATTGCATAATAGTATTCTATTACATTCATATGCCACAACTTATACAGACATTGAGGAAATGTCATTCCTCAAATGACATTCATTTCCTCAGTTTCCAATTGTTTGCTATCACAAAAAGAACTGCTATAAATATGTTTATACATGTAGGTTCTTTTTTTATAGGATGACTCCTTGAGGGGAATGATTGGTACAAGAGCTCTGAAGAGGAGAGAGATGTGCTTTCTTCCTTTTTCAAGAGAAGACAGATGTGGTTCCAGATTCTCTTTGGGACTTGGGGCTTATAAAAAGAAAAAGAAAGATTTTGGAAACAGCAGGCATGTAGGAAAAAACAGTTCTTCAACATGTCCTTAACTTCCAACTTCCCCCCTAAAGACAACAGAGAATTTCCTCCTTAAGACTAAATCAGGATCTATCTCTTTGATTTGAACTAAAATATCTCTCTTCCAGGGGGAAAGTTCATTTACTTTTTATTTTTGTTGAAATTATGTTCTAATTGGCATAATTGGTTCTAATTGCAAAACATGGCATGGATGTTGCTTAACAGGATTGAAAGGAAAGATGTCTTGGTGAAGATGTAGGGAATCGAAGAGCTCAGAATCGGTATGAGCTAGGTTTAAGTTCTGACTCCAACACATACTGGCTACATGTCCCCCAATAAGTCTTCTAACTTCACAGTCCCTCAGACAATCTTCTAAGATTATAAATTGCAGAATAATTGCTGTTTTGCACTGGTAAAGGGAACTGTCTTAATGGGGATTGTCCTGAACTACATAGATCAAACTAATTTCTGCTTGCTATTTGCTTAGATAAATGGGCTTACTTATTATTTGTGACTATCTTTTCTATAACAAGCATTTGGTGGGAAAGAATCAAATTGGCAAGTATAAATTAGGAGCCATGTTCTTCCCTTTTATGGGTTTAGAGGCCAGGAAAGAAGTCTCAGAGGAGGATGAAGCAGCAAACTTTGTGGGCTCTTCTCCTTAAGGTAAAAATCAAAAGTCTCCTTGAATTGGGTTGTGCAAATTTCCAGAGACACATCTCAGCACTTTCTCTCTAGTTGCCTTTCTGTGTTTAGACATCCCACATACATATACACACCTACAAGAATACAACTCTATATTGTCCCTACAGAATTTCATCTTATCAGATTCAGCACAATGCTCTATTGAGATCTTTTTTGGATCCTGTCATTCTATCAATTAACAATCATTTAAGTTTTTTCTGTAGGTCAGTGGCTATTCAAGGCACTAATGATGTGATTGATGTTAGCACACACTAAATGTTGAGATTAAAGTGAGCAATTGGCACCAAATATTGGAGTTTGGTGCAAAATATTGGGGTTTGATTATATGAAGAATTCACAATGGTCTCTCTCTTTGCCAAAATGTAGGTTTATTTATAAGAGATTTCAAATAAAATGAAGAGATACAATAAACACGGGGATGGTAAATATGAAATAGATTTGGAAGAACATATAGTTACTCAGGAGAGTGGTTTTAGCAATTAACAATAGGAAAGACAAGTTCCACTGTGGAACTCACAATTAACTAGGAGAAAGAGAATACACCATGAGGTAGGAGTACTCCATTGGCTGGCAGACTAAATCCACAGAGGAGGTTAGCATCCTAAAAGAGTTAGTTAGCTATAAGAAGGAGAAAGACATCATGAAGCAAAAATGCCATTGTGGGCTAATCCAAAACGATTCAACAAAGATGGTGTGGGCCATGGACATATTTATGGTACAAATTTAACTTCAGGGGTTTGATGTAACTTAACTTTCTGATTAGATATATTAGATTGTAAGGTTGAGCTGATCCCCATTTGTGACCTTTCCTGCTTCCCTTAGGGAGTAATCTTACCAATATTTCAGGGTTTCTCTACCAACCCCACCTAGTGACCCAGGCTCTCAACCCTAGAGATAGTAAAAAATGAAACAATTCCTGCCTTCAATTCTTATCATACCTTGGTTGTTAATCTGGGTCCATGAAAAACATGGCATTGATGTTGCTTAATAGGACTGAAAGGAAAGATGTCTTGGTGAAGATGTAGGGAATCGAAGACTGAGCTCAGAATCGGTATGAGTTAGGTTTAAGTTCTGACTCCAACACATACTGGCTACATGTCCCCCAACAAGTCTTCTAACTTCATAGTCCCTCCAACAACTTTCTAAGATTGTAAATTGCAGAATAATTGCTGTTTTGCACTGGTAAAGGGAACTGTATTAATGGGGATTGTCCTGAACTACATAGATCAAGCCAAAAAGGAAAAAAAAATGACTTGAGAATCTGAGTGGAATCACCTTTACCCTATCTTCCTAAAGACACAAAAATAATAATTGAATTACAGTTGTTTTTTAGTTATATTCAAGTCTTTTTCAAGTATGTATTTACTATCTGTTCTATTTAACTATGCCCTTATTTTTTTTTTATTTTTTTGGGGGGGAGGCAACTGGAATTAAGTGATTTGCCCAGATTCTCATAGCTAATAAGTGCCTAAGGTTGGAAAACTCAGGTCCTGATGACTCCACAGCTGGTATTCTATTCACCACACACCTAGCCATCCCTAACTATGCCCTTGGAAAGAGAAGCTCTAATCTTTCTTTGAAATCCATTATGGCACCATTCAGGGCTCTCTGTACAATTTAGTGCTGATTCAATCAATGTTACCAAATTGATTTGTAATATCTTCCTCAATTCTAGCAGTAGTCAGAATAATTCTGATTTTTATCTGACCTGACAGCAGGATTTCTGGCAAGATAACATAGAAACTAAAAATGAGTTAATACAGAAGTTCTATTGAGACCAGTTTCTCAAAAAACTGTCCCATATTAGCCTCAGACAGCTGGTGTTTTATTCCCTTCCTATGTTTTATTGTTGTTTTATTTAATATGCTGTTTTATCATTTTTGCCCAAAACCTTATAGTTTTCCCTTTATCATCTCTACTGAAAAGATATAGATACTATTTGCAACCCAGATTTCTATCCAAGACTGGAGCATTTTGTATAAAACTCCATTAACTGGTGGACAGAATGATGACTCTAGGCTGCTTGTCTGTGTGAAGGGACAGAATTAACACAATACCTTTGGAGAGGAGAGACATTCTTCATTCTTGACACGTACGGGAACAACTCCACCAGAATGAGAGAAAGACTTTGGAAGCAGCAAGTATGTAGATGAAGCCAGCTGGTCAACACATCTCTATTTCCAGTTTCCTTTCCTAAAAATTTCAAGGAATTCCTTCCCTTCACCCATTTTTCAGAGAAGACATACACACCAGGGGTAAAGCAACTTCAGGAAGTACAAACTGTCATTTTTGTTTGATCCATTGATTAATGAATATTTCTTCAAGAGTCACTGTTTTTCCTCCATTACAAACGTGTAAGCAAAGAACATTCCCACATTGATTCTATGTGTATATATGAATATATACATACATACATATATGTGTATATATTGAATACATGTGTGTATATGTTATATATGAATATATGTATATTTATAAAGAAAGACAGAGCAAAAGACAAAGAAGAGACAGAAACAGAGAGAAACATATGGTTCTCCCTTCATATCAAAGATGTCTGAATTTTTTTCTTTTTTTATGAGGTGCTTATAGTACCTTATAAAAGTTGGATTGATATAATAGTATACATATATTTTATTCACTTCTGAGTTTCTAAACTTTTTCTGTGTCATCTGTTGGCTTCGCACATCATTTTCAGCTTCCATAAAACTCCCCCAAAATTCCATTCAATTTCTTATGCTGATCCACAACATAGCAAAACTGTGATAGGGAAAGTCTTGACATGGAAGGGACAATTGTATCTCTAGATATAGAGAAACAAAGTACAATTTGAGTCATTTTATACATATGTGTGTATTGTGTGACCATGTTATATATTTATATGTATATTATACCTCATTTTGTACTCTGAGTCTATCATCTCTGAGGTGAGTAGTATGTTTCATTATGAATTCTCTATAACTTTAGTTGGTGTTTGTGATGTGTTTGAGGTTCAGCACCAAATGATGAGATTGAAGAGAGCAACTGGCACCAAATATTGGTCTTTGGTCAGGTGACAAATTCACAATGACCTTTACTTTGCCAAAAGATAAGTTTATTTATGAGAAAGGTTACAGACAAAATGAAGAGGTAAAATAGGCACCATAAGTGGTATATATGAAGTAGATTTAGGAGAACATATAGTTAACAAGAAAAGGACAAGTTCCCCAGAACTCACAATTAGCCAAGAGAACAGGAATATACTATGAGGTGGGAGTATACCCTTCACTTGCAGGTAAAAATCCTAAAAGAAATTTAGCACCACAAAAGAACTAGTTAGCTATAACAAGGAGAAAGACACCATGAGATTTGGGAGAGAGGATGAGAAGAAAGATTCCATGAGGCAGAACACCAAGCAAGCTAACCAAAAGGGATTAAGCAAAGACCATGAACAGATGTATAGGGGAAATTTAACTTCAGGGGAAACCTAATTGTATATAGAACGGTGGGATTATCCGAGACCTCTACAGGGGACAGACCTGTAAGACTGAGCTCATAGCTATCAATGCCCTTCCCTGCTTGCCTCAGGGAGTAATCCGTTCTTCAGGCTTTCTCTGTCAACCTAGTGACCCAAGTCCTCATCATTTTCATTGCTTGAGTTCTAAGTCTTTCAAAGTTGTTTGTCTTTATAATATTAGTGTTTTACCATAAATTGAGGTTATTTTCCTGGTTATGCTCACTTCACTTTATATCAGTTCATTCAGTTTTTCTGTGTTTCTCTGCTTTATTTCTTATAGCATAATATTATTATATCATATACTATAACTTGTTCAGCCATTCTCCAACTGATAAACATCCTCTCAGTTTCCAATTCTTTGCCATACATATTTTTGTTTGTAATGGATCCTTTGAGACCTTCCCCAGACCTTCTTTTTAATTTCATTAAGTATTAACTCACTAGTACTTTTGCTGGGTCAAAGGATATGTATAGAAAAATGTTTTGGGGGCTTACTATCAACTCAGGAGTTCATCAACAGAAAATTATTTATTTCCCCACAGTCCCTGCCACATTTGTCACTTTCCTTTATTTTTTGGTCAACTTTGCTAATCTGATGGGCATGAGTTAATATTTCCTAATTTGCATTTCCCTAATGAATGATTTAGAACTTTTTTTCCCCTGAGGCAATTGGGGTTAAGTGATTTGCCCAGGGTCACACAACTAAGAAGTATTAAGTGTCTGAGATTAGATTTGAACTCAGGTCCTCCTGACTTCAGGGCTGGTGCTCTATCCACTGTGCTACCTAGCTGCCCCAAACATTTTTTAAACCATGGCTATGACAAGTTGAATTTCTTCCTCTGAAAACTATCTATTCATATGCTTTGTCTATTTGAGAGTAATTTTTTTCTTATAAATTTTATTTTAGATTTCTTAGGGATTGTTAACCTTCTCTTGCTCAAAAGGGAAATTTTACAAAGGGCATTGCAAGAGGTAAGGATGAGCTACAGTATTATGCAGTAGAAGTTTAAGAGAGACTGAAGTGAGTAGAGAAATATGGCCAATATTTAGAGAGAGAGAGAGAGAGAGAGAAGTGAGTCTGAACAGATCAGTGAACTTTTAATTCAAAGGAACAGATGCCAGATAATGATTCTTTTTGTCCTTTCCCTTCTTTCTTCTCTCCCTATCCAAGATTCATATTATATCCATGTTTCTTTATTTTTCACTCTCCCCTGAGGAATCCCTGAAGGACAGCCCTATGATTCTGTGTGCTGCATCAGGGAGATAGATAAGTCTCCTGATTGACTGAGGGACTTCTGGGAGAGAGCAGCAAAAATAACAAAGAAAGAGGAGACAAAGCATGGATTTCAAATGGCAAATGGGAAGAAGTTCCCAGCCAATCTCTTGATTCCCATCATGCCTCTTCTCTTCCCATCCTCTTGTTTTTCTGCTCTCTTTTCTGTATTATTTCCCATAAAACTCTAAGCTCTTTGAAGGAGGAACTATCTTTTTAGCTTAATATTTGTATCCCCAGTGCTAAACACATACTAAAGCAATTAATAAATGCTTGTTTAATTTGACAGTCAAAATTTAGGGAGTGCCCAGAGTTTTGATAACAATTCACTTAGTAGTCTGCTTTATCAAAAAATACCCATTTTAAACTTAGCACATCCTTACAGAATCAACACATTCTTTCTTTGTTTCTTTCTGTAGTTTTCCTTAGTCTAATCATTAACTTAATCCATCAAGATCTAGGAAAAGGGGGTTGAAGGACCCCTTCCCCGTTTCAAATTATAGTGATACCTTGACACTTGTCTGCTTAGAAACTCACCAAATTTGATATTCGATGAGAAAAAAATGCTTCAGTATTAGACACTTATTCAGCTCTTATTGCACTTCATTGTTATCTTGGTTGAGTGATAGGAATGTAGCCAGGCATACTGCCCAGCCCATTGCCACTGCTACTGCTATCGGCCATGGGCAGCATTTCCCCAGGGAAGGCAGAGGTGCACAGGATAATCAGGTTGGAACCCATCATACTGATACTGTGCACATCAGTGAGCAGGTATTGGGAATGTTCCTGCAGGATCATGTGGCTGATGATGTGGCTATAAGGTATTATCCCCCAGGTCCCAAAACATTAGTACTGGAAGGAGAGTAACCAGTGGCTGTGGCTTGAACAGCTGTGGTGGGAGCCCAGGGGGAAATGACAGTAGCAGAGGACCCAGGACTCCTAGCAGTCCCAAGCCCTAGACAGCAGCAGGCACGGGACCATAGCTTCTGCCTGCACATCTCACCCTGCTAATGAAGCTTGGACAGATGGGGTAGCAGTAAGATATAAAAGTAGAGGTTCCTCTCAGAAAATGATTTGGATCAAGAAGGGAGGAATCCGGCTGGGTTTGGCTGGACTGGACTAGGCTATCTTCTCCTCAACTGGAACTTTCCTCTCCGTTAGAGAATTGAGTGGGGAGCGATGGTTAGGCTGTAAACTGTAGTTATACTCCTTATGAGAAAAATTTTGTTTGGTATTCATCCCTTTCACCACTTGTAGTGCCTTCTGGAACCAATTAACAATGAGTACCAAGGTACCACTGTATTCTCCTTCAGGAAAAAGTCTTTCCTGGGCTAATCTGGACAAAGAGAAGCAAGATGTCATTTAGGGATTAATAGTTAAAGAAAAACAATAAAAAAAATTTCTATCCTGTAAATCCAAATGTTTCAGATTAGGGTAATTTCAAAATGCTTTCTTAATATTTCTAAAAGAAGGAGGTAGAAGAGGTTTGTCTGTTTCTAAAACATGACCAAATTTTAGTTGCAAGTGCAAACATTAACTACATATCTAAAAATCACAACCAACTGGACATACAACCACACAAAATTGACACATAAACCATACAATATAATGACATGATATAATATACATGTACATATTAACTATGGGAAAAAAATCATGTGAAAAGATGTTCAAATATCCCTTTCATCAAAGAAATTTTTTAAAAGAAACTACTTTCCCATGTTATACCAAAGTTCTATATGATACCACCAACTATCACTATATCACCAGCTGTTTGTGTTCTTTAATCCCCTTCCCAGACGAGATTGGAGTCAGGATTCTCATGGATTATCAGTATCCTTGCCTGTTAGGGCCAGCTTAGTATGGGACTTTCTCCTTTACTTCTGCCTTAATCTCCTCCTCTTTATCTCTTTCTCCTGAGATTGTAGGAAGAATCAATGCTTCTTAGTTTCTGGTGCCCAAACTAAACCAATGATTATATCCAGGGTCCATCTAAAGCAAAAGAACAGTATGGACTCCACTTTAAAATTGTGCTATTAAAGATTTATCAAGTTGTTAGTAAAAGCAAAAAAAAAAAAAATCTAATCAAAATTAGCTTCATCTACCACATAGCTGTTTACCAACTCTGAGATAATACTTCCTTAGGGTCACATAAGTACTTGAATAAGCACATACATACACAGAGACTACAAACAGAATTGATGTCTTTTTTCCCCCTAAAGAAAACAAGTTTAATAATACTATTGAAATTACAAAAAAGTTTGAGGAGAAAACATCAAATGGAAAGAAAAACACCTGGTTCCATTCTTAGCTTCTCGGTGACAATTCCACTTACTATCACTGTCATAGTCATTAATTCTAGCCAAAGACAGTTGAGCTGCCCTGACCAGAAACTGTCTCTTTCCCATAAATCATCCCTGTCTTCTTTCTGCTTCTTAAGTACAAGGATAGTTGTTACTACTAACCTGAAGTCCTAAAATACAGTCCTTCCTCTTTCTCTTCATTTTTCTAGTGCCACCTTTCCTATATTTTATCTTCTGTATCTCTAGAGCAATTTAAAGGTTCTGCATGCTGGGCAATCTTTTTTTTTCTCTCTCTCCTTTTTTTTTTAATAATTATAACTTTTTATTGACAGAGTCCATGCCTGGGTAATTTTTTTTTTTACAACATTATCCCTTGCACTCACTTCTGTTCCTACTTTTCCCTTCCCTCCCTCCACCCCCTCCCCAAGATGGCAAGCAGTCCTATACATATTAAATATGTCACAGTATATGCTAGATACAATATATGTGTGCAGAACCGAACAGTTCTCTTGTTGCACAGGAAGAATTGGATCCAGTAGTCAAAAATAATCCGGGAAGAAGAACCAAAATGCAAACAGTTTACATTCATTTCCCAGTGTTCTTTCTTTGGGTGTAGCTGCTTCTATCCATTACTGATCAATTGAAACTGAATTAGATCTTCTCTTTGTCAAAGAAATCCACTTCTATCAGAATACATCCTCATACAGTATCGTTGTTGAAGTATATAATGATCTCCTGGTTCTGCTCATTTCACTTAGGCTGGGCAATCTTACCTAGCTTTTTAAAACCTCATGATAGTTCTTACTAGGAAAATAGGCCAAATTACAAATCCCAAGATGCTTAACTGTTATTCAAAATATTTTTTATTCCTTGCAGCGTTCAACAATAGTTCTAGTTAGCAGGGAATGGAAGAACCTAGGATAGTATTATACACATATTTAAATAGTAATCTTATAGATAGATATGTATGTTCACATACACACACACACACACACACACAACCATAAACCCATGTTCCAAATTCATTTTCCTGAAAAACATTAAATTTTAGCCAATTTTTCTGAATATATAATATCATAAGAAGAGCCCTCTCTTTTGGGGGTCCTTCAAATCTACTATTATCTTTCACAATTTTCCTTTGCATAAAATATCTCTTAATGTCTTTATCTCAAAAAAAAAATGAAGTTTTCCAAGATTCTTCAACACCCTAACATTTCAGCTTTCCTCATCAAGTTAGCTACTGAGATTTTTCAGCCTTCAGAATAGAGATGTTCAGAACAATTATGTCACCTGTTCCAAATTCTAGTTCCTTTTTTTCTATTCTATTTGTTCCTTAAATTTCTATGTCCCTTGAATTCTTAATTTTTATTTTATTTTATTTATTTTTGCTGAGGCAATTGGGGTTAAGTCATTTGCTCAGGGTCACACAGCTAGGGAGTGTTAAGTTTCTGAGACCAGATTTGAACTCAGGTCCTCCTGACTTGAGGGCTGGTGCTCTATCTACTGTACCACCTAGCTGCTTCCCTTGAATTCTTTATTATCTGGCATGTAATTATATGCCATTACTCGCTTGTGTCCTCGCCCATGTTCATACCCTTTAAGATCAAGGATTGCTGCCACAAAGTGCAAATCTCTCCTCCTCTATCAAAAATTATGGGGTTTTTCTATTTCAAACTAGAACATTTAGATTCAAAGTTACAATTATGTTATGTGGATTTTCTAGGGTCTTAATGAACCCGTACGTCATATTTTTAAAAACAAACAAACAAATAAAAACTTTTCATTTTCCCTTTCAGTTCCAATGGTCTTGTGATGGAGAGAGCCATCTGCATCCAGAGAGAGGATTGTGAGAATCTGACTGTGGGAACTAAGTGTGGATCACAACATAGTATTTTCACTTTTATTATTGTTGCTATTTGCTTTCATTTTGTTTTCTTTCTGATTTTTTCTTTTTGATCTGATTTTTCTTGTACAGCATGATAATTGTGGAAATATGTATAGAAGAATTGCACCTGTTTAACATATTTTGGATTACTTGCTGTCTAGGGGAAAAGGTAGGGAGGAAGGTAGGGAGAAAAATTTGGAACACAAGGTTTTGCAGGGGTGAATGCTGCAAACTATCTAAGCATATGTTTTGAAAATAAAAAGCTTTTTTTAAAAAAGGATTGTAGACAACTATTCAATAGTCCCTAAAATCTTTTCATGCAGACCCCAAAGGATATGAATAGGGTCCCCCAAATGATCCATTCATCTATTGAACAAAGAAGCTGAGACACTGGGTAACACTAGATACCACTGGGGAAAATGAGTGATGTCTGTACTCTTCTCACCTCTTCCTCCCAAATAGAAAGACCTAGCACTGACAACTCTCTGCCCCCAGTTCTCAAGGACAGTCCCAAGGTCAGGATTTTCTCCTATAACTCTTCTTAGTTCCCACCCTCACCTCCCTAGTTCTGGAAAAAGGGTCTTATACCATAGTCTGTAAAATTCAAAACCCCTCAGGGTCACAAATACCCTCTGATTTAGATGTAACAGTAACAATCCTGGTCCCCACTGTTTGAAGACCTGATGTGTTATACTGCACCCTTTCTAGTAGGATCCTCTAATTCTTTTAAAGGGGGGAGGAGATATCAATCTGCTCAAGCCCTCATGGATGGAATGCTCCCCCAACTTTAGGGATTACCTGCCCCAAGATTCACTTATCCATTTAACTTTCAGATTAGCTTTTAAAAAAGAATATTTATTTCAAAGATATAATGAAAACAAATAAAACAAATGTCCTCCCAACATGGAGGAACACTTGTGATATGGGAGCCTCCTGCCAATGGCTGCTGGAGGTTTAACTCAGACCTGTAGAATGGATCTCTTCATCTGAGAGGATGATGATGATACAAGGAGACTGAGAGGAAGTTGTGTTGTCTGACCTCTCTCCTCTTTCCTCTTCCCAATCCACAAGGAACATCTACGAAAGCTGCTTTGCAACGCCTTCAAGTTTATGATTCACAGGTGTGGAAGCTCTCAGAGAATTGACCTGCCCCTTCACCTAGGCATGGTCCTTAACACTACCCTAATTGAGTTTCTGGAGAGTAGAGAGGGATTAGGCTCATAGATTCATTTCATTCCTTTACATTGTGGTCCCACCAACTTCTAAATCCAACCATCTCTCCTTTTTCCACTTCAGCTTGCAGCAGGGCTTCTCTGAGTTTCTCTACTGGGCTAGCAGGAATTTCCTGTCTGGAATTCTGTCTCCAAGGTCTTCATGGTTCTAGAATTCAGGTCCATGGACTCTTCCCATGCTTCTAGGAAAAAAAAGCTGCAGACTGTACTGGCAATGCAGCCAACAGAAAAGGATGCTGTCATTTACCCACATGGTAGGAAACACAGAACTTGTTCTCACAAAAGCAGATCCTTGGTATCTCCATTTGCATGCTTCATTTTAGGTGATCTGAGCATGCACAATGATATCCCATGACACAAGTAATAACACACTTATAGAAATAAATGTATTTATAAAACAACAAATTTATCTATAACAATTTATTTATAAAAACGAGTATTAAGCTCACAAATAAGCATCAACATTAGAGAAGCTAAGAAAGTAAGATGAGTGTTTTTTCCCTACAACTCTGTCTAAATGGACAAATCAAAAAAAGAGTAGGAGAAAAACATCCTTCAAGCACTTGGATTCAATCAAAAGTCCTTCAGTTGTGTTGTTGCAATCTCATCAACCTGCCATGGATCATGCTGGCTCTCCCAGGGACAGCCTAACCACTCCCCACTCCATGTGAATTTCCTCTTCTCTTCCCAATCCATCTTCTCATCCACATCTCTTGCTTCTCTCTAAACTGAATTAATCACTAAGCTCCCACTTCTCTCTCTGACAAATACTACTGTCAGCCTTTCACTGAAGCTCCTCTCACTGCTTGATTTTATATCCCAATTTTAAATGTCATCCAATATTTCCTCCATCTTCTACTATATTAAGGGAGAAGAGCCATAATTCCCAAGATGCCCAGATGACATTCAAAACATTTGCCTCAGGGTGGTCCCCAGCCTTGATCAAGCCTATGTGGCTTTAGTATCAAATATCTTATTCAAGATTCTAATTGTATGTATTCATCAAGTCTGCCCCTGGAATCTGTATCCTGGAGCAAATGCAGGGGTTGGTTAGAAATCCTCCCACCTACAACAAAGTGTTATCTTCTTTCTCTCATGACTGTCAAACAGCTGAAGCCCACCCTTCAAATAGCAGAGAAATCCAAGCTGAATTTTAAACAGAGAGGTTTTATTAGGAGGAAGATGCTAGTACCAAGGCGCCTTAATGCAAAGTACAACCAAACTCACAACTTAGGAGAGGTATGGACAATTAATGCTTAGAATCCATAAAGGAGAGGTTCAGGACAAGATTGGGAAAAGAAATGGACTGTCTTTTTTAGGAACAGAGGGAACACAGAAGCAGGATGTTTTACAAAAACAATTGAATGCAAGACTGGTTTAGGCTGGTTTGAGATGTACAATTCAGCAAGGTCAACCAATAAACATCAGCAAAAGCCTGAACAAGTAAATAAGACTTTGGCTCACTGCAATTGGTTCCTTTTGGCAAACAGGCTTATTTGTTCAGGGCATCTTCCTGGTAAGGTAACTCATAGAAAACAGACATATTAATCTTGGGGTTAATCTGATGTCCTTCTCAGGTATGACAGGGACAGAAAAATTATGACTGCCACAATTTATTCCAAAATGTCTATTTGGGAGCTGAAGTGTCCCTTCCAATAAGGTATGTAAAGATGTGTTTGCAATTTAGGATTTTTATAACTGCAAGTACCATCTGTCCTTTAAGAATGTGAATTAGGAACGCTAGGTGGTGCAGTAGATACAGCACCAGCCCTCAAGTCAGAAGGACCTGAGTTCAAATGTGATCTCAGATAATTAATACTTAATACTTCCTAGCTGTGTGACCCTGGGCAAGTCACTTAACTCCAATTGCCTCAGGAAAAAAAGGGATCCAAATTAATCCACATGATTTATAAGAAAGGTATTTGCAAACATATATATATATATATATATATATATATATATATATATATATATATATATGCAATGGTATGTTATTAAGCAGGATTCATTTTAAGTTTAATCTGAATTAATAGCATTTTTTCAATTACTTTAAGTCTTAAGTCTTAAATCTAGACAACCAACAAAACCAACAAAAAATAAATCAAGCCTTGATTTGTAACAAATCTATGATTCCTTGTTATTCTTAATGGTTATGGAGAATCTTAACTGCTATCAAAATAAAGTTTCAGATAGGCTGGCCCAATACTTTCAGGAGCTAGAGACTGAGATTTCATTTTTAAGGATTATCATGAAAGCATAGGGCATTTTTGGGAGCCTAGTGGCACCAGTGAAAGGGATAATATGATACTGATAGAGGTAGATTATAGGTAAGAAGTATGGTCTCCAACTCAAGACCCAGAGGTTTTGTTGGAAGATTGTGACTTTCCTCTGAGATCAGAACTAGATTGAGAGTGGAAGTGAAGATGAGACTTCAGAAATAGTGCTAATAAACAGTCAAAACTTATCTTAGACATCCATATAACTTCCTTCACAGAAGGAAGGAGAAGCTAAGCAAGCTTTCAACACTAAATATCTGGGGAGATTGCAGAAGTTTAAAAAGCAACATGATAAGTCACTGAACAGAGTATTGATAGCTGAGCACATAGTCCAAGAGAACCAGAGATGATCAGCATATTTCCATGGTCTTGGATGGCTGTCAGAAAATAAATATTCAGTTTGTATGTAAAACATACATTTAAGTCATTTAAATGTCCCAAATGAAGATTTCTCCTTTGCCCAATATGGGGAATTATGCATACTTGGTTCCATATAGATGAATTCATATTGCAACTGTTTTCCAGTGGAGATTTGTAGAGGAAGTGATGTGTGAAGTCTGGATTAGCTCCCTGGAGGCCTCAGAATCAGCCAGAGTCAGGTTAAGCAAAAGTCCTTGGTCTTTAGGGGGAGAAGTGATGGAAATGGACAAAACTGCCACACCCTCTCCACTGACCGATCTTCCTTCTCTTCATCCTCCAAAGTGACTCTGGCTTGTCTTACTCCACCCCCAATCCCTCCTATGATTATCTGTATACACCAAAAGATCGAGCCAGCACGGAATAGTGAGAAGGGCCATTTTCCAAGCATATGCTAATAGAGTATTGTCCAAAGGATAATTAGCCTTAAGTGCTTGGTTGTCTGATTCCAGTGAACCTATTCAGAGTTTCAGCCCTTTACAATGATGAATTTCCTAGAAGAAATAGATTTAATAGTTCATATGTGAAGGATATCCACCACATCTTATAATCAGCCTGCCTAGGGAATAATTATACCCCACCTTCTTGGAGGAGTCCCAGCTGAATAAAATCAAGCTTCACTTTTGAATCACACTCATAGACTGAAAAAGGAGAACAACTGAACAAGTTTGAACAGAAGCCTGGGGCTGGGGTGCCCAGGGGAAATACTGATGCTAGTATACCGTGGGAATAGGAGATGTGATATCTCTGTCCATGATGTCTTCAGAAGCAGCTAATGTGGTGGATAGAACAGGATTAGGAAGACCAGAGTTCAAATGTAACCTCAGATATTTCCTAACTGTGTGGTTCTAGGAAAGTCACATATCCTCTGCATTTACATTCCTCAAATGTAAAATAAGAAAATAATAGCACCTACCTCCCAAGGTTGTTGTGAGAATCAAGAGAGTTAATATTTGTAAAGTATTTAGTACAGTACTGACTTATAGCAGGCATTATATAAATGCTTATTCCCTTTCCTTAAAAAGCATTTAGCACAATACATTCTTGTGGATGGTCTGAAAAAAGCCTTCTCTTCTTGAGAGCATTGGAGTAATCATTATATTATGACGTGTTGTATAGGTCAGATGGGTCTACTCTGGGCCAAAGCCCAAGATTGGATGGTGGTTTACCTAATGAACAAAAAACAGAAAATCAACTCTAAAAAAAATCAGGATATATTCTACTCAGGCAAGTTTGGGGGAACATAATGGATGAGAAGAACCTAGATGGTTCTGAATTTACCAGTTCAGAGCAAGGTGTATATATTTATTTCCCCAACTAAAAGGGAACACAGAGATTTAGTGGACTCTGGATTTTGGAAAATCTACATTTTCCATGTGAATAATACAGTCCCCATTTTCCTTAGAAGTCTGCCTCTTTCAAATGGGATTTAGACCTAAAGCAAGCTATCCAGCAGCCTCTGGAACCCTTATGACCTCATGATGCCCATGTTTTTAGAGATTTTTGTCCATAAATACCAGGCTTAGTGGAACCTTTTGGCACATACTTACACATGGGCAGGACAAATGAGCATAAAATGTCTGGACCTTCAAGCTTCACAAAGCAATCACTCCTAATACTACTTTTGAAAAAAAAAAGTTAATTGTTTGCCAGAACAAATGATGCAGAGCCATATAATCATTTTGCATCCAGAAATGCCAGTTATGAATTGAATGATGCAAATGGTTCCTCTAACAAGATAGATATGGCACACCAGAAGTCTATCCTAAAATGGGAATAGTACATTCAAAATCACTCACTCAGATCCCTGAGGTGTTAGCATCCTTCAGCAAATTTTGACTGTGCCAGAGATTAAAACTTTCAGCCCAACACCTGGCCTCCCTGATTCCCTAATAAGCCTCTGCCTATGAAGAGATGGCTCCCAAGGAAACTGTTTTCCCCCTGATTTACTGATGTTTCCACTTGAGATGAAAGAGGCACATACAACCTGACTTCAGTGGTCACTAATCTGATAATAGAAATACCCTTGAGATGCAGACTTGAACATTTATTGCATTCTCTGTCTCCAGTCATCCTAAAATTTTATCAGCTGTACAGAGTATCTTTCCAAAAATCTCTACTAAGTAATAGATACATAACATTTTATGTGTGAAATCTCTTTTTCCTTAGTTAATATGAATATTAATTTACCACTCCTTACCCCCACACAAATCTCTCATTCAGAAAGGCATTTGCTGCCAGATGTATAGTATGATAAACATTTATTAAATGCCTAATACATGCCAGTTACTGGACTAAGTGCTAGGGATACAAATAAGAAAGAAAATTATAGATTTTGCCTCAAAGAATTTACATTCCATGGTAAAAAGATAATATACAAAAGAAAGATGACAAATGGTGCTAAATGGTGCCTGGTGTGGGGACATGAATGATGTTAGAGTTGAAACCAAATGAAGTCGCTGGCAAATAAAGAGAAGGCAAGCACCCAGAGCCCTCCTTAAAGGGAGATTATGGGAGGGGCTTTTGCTCCACCCTCCAGCCCTCCTATTTGAGGGACAGAAGCAACTGAGGGTACTGAGAAGGTGTCAGTATCAAAGCTGAAGAAATCTCCATGGTGATGAATTTCCTGATAATGAACTTATCTTGGTGATGGGGGGGGGGGGAGGAGAGATAGGAGTGGGGTAGAGGAAGAAACCAAACAGAGCAAATGAAATTAAATGACAAATGAAAGATGTAAGAAATAAAAGAGGCATGAGACATTAATCATCTTCCCTTCCCAAATTCTTTCTTTCAGACCTAAAATAGTTCTAATTCACTGGATTATGAATAACAGAGAAGAGACCTGAATTTTTCTATGTATTTTATTGAGAATATATAACTCTAGCTAGAAACAATGGGTAAGAAGGTTGAATCCCAGAAGTTTAATCATCCTCTGGAAATAACATCTCATGTTCATTCAACTTCACCTTTCCTCCCTAGCACACATGCACAGGTATCACTCTACCCTGAGTGTATTGTTAACCTGCTTATATGTGAGTTCTTTTGTGTGTTGATCAGGAAGCATGTCAGGGCTGATGTGACAATGACAAGGATTCAGTAACAATGATGATAGCATTTAGATAGTGCCTTAAGTTTTGAAAAGCACTTTACAAACATCTCACTTTAATTTAGTTAACAACCTTGGGAAGTAAGAGTTATTATAACCCCATTTTACAGATAAGGGAAATAAGGCTGTCAAGTGACTTATTCAGGATCACATAATTAATATGTGGCTCAGGCCGAATTTAAACTCCATTCTTTTTCATCCTAGGTATATGTGCTCTATTCACTGCACAACCTAGTTCCTTTATAATGTATGTATAACACCTCCCTGTATAATAAGATCATAAGTGGGCAAGAAGGCATAATGTTAAGAAGATTTTATTTAAAAAGGAAAATAAAATGGAAATTCTAGCATGAGCAACTATTAGACCCAACAATGTATAGGTCCCATTTGGGGAAATCAATTCTCTAGCTCTCCCACAGTGAACCTTATGTTCAATATATTCTATGGGTCTATATTTCCTGAAATCATAACTTCCTAGCCCCATTAGTGCATTCATCTTTATTAGAGAGTCAGAGAACACAAGAGGTATAAATCAAAGACATTTAATGAAATAGTATACTAAATAGCCATAAATATCTCCTATAAACTTGGGGCATATTCCCCAATCCTCAGCAATTACAAACATTACAAATGGAAAGAGTATTTGTAGGGAACACACTTAGAAGGGGACATACAATCCCAGAGGAACTGATTCACAGAAAATATGTGACCAGTATACAAGCATGGAGGGTCAAATTATGCCTCAACTACTTAGGGGTCACTGATATCTTCTAATGATACCATTATAAACTTCCCTCCAGATCTGCATATTATTGGCTTTTTAACTTCTGCTGCATACTGTTCAAATGCATAGTTTCTGCCACTGTCTGATCTGCTGGATTCTTCTCCACTAACTACTACTTTCTGATCCCTGTTTGAATGGACACCTGGTCTTCTGGGCACTGATCTGTTCCCTATAGATTTTCATTCCACTGAAAATCTTTCTGATAATTTCTTTGAAGGAAAGAACAGGTACAAGCCTTCGTGTTCAAGTAGCTTAAAACCCATAGTTTTGTTGGAGTTTTTTTGGTTGGGGGGTTTCTGCCTCTTTTAGAAAATCAGAAACCTCTGGTTGGTAATCATCTCTTCTACCCCTTCAAAAAATATCTCTCCTCGATCTACATGAACTGATGCTAAATGAAATGAGCAGAACCAGGAGATCATTATACACTTCGATAACGATATTGTATGAGGATGTATTCTGATGGAAGTGGATTTCTTAGACAAAGAGACCTAACTGAATTTCAATGGATAAATAATGGACAGAAGCAGCTACACCCAAAGAAAGAACACTGGGAAACGAATATGAACTATTTTTATTTTTGATTTTCTTCCCGAGTTATTTTTACCTTCTGAATCCAATTCTCCCTGTGCAACAAGAGAACTGTTCGGTTCTGCAAACATATATTGTATCTAGGATATACTGCAACATATCTAACATATATAGGACTGCTTGCCATCTAGGGGAGGGGGTGGAGGGAGGGAGGGGAAAAATCGAAACAGAAGTGAGTGCAAGGGATAATGTTGTAAAAAAAATTACCCTGGCATGGATTCTGTCAATATAAAGTTATTATTAAATAAAATTAAATTTTAAAAAAATCTCTCCTCTTGGGTTCTACTGCCTCAAAATCATTTGCTACTGAGACCTCTTACCTTCCTAGCAATGGATGCTTAACCTCAGGTGCCAGGTTCTTTAAAGCAAAGAGCAGGATCCTCTGCTAGGAAATCTAGCTAATTTCCTCAAACTTAGTCTTTTCTTTAGATTCTTTTTTGCAATCAAAGTCACTATCAAAGACCTCACCTACAATAAGCATTCCATAAACCTCCAAATTCCCAATCTCTGGTGGCTAGATTACATAAATCAGATAATGGTTATTGGTTGAATAATTTACCAAACAGCTATGGAGTTCAGGGTCCCTCAGTTTTTGAAGCTTAAATCCAGTACTATACTGGTAAATATTTAATAAGAGGCTGTCTGGGAGACACAGCTGGGACTGAGAGGCAGAGGGGTGGGGAAAGAGTATATATAACACTGGCTCTGGAGTCAAGAGGAACTGAGTTCAAATCTAACCTCCAATATTCATTAGCTGTGTGACCTTGGACAAGTCACGTAATCATAATAGCTTCCCCACCCCCCCAAAAAAAATAAGACTCTGGAGGGGGGGGGAATTGTATATGTGACGTACTTTTTTATTTTTCATTTTAATTTTAATTTTATTTCATTTTATTTATTTTATTTTAATTTTCAAAGCATACACATGGATAATTTGTCAACATTAACTCTTGCAAAACCTTGTGTTCCAATTTTTCCCCCTTCCTCCCAACTCCTCGCCTGGATGATAAGTAATTCAATACATGTTAAACATGTGACATAATTTTTGAGTGCAATTTATAATATTAACACTTTCTGCATTATTTTCTTAATTCTAGACAAGAAAACAATAAATTGAGTCCTGATTTATAGCTTTTTTTATTGATTTCTAAGGGGTGAATGATTACACTGGATATTTAATAATTGGCTCTCTTGACCAGGTTCAAGCAGGCTCCAATACTGCTTCTGTTTTTCCATGTAAATGAGTGAGTTAAAGCCAGGAAGTAACGCCACTTGCCTACTATATAAAAGCATCTATGGCCTTTTGATATTCATAAACAATAAACTCCACTAAGAGTGACTCTGGGACCTGCTATTACATACATACATGTTCACACATACACATACATATAGAGGGCAGAAACTCTGAAAAGATATACTTAAGGCTCAGTATGACTGATTTTAATCTTTAACAAGATATTAACTCAGTGAAATTGATGAGATAATTGGTTCCTTAGTGATATAATGATAGGCTTATACTCAGTATAATGGATTGATTTAATTGTAATAGAGTCGGGACCAAAGTAGGGAGCAGAGACTGAAATGTGCAAACTGCTGACTGGCTTGCTGACTGAGACTGCTGACACAGACTGGGAAACTGAAGGAGACAATAAAGACTTTGGATTTCATGCCTGACAGTTCTCATGGTGATTATTCTGCTGAGACCAAGGCTGGTCCAAAGGCCCTCTACAAAGCTAGTCAGAACATTACACATATACATGATGAGGTCCTGGGTCACTAGGTGGGGTTGGCAGAAAAAGCCGAAGTACCCATAAGATTACTCCCTGAGGCAAGCAAAAAGGGCACTGATGGATGAGCTCAGCCTTACAGTCCCACCCCTGTGGAGGGCTTGTGTAATCCCACCTTACTCTATCCAGTCAGAAAGCCAAGTTATGTCAAACCCCCCCAAGATTAAACTCCCCTATAAATCTGCCTATGGTCCTCACCATCTTTGCTGAATCCCTTTCTGATTAGCCCACCAGTGTTTTGTCTCATGTTGTCTTTCTTCTCATTCCCTCCTCCATTCCTCATGTGTCTTTCTCTTTACCCCATGTCTCCCCCATGCCTCATAGTGTCATTCTCTTTGTTATAGCTACCTGATTCTTTTAAGATGTTGAACTCCATTGTGGATCTAGCCTGACAGTTTATAGCCTCATGGTATATTCCCTTTTTCCTGGTTAATTGTGAGTTTCATTGAGGAACCTGTCCTTTCCTTGCTAACTATATGGACTCCCAAATCTATTTCATATTTGCCACTCCTGGTGCCTATTTTATCTTTCCATTTTGCCTGTAACTTCTTCTCAATAAATAAACCTACCCTTTGGCAAAGAGAAGGTCACTGTGAATTTGTCACATGATTGAACCCCAACATTTGGTGTCAATTGCTTTCCTCAATCTCATCATTTGGTGCCTACCCTCAATCTCATCCCACACATACATACACATATATACAGACTTCAGAATCATATAATTATAGTCTCAAGTACAAGGGTTCTTCTAGCAGAGATTTTCCCCCACTAGGCTTGTTACTTTGTCCTGATATTTCCTGGATTTTCCTTGTGGAAAGGAAAGGAAGATCTCTCTGTCTCTGATTCTCTGTCTCTTTCCTCTCCTACCTTTCTCACGTCTTCCTGCTTTTCTTTTCCATTCCTCATAGCTCACACAGTTTCTTCCCCTACACTATTGTCAAAGGCAAGGGAAAACTCTATATAGTCTTCCAAGCTTGCCACGCCATGCTATGTCGAGTCCAAGTGGAAGATAAAGGTGAAAATCCTCCTGTCTTGTCTTCTCCTAGTTACTATTCCTTCCTTTCATCAAGTTCTTTCCTATTGCCTTCCTACTTAGCAATAATCATCAGCATGCACAGCCCTTAAAATGACACAATTTTCTTTCAGTTACCGAAAAGATAAAGGCACCAGGATGGAACAAATATCTCAGAACTTGCTACGTATACATTTATATAGCTCACTGTATACTGTAGCACTCAGCTGTGTGTTCCTCTCCTCCCACATGAGTCTGTGGGGACCCACCAGGCTCTCTCCCAGTGACCCACATTTGGTTATTACAACCAATAAAAATAAAAGATCAGCTCATATAGTCTGAAAAATAGACATATAGTCTGAGGGGAAAAAAAAAAACTCAGGCTTCATTTCGTTTCTGCTCTTAGGATTTTTTAACAAATTTATAACAGATAGAATAAACGGCTTGAAAATATCCTTCCAGGTGTCTTGTAGATCAAAAAGCCAGGAAGTGGGGTCCTATATTATATATTTTGAGAAATATTTTAAACTACTTCTCAGAACTGCTCTGCCTTTCTTTAGCATCCTTAGTCTCCATTTATAGTCACGTTGAGCAAAGGCATGTCTTTGTAGACCCAACTTTTATAGCAACCAAAGTCGTAAGGCAATAAAAAGGAACATCCTATCCCCGGAGGTCAGGCTGTGAACAAACAAGTTGGGATAGTGACAGTTGAATTCCTCCGCACTGCCTGCTGGTGGACGCTCGGATTAACTTTCGGTGTCTAAAGCTCTTCTATAGCCACTGCTGTCTCCCCGTCAGCGCTGGGGAGTGAAGACAGCAGACCACTGCAGCCTTCAGCGTCCTATTTCTTCTGATGGAGTCTCTCCTTCTCTCCCTGCTTTCCTCCAGCCAGATTTTATTGGCTTGTTTTCTAGCCTCCACATCTAGTTCACATAGAGGTCATTCTATCCAAGCCTCAATCTACATTTCCCGTAATCGTTATGGAAGAGCAGGATTTGTCCCGCCCCAAAGCGGCTTCATAAAACTTTAAAGCCTATAAAGCACTTTCCTCTGAACAATCCTTTCAGGAAGGCAGTAAAAATAGCATTTTCCTCATTTTAGAAGAGGAAGCCACTGAGATTTAAAGAGGAGAAATGACTTGCTCACAGTCACATAGAAAGTAAGTGGCTTATTACTCTTTCTAACACTTATTTAAAGCAACTGTTAAGTGCTTACTTTGGCTAATATGGAAAACAAACAGAGTAACCTCAAGTGCTTTAAAATATGAGGAAATAGAAATCCTACTGTAAATGTTTAACTTTCTACACTTGCAAGTCTTGCCATTTGGCTAGACCTTTATCATAACAGGGAGTTACCTGTGTTATTTTATTAAAAGGAAAAAAAACCTTGAAAAATCAAGGCAAAATTAATTGTAATGTAGTCGATATTACCAAATAAAAATAAAATTCAAAAAAATGTTAAATGACTTTTACTGTTGCCAAGTGATTAATCTACATATTTTGAAAAGCTTTGTTTCCTAAATACTGAGAGGAAGCATTTGAGAGTAGTGACTTGAAAGTCAAAAAACTTGGGTTCTGGTTCATTTAAAAAGAAAATGTTGATTTTGTGATCTTGAAGAAGTCATGATCACTCTGGCACCCATTTTCTTCATTTTAAGGTGAATTGGGGGGGCGGGGTATACAAATGCCCTTTAAGTTCTTTTCCAGCTCTAACTTTCTATGAGGTAGATGGGATGAGAGGTAGATGGGGAAAAGTGATAAAAGATTGTGAATAAAATAGAATGTTTGTCTAATCATATAATTGAAATAAAGAAGAATTTTTTTTAAAAATGAAATAAAGAAGTCTGCAGATCCGTAGCGATGGCATTAGGCACAATTTACAAAGCATTTAATCTTTTCCATTATGAGGGAATTAGTGCCAGAGAACAGACATTTACTGTGCATAAAAATTCAGAAAGCAAATGGTCAGAGAGAGAAATAACCATATGAGGAAAACATGTCAGGAGTTTCAGTGTTCCAAAATTAATCATGCAATTTCCTGTTAAGTAAGCTTTCTTGTACTAAAGTGAGTTTGTTCAAGGCTGTCCTATCACAACCACCTCCCCTGTTGCCCTGTAAACTTTCAAGTTGAGCACACCCAAGCTCAAAATAATTCAGGTACTGATCCTTCTGGATCCTTAATAAAGGCTGGAGTCTGAAGGCTTCCTCCCTGGTTGTCATGGCAACGACAAGAGCTGTCGGCCCTCTGTTAGCATAAACCAACAGCAAGTGCAAGACCACACATTCCACACAGACTTGAAGATTTACCCAGCTGTAGGGCCAGAATGGAGCGTCAATGGTCAGACCAAACTTGCAAGGGAAAAAGGGGAGCACCATAGTTTTAACCCCTAAAAGTAAGTAATTTCCTTCTTCTTATTTTCTTAAAGGCGTGTTTAGTAGTTTTAACTGGGACCGTTTTTAATATCTTCTATTCATTCTGTAGGATATGAAAGTTTTCTCCTGGATCTAGGATTCATTCGTTTTGGTCTCTCTTTTTGCACAGGACAGTTTGTGTTACTTGAATGTGAGTTTTATAAGCTAGCATATCATTCTCACCATGACATGCTTAAATAGCTTACATTTATAGATATAAACTGTTTCCTCTTGAGAGTCTTCCTTTAAAATAGAACCCAGGAAGGAGGTAACAGAGAAAATGGAAAAGTCAATTGGTTTTTTTGTCTTAAACTTCATACATGAAACCAAAAATTAGATGAAGCTCATATCATTTAATTTCCATATTGTTCAAAGATCCCAACATATAGATGGTCAATTAATAAACTAAAAAGAATTCACTCAAGTGCCAGGCATGGAAACTCTGGCATGGTTACTTAGAAAATAATAGGTACTTATAGAGTGCTTGTTGAATTGAAACAAAATTAGGTTATGATTTACATTTTTAAAACTTCTGTCTCTCCTTGATTAAAAAGAGCTGTCACTGTCTGATATTTTTCTTATGGAAGCCTTGAAAGAAAAAAAAATTCCATGCTATCCTTTTGGTTTGTAAATTCTTAGCTTTGCTTCCATCTTGAAGAAAAGCTAATGATTACTACATGAATATTCAAAATATTTTAGAGGGAAATTTAGCTAAATATTTGGCTACCATAGTTCAAGTAGTTTTAAAAATTGTTTTTCAATCTTAATGAAAAATATCACATTTGCCTGAGGAAAAAAGAGTTCTTTTAAGACTTTTTTTCAGTTAAAATCCTTGCCCAAAGATATATTCAAAAATTCAGTTAATTAGTTTCTATCATTGTTTACCAAAGGAAAGGAGCTGCTTCAACAGCATAAACTGTAGGCTTATTATTTATCTAAATAAATCTTTTACTAACCACCAAAAACAACACCAGGCCATGTGTGTATGTTTTAATTAACTGAAGGATAAGGAGGATGCTTATTACTATTTTCTCTGGGAAAAAAAAAACTTCTTCACTAAAGACAAAATGATGCAACTAGTTTAGAAGAAGAGATGTTTTCATTCTGTCAGAAATCTGGCATATAACTGAGACCAACAGCTTCAACAAACTCTAAGGAAATGAGTCATATTCAACAGCTAACTTGGATTTCCAGATGTCTTTTTCAACACACAATTTTCCTTTAATCACCTAAAGGCAACATATAACTTTGCCATTAATAATTATGTTATTGACATACTTCTGTCAATGCATATATCTGGCACATAGTAGGCACTAAATAAATATTTATTGACTGATTATTGAATAAAAGAATATACATGTTATAGCCAATCACTGGAAAACCCAAGGAAGAACAAATGAAAACACATTGTTGTAAATGTAATGACCCTTTGGGATATTTCCTTCTCCTGAATTGAAAGTTGTATTCCCAAAGGGCAGATACTACTGCTCAATTCTAGAATATCTCAGTTATTTGGACCTCCCCAAACTCTAATTTATGAGGCCCAGAAAGATATACATTTTCCAGGAGAATAAACACAAATTTAGAGTATAAATGCATTATATACATTTAGGTAACAAATATCATCAAGGGCCTCATGGCTTCAGCTCTCCTTTCCTCCTCTAACTCACACTTACAGGTTGGGCCCCTAAGTAGCAATTGTTGCAGCTTCAAGGTATTTTATGGATATACCCTGAAAAAAAATAATCCTGTGGTATGCTTACCTTTACTAATCAGCCAGGAGATACAAAGGACTCAAAGCAAAGTATTTTATTGAGATGGCATCATGTGAACGATAATAATGAAATGTTCCCCAATAAACCTGGATTGCATTTTCCCATAGCTACATATGGTGTCAGTGGAAGAGTAGACACAAACTAGTAAAAAGGCACATAGGCATTATATTATGTGGCCAAAGCAATTCATATATCTGACAATGAGGACTTATGAAGTCTTTCGGAATCTTTATGGAGTCTTTTCTTTGTTTCATGGTGTCCTCATGTAACACTCTCTGTGTAAAGAATCTCCATAGGGCAAGACACTTAACTGGGCTCCCTAGGCCTGTACCTCTCTTTTAGCTCAATTACTGATAGCCAGGGTAGGCTCTCTCTTCTTTTATTTTTTTAATAATAGCTTTTTATTTTCAAAATACTTGCAATGATATTTTTCAACATTCACCCTTACATAACCTTGTGTTCCAAAGTTTTCTCCCTCCCTTTTCCCCACTCCCCCTAGATAGCAAGTAATTCAATATAGGTTAAATATGTGCAATTCTATACATATATTTCCATAATTATCATCCTGTGCTAGAAAAATCAGATTAAAAAGGAGAAAAAGTGATAAAGGAAAAAAGCAAAAAACAAAAAAGATGAAAATACTATGTAGTGATCCACATTCAAACCTCATAGTCCTCTCTCTTTGGATACAGATGGCCCTTTCCCTCACAAATCTATTAGAACAGATAGGAATCACCTAATTGTTGAAAAGAGCCACATTCATCATAGTTGATCATCACATAATCTTGTTGCTGTGTCAGATGTTCTCTTGGTTCTACTCACTTCATTTAGCATCAGTTCATGTAAGTCTCTCTGGTGGGCTCTCTTCTTGATTTCTTAAAGCTGTTTTACTCTTCAAATTTTTAATTATTTTGGGCATGATTTCTCCTACTGGTAAGTGGCACTACTGCAAGATTCCATGGCCAACAGTGGAAAGGGGGAAAGATTTCTACTTTTCTCACCAAAAAGCAAGGATCAAATTCCTCTCAAAAGCTATGTTCTTTTTCCATAGCTGATTCTCTTCTCTATTGCCAGAGCTTATACTCCACAGAGCTCCACAAAATCTGCTTTGATTCTTGTCAAGTCTGAAAACAAATGACCTAAGAGTCACAGAAGTTATGCAATTATTGTTAACTATGAAAATACCAAAGAACTCATACAGACTACCACAACAAAGAAAAATAAAATAAAAAAGTAAAACCAAGAAGTTAACCGTGGTCATAAGCAAAAAGCTTCCTTTATTCCATTGGAAGAGAGAAACTAGACACATGTGACAGGGCCTTCTTTAGAAGGAGAGCTGCTTTAGTGAGATTAAATAATACATTTAGCAATGGCTATCCAGTGAGCTATTGTCTTGACAATGAGGAGCAACGGCAACAGTGAGAGAAGTTTGATTCATAGCAGGACTTCTTGACCAGAACATGGGTCTTACAAGTGCTTAGGTTAGCTCAGGGAGCACCTGGGGCTGGTGTAAAGGGATTGTATGTCAGCAGAGTTCATCCAGAGGATGAGCATAAAGAATTATGTCAAACTCAGGGCACAGCTTGCTTGCTTGGCCTTAGCTCTGGAAAATTGGGTGACCATAATAGTAAAAAGAAAAGAGTAAAAAGAAAGGGGTGGTCTTGCTCTGGGAATCCTAACATTCTCATATTTACAGAGAGTGTCCCACTTTTAAAAGGGCCACAAAAAGTATGGCTAGTTTTTGATCATACAAAGGCTAGCTCCCTTTCTTCATTAGTTTGATCAGAGACTTTTTTCATTCTTCATAAATGATTAACAAAGTCTAATATCTTCTTTGTACTTTGTTTAAGATTTAGACATTGTCTCTATTGCCTATCTATTACTTTCTATGATTACATTAACATCAAACAGACTGGGGAAAATCAATTAATCAGGGGCATCCTGATCAATTCTCTCCATTACATTTCCTCCCTAATTAAATATTTACTGTCCACAGCAAATTACTTTAGGTGTTTCTTGTAGAGGGCTGAAACTCTTGAGTCGTTGCACTGAGGTTGGTTCAAGCACTTAGGGCTAATTACTGATTGGACACTACTCTATGGACATATGCTTGGAAAATGGTCCTTCTCACTATCCTGTGCTGGCTCAATGATTGGTATATTCAGAGGATTGTAGGAGGGACTAGGGGGTGGAGTAAGACTAGCCAGAGTCACTTTGGCTGTAGATGAAGGAGAAGGTGGTCACAGAGATTCTGCTTCCACCCTGTTCAATCCTGTGTCTAAAGACCAAGAATAAAGACTAAGGACTGTTGCTTATCCTGACTCCAGCTGATTCTGGGATGTCCTGGGTGCTAGTGCAGTTGTCACAGTTTCTGCTTCATTTGTCCTTAGTCCTAAACTTTGGACAGCTCTCTAGTGTCTTGGGAAGGTTCAAATATTGCTCTTTGAAAATTTCCCCAAGAATCTGATCGAAGTCTATCTGGTACTATCCTTAAACAACATGAACATTAATTAGCAGATTTCCATGAGAGTCCAGTCCTAACATATATGGTGGGCCTATAAATTATAATTCACTTCCAAACACAAGGTTATTTATTTCAAAAAACACATATTTCAAAACTCTCAGTTACTGCCAGCGACAATAGCAAAGAAAAAGAAAGGAAAAGGAAAAAATGATTTTTACTCTTCTGCACAGGGAAGGTATGATCCCAACAAAGCTTCCAAAAAAAATTAGGGCACCTAGTTTGACTGGAACTTACCATCTTACCTTCAGAGGAGAAACCAAACTGTTCTCTATAAAAATTCTTCTGGGTTCCTGCAATAAAAATATCTCTAATATCTCAATGCGACATAAAGGACATTCAACATGGAGTCCATCTCTCATTAAGATATGCAGTCTAATAATAATAATATGAATAATAGGTCACAATTATATGTTGTTTACGATGTGCCAGAAGATCATTTGATCTTCTCAACAACCTTGAAAAATAAATACTATTATTATCTCCTTCCAGATGAGGTAACCTGAAATGAACAGGTTAAGTGACTTAGCTAAGATCACATAATGATCTTAGTAAATGTCCAAAGCTGGATTTAAACTAAGGTCTTCCTGACTCCAGGCCCAGTGCTCTAAAGTTGCCCCTAGTTTGTGGAAATCAGATTCATAAAAGGCCAAAAGAGGTATGGGACTCTTAAAAGTTATTAAGACTTGGAGTTGATTACATGGGATTTCTGGGCTATCAAGCAAACTTTATTCTGAAGTCCATAAAGATACCATGCAAATTGTCCTAACATACATACAATAAAGCAAGCAGTTTTACCTCTCAAAGGCAATTTTCTTATTCTAATAGTTTTTTTTCTAATTACATACAAAGATAAGTTTTCAATATTCACTTTTGCAAAACCTTGTGTTTCAAATGTTCTTCCTCTCTGCCCCCTACCCTCTCCCATAGACAGCAAGCAATGCAATACAGATTAAATGTGCACAATCTTTCTAAACATTTTCATTATGCTGTGCAAGAAAAATCAGATCCAAAGTTGGGGGGTGGAGCATGAGAAAGAAAAGAAGACAAGCAAACAAACAGCAACCATCAAAAAAAAGTGGACAATGCTATATTTTGATCACATTCAGTCTCATAGTTTCCTCTCTGGTTACTAATGGCTCTTTCGATCACAAGTCTTTTGGAATTGCCTTGAAACATCCCATCGTTGAAAAGAGCCAAGTACATCACAATTGATCATCACATAATTTTTTTGTTGCTGTGTACAATGTTCTCTTGGTTCTACTCACTTCTCATATCATCTGTTCACACAAGTCTTTCCAGACTTTTCTGAAATCATTATAGATTATAGAACAATAATATTCCATTACATTTATACATTACATTCATTATCCAGATGGTCCCCACTGATGAGCATCCGCTCAATTTCTAGTTTGTTACCACTGCACAAAGGGCTGCTACAAATATTTTTGCACATGTGGGTCATTTTCCTTTTTTTATGATCTTTTTGGGATACAGACCCCGTAGAGACACTGCTGGATAAAAGAGTATGCACAGTTTGATAGCCCTTTGGGCATAGTTCTATATTGCTCTCCAGAATGGTTGGACCATTTCACAATTCCACCAACAATACTTAATTGAACCAGTTTTCCCACATCCCCTCCAGTATTTATCATTATCTTTTCCTGTCATCTTAGCCAATCTGAGAGGTATGAAATATCTTTCAGTTGTCTTAATTTGCATTTCTCTAATCAATAGGGAGCCTTTTTTTTTCAGATGACTTCAAATGACTTTAATTTCTTTATTTGAAAACTATTCATATCCTTTGATCATTTATCAATTGGGGAATGGTTTGAATTCTTACAAATTTGAGTCAGTTCTCTATATATTTTATAAATAGGGTCTTTATCAGAAACAATGGATATAAATTTTTTTAGGCTTTCTGCTTTTCTTCTCATCTTGGCTGCATTAGTTTTGTTTGTACAAAACTCTTTTAACTTAATGTAATTGAAATTATCCATTTTGCATTTCATAATGTTCTCTAGTTATTCTTTGGCCATAAATTCCTTCTTTCTCCACAGACCTGAAAAGACTATCTCTTGTTCTCCTAATTTGCTTCTATTAACAACTTTTATGTCTAAATCATGAACCCATTTCAACCCTTATCTTGGCATAAAAGTCTAGTTTCTGCCATACTGTTTTCCAGTTTTCCCAGCAATTTTTGTCAAATACTGAGTTCTTATCCCAGGTGCTCAAGTCTTTAAGTTTATCAACCACCTAGATTACTATGGTCATTGACTATTGTGTCTTGTGAACTTAATCTGTTCCACTAATCCATTACTCTCTTTCTTAGCCAGTATCAAATGGTTTTGATGACTGCAATTTTATAATATAGTTTTAGGTCGGGAACAGCTAGGCCACCTTCTTTTCCATTTTTTTCACTAATCTTCTTGAAATTCTTGACCTTTTGTTCTTCCAGATGAATTTTATTATTTTTTCTAGTGCTATAAAGTAATTTTTTGACAATTTGGTTAGTGAGGCACTGAATAAGTAGGTTAATTTAGATAGAATTGACGTTTTTATTATGTTAGCTTGGCCTACCCATGAGCATTTGGTGTTCTTCCATTTGTTTAAATCTAACTTTATTATAAAACTTTGTGTAAAGAGTATTTTATAATTGTTTTCATATAGTTCGCTGGCTTTGTCTTGGCAGGCAGATTTCCAAATATTGGAGATTTTTTTCTTAAAGATTCATTAATGATTTGTTTAATTTCTTTTTCAAAAATGGGACCATTTAATTTATTTCTTCATCTGTTAATCAGTCAATATTTCTCGCCAGTCCTCAACAGTGCATTTGCCTTTAATAGTCAGCTTGGAGACACATAATTATCTCAAAACATGAAATACTCTCAATACTGAGTCATGCATATGGCAAATCAGAAGCAGGTGCATATGCTGTGTACAATCCCTAGTAACGATGGCTATTATGCATACATGCAGTCCTTTCATTTCTTCTCCTTCCCCTGCTCTTCCCTTTTTTTTTCTTTCTCTTTCTCCTTCCCTTCTTTTCCCTTCCTTCCTTTTCCTTCTCTTTCCCTTCCCATTCTCATTGTCTTTCCTTTCCCTTCCTTTCTCTTTTATCTTCCCCACTCTTCTTTTCCTCTCCCTTTTCCCATTTTTCCTTTACTTTTCTAGTATTGTCCAGTAATGAACAGAACAGTGACCTAAAAGTCATAGTACCTCTGTTGATCATTCTCTAGGTATACATTCTTACATAAGTATAACATCATTGTCTTCATGGTGTCTTAAGGACAGATAGCTATCACTTATTTATTCAGTTTACTGGATTTTTAAAATAGAATCTATTGTAATCTTGGTTTACATCTTTAAAACAACCTGCATCTACTTTTTAACCTATTTTTTTCAATCTAGTAACTTTGGCTTTTCCTGCCTTTAACTGAGAAATAATTTTTTTTAGTGTATTTGAAAGTTAGAACTTTCTTTTTTCTGTTCTCCTTATATGCAAAATAGCAATTAAAGTGTCTATTATTCTTCATTAAGATATGAAATTACCATAATTACTGTTTATTGTTTATCAGTACTTAGAATTCTTTCCTAGTCTGGATTCTTCCCATGGAAAGTTTACATTCAGAAGTAGCACGAAATACAAACTAAAGTAGCATCACCCAGAATGATCTTTGTTGTTCAATCATTTCAGTCAGTTGTGACTCACTTTACCAGGGGTCCTCAAACTACGGCCTGCGGGCCAGAGGCGGCAGCTGAGGATGTTTATCCCCCTCACCCAGGGCTATGAAGTTTCTTTATTTAAAGGCCCACAAAACAAAGTTTTTGTTTTTACTATAGTCCGGCCCTCCAACAGTCTGAGGGAAAGTGAACTGGCCCCCTATTTAAAAAGTTTGAGAACCCCTGCATCCCCTTTGAGTTTTCTTGGCAAAAATACTGGAGTGATTTGCCATTTCCTTCTCCAGCTCATTTGACAGATAAGGAAACTGAGGCAAACCGGATTAAGTGACTTGCCCAAGATCACATAACTAGGATTTGAACTCAGGAAGATTCTGAGAACAAAAAGTTGCAAAAGAGAACACACACAATCATTACTATGTGATGACTGGTTTCAATGTTCTGGTTTGGATTTCTGTTTTTTTTCTTGAATATTTCTGATTTTCTACACCTGATTAGTACCTACAGGGAAGGTTAAATGACTAATCATGTCAGTTTTTGAGAGGCAAGGTATATTAGTGAGTCTAGGAAGAATTACTGCAAGAGGAAGGATTAAAAGAAAGTCTATATGAGAGAAGGGAAAGAATTTAGCAGATGAAAAATATACTGCTGTCCCAAGCCCACCAAGTAATATGAAAATGACACGAAGACTGAAATAGGAAATTAGAGAAGTATCTTTCATAAAAGATAATATTATTGTTATATGTTTTATATATACCCTATCCAAAAAAAGGGAAGAGGGTATAATTCAACTGAGTTCATTCCCAAAGTTCATAAAAAAGCCCCAATCATTTTCATTATATAGTGTTTAGGAAATGGATAAGTTTGATCAGCATCCCATAAAAGAAGGACTTGGATCAGTACCCACTTTGCATCTGGAAAGGCCTGGTCTCAAAGGTCATTAGGGAGGCCTCATAACTACCAGAATCCATTTCTTAGTTGCCAGGAATCCAATAGAGCTCATTTGGATTCCTGCCTGTACATCATTTCATAAATTCACAGCTAAGTCCAAACAAAAATTGCCTGAGAGTTTGTTAGAACCCTTCTATCAAAATAAAAATGGTCTTTATGAAATGATCAATGTGAAGAGAAGGCATTTTTACTTGGGATAAAAACATTAGAGAAACTTTCAAGTCAGCAAGGATCTGATTACCTTTAGGTGCATTTGGGCTCAACTAGTTACAGAATTGAATTTCTCTTTATACACTTATACAAAACCTCAGTAGAGCAGAAAGAGAGAAGGAAAAGAATGGGAGAAAGAGAAAGAGGAAGAAAAGATAGGGAAAAAAGAAAAGGAAGAAAGGAAGGAAAGGAAGGAAGAAAAGAGGAAGGAAGGAAGGAAGGAAAGAAGGAAGAAAGGAAGGAAGGAAGGAAGGAAGGAAGGAAGGAAGGAAGGAAGGAAGGAAGGAAGAAGGAAAGAAGGAAGAAAGGAAGGAAGGAAGGAAGGAAGGAAGGAAGGAAGGAAGGAAGGAAGGAAGGAAAGAAGGAAAGAAGGAAGGAAGAAAAGAAAGAAAGAAATTTAAAAGGAAAGAAATTTAAAAAGGAAGGCCAGAAAAGAGGGAAGGGGGGGAAAGAAGAAGAGAGAAAAAGAGAAGGAAAAAGAGAAAGAATGAAAGAAAAAGAAAAAAGATAGCAGCTAAGTGTTGCCATAGCGTACTAGCCCTGAAGACAGGAGAACCTGAGTTCAAATCTAGCCTCTTAATACTTAACACTTATACTTCCTAGCTGTGTGACTCTGGGCAAGTCACTTAACCCGTTAGTTTATTGCCTTAGCAAAAAAAAAAAAAAAAAAAAAAAAAAGATTTATCTTCATGAATTCAAATCCAGTCTCAGACACTTACTAGCCATGTGACTCTGGATAAATCATTTAAACCTTGCCTTAGTTCCTTATCTGTAAAATAAGCTGGAAGAGAAAATAGCAAACTATTCCAGTATCTTTGCCAAGGAAACCCCAAAGGGGGTCAGGAAGAATCGGACATGCTTGAAAGACTCAATTACACAACAACAAAAGAACTGAACATTTCTGAAACAGGTTAAAATAGAATATAATGAGGTGGACTAGAATATGAGTACCAGTTCTTGAGGTATATATAGATACTCCCTGTAAAGTCATCCAATTGGTTGAGAAGTTGGAAAAAATGATGACTCAAAAGTATACATACATTCTGAACAGAGTTTACATATAAAAGTGGTGATACATTGATCTTTCACTTTTTTTTCCCTTTACAATACAAGGAGACAGGACTATTTAGAATCAACCCAAAAAGGTGGAGAAAAACAGCAGCCCTACAGGTGACTGTGAGCATATGGCTGATTCTATCTCTCTTTGTATTTATTCCTTCCTGATCTTAAACATATGAATAGCTAAATATGAAAGTACCCAGATAATATTGTGAGTTTGGGAGATTTGGAGAACCTGTCAAAGGTTGCAATAATTAGAATTATTAATGTCTCCCCCAAAAGCAGCAGAGAAGCAGCCTGGTCCAGTAGGACTCAATGACAGGGAGAATTCCTGGTAGCCAGATAGTAATCACTGTTTTACACAGAAAGGGGAAAAGGACACATAGAACTCACTAATCTAACACAACTTTACTCCATCCCTAACAGAAGAGAGGAAAGCAGACTGTGATACTACTGACAATAAGCTTACTCTTTTATAAACAAGCGCATCATTTTGGTTTCTTTGAAAAAGCAAAAACATACTTCTTGAGGAAATATAAGGTCTCTCACATTTTTTATGCTTTTGTTTTTTTAATTTTTAAAATTTGATTTTTTTCAACTAACAAATATTTCTCTTTCACCCCTTGGAGGAAGAAAAAGGAAAAACAAAACCATTGTAACAAACATATATAATCAAGCAAAATGTATCCCCATATTGACCATGCCTCAGGTATGTCTCATTCTGCATATTAGTCAATCACCTGTCAGGTGGAATTCTTCATAATTAGTTATTTGGAATAATAATTGATCATTGCATTGATCAAATCAAAATGGGCCCTCATTAAATGAGCAATGGAATGTGACATGATAATATGGTGACATGGAAGAATTTATGAGAGTTGATTAGGGGAAAGATAGATGTGATTGACCTAGCAAATCAACTGGTAAAAGGAGTAGAAAGGGATTGGAGAATTAACAAACCTTGAAAATATAATAGAAAAATCTGAGGATAGAGTTAAGTTTAAGAATTAATTTAACTGTACCTGATCTAAAACTATATTATAAAGCAGCGGTCACCAAATCATTTGATATTGGCTAAGAAACAGATTAGTTGATCAGTGGAAAAGGTTTGGTTCACAGGACAAAATAGTCAATAACTATAGCAAACCAGTGTTTGACAAACCCAAAGTTCCCAACTTTTGGGATAAGAATTCATTATTTGACAAAAACTGCTGGGAAAACTGGAAATTAGTATGGCAGAAATTAGGCATGGACCCATACTTAACACTGTATACCAAGATAAGATCAAAATGGGTCCATGATTTAGGCATAAAGAACGAGATCATAAATAAATTAGAGGAACATAGGATAGTTTACCTCTCAGACTTGTGGAGAAGGAAGAAATTTGTGACCAAAGAAGAACTAGAGATCATCATTGATCACAAAATAGAAAATTTTTATTACATCAAATTAAAAGGCCTTTATACAAACAAAACTAATGCAAACAAAATTAGAAGGGAAGCAACAAACTGGGAAGACATTTTTACAGTTAAATATTCTGATAAAGGCCTTATTTCTAAAATATATAGAGAATTGACTCTAATTTATAAGAAATCAAGCCATTCTCCAATTGATAAATGGTCAAAAGATATGAACAATTTTCAGATGATGAAATTGAAACTATTTCCACTCATATGAAAGAATGTTCCAAATCACTATTGATCAGAGAAATGCAAATTAAGACAACGCTGAATACCATTACACACCTGTCAGATTGGCTAAGATGACAGGAAAAAACAATGATGAATGTTGGAGGGGATGCAGGAAAACTGGAACACTGATGCATTGGTTGGTGGAGTTGTGAACTATGCCCAAAAAGTTGTCAAACTGTGCATACCCTTTGATCCAGTAGTGCTATTACTGGGCTTATACCCCAAAGAGATACTAAAGAAGAGAAAGGGACCTGTATGTGCCAAAATGTTTGTGGCAGCCCTGTTTGTTGTGGCTAGAAACTGGAAAATGAATGGTTGGGTAAATTGTGGTATATGAATATTATGGAATATTATTGTTCTATAAGAAATGGCCAGCAGGATGATTTCAGAGAGATCTGGAGAGATTTACATGAACTGATGCTAAGTGAGATGAGCAGAACCAGGAGATCATTATATACCTCAACAACAATAGTGTATGAGGATGTATTCTGATGGAAGAGGATTTCTTCAACAAAGGGAAGATCTAATTCAGTTCCAATTAATCAATGATGGACAGAATCAGCTACACCCAGAGAAGGAACACTGGGAAATGAGTGTGAACTATTTGCATTTTTGTTTTTCTTCTCAGGTTATTTTTACCTTCTGAATCCAATTCTTCTTGTGAAACAAGAGAACTGTTTGGTTCTGCACACATATATTGTATCTAGGATATACTATAACATATTTAACACATATAAGAACTGCCTGCCATCTAGGGGAGGGGATGGAGGAAGGGAAGTGAAAAGTTGGAACAGAAGTGAGTACAAGGGATAATGTTGTAAAAAATTACCCATGCATATGTACTGTCACTAAAGAGTTATTTTTTAAAAATGAACTAATTTAAGAATAAGTTTAAGCTAGTTGTGTGGCCCTAGGCAAGTCACTTAACCCCAATTGCCCCAGCAAAAAAAAAAAAAAAAGAATTAGTTTAAGAATGTGGCTAGTTTGGACACAGCAATAGGGTTTTTGTTTGTAGATGATTGTGTACTCAATACAGCTTCCAAAACCAAGATGCAACTAAGTGTGGGCAATTCTCCGTCACTTTGTGCTAAATTTGGCCTGACAACAATAACACTCCAATAAAATAGAGGTTCTTCACCAGCCAGCACCACACCATCCATACATGAAATCATTGGTTATAGCAAATGGAGAAATTATTGTGGATAAGTTCATTTAACCTTGACAATATGCTTTCCAGGGATGTCCACATAAATGAGGAAGTTGATGCAAGAATTGCTAGTTCAGCAATTGGAAGACTCTGAAAGAAAGTGTAGGAGAGAAGTATTAGGCAGCATATCAAACTGAAACATACCAAACAGAAATGTTCTGCTGACTTCATGATTGTATAACTGTGAAACCTGGATAATCTACCAGCATCATGCCAAAAATTGAATCATTTCCAATTTGAATTGTTTTAGGAAGATTTTACAGATTACCTGACAAGATAAGGTACCTGACACTAAGGTTCTCTCCTGAGCTGAACTGCCAAACATTCAAACTATTGCAAAGAAAACAACTCTGATGAGCTGGCCAAATAGCCAAAATGCCAAATGTATATTTACCTAGAAGACTATTTTATAGAGAAATTAAACAAGTCAAGTGCTTACCTGAAGGTCAAAAGAAGTGCTATTAAGAACACTCTCAAAAAAATAAAAATAAAAATAAAAAAAAGAACACTCTCAAGATCTCTTCAAAGAACTTTGGAATTAACTATAAGATGCTAGCAGAGAACTGCTCAGCATGGTGCACTTGAATCAAAGAAGGTGCTGTATTCCATGAGCAAAGCAGAATTGCAGTAGGACAAAGGAAATGTGAGATATACAAATCTAGAAAGTGCCTTCCAAGTTCATAATGGATTGATCAGTCATAGCTGAACAGTGTACCTTCATCCCAACATTATGATGCTATTAATCCTCTTTGAGTATGAAGGACAAACAACAACATGAGACCACTTTAAATGATTATAGCTGAAGGAAGTTTAAACAGTAAGAGGAAGGAGGAATGAGAGGAAGGAGAAGGGAACCAAGAAAGAAAATAAATCCCGGGCAGATACAGCCTATTTAAAATTTTTGGTTGTAGAGAGCTATTTTAGGCTCAGAGAGAGATTAAGTAGGTTTTCCATGACTATATAGCTAGTGAATGTCAGAGAAAATAGCTGAACTAATTTCCTAATTTCTAATCTAGCTCTTTATTCACACTGCCAAACTGCTTCTTGTTAACAAATATGGATATTTGAGAAGAGAATGAGGATTATAAATCAAACTTCATTACAACAAATTCAATTATAATGAAAATCTCTACAAGTGAACTCCATGTCCCTGAAGACTCTCCATTTTATTACAAGGAACAATAAATTTAAGCAAGAGATAGAATGATATAAATAAGAGCATTATTTTAAAAAAGCATTTAAAATAAAAAATATTTTTAAAATAAATGAAATAAATTTAATTTTCTCATCTACAAAATTAGATAACTAAACTAGATGAGCTAATAAAAGCTCTTCCTACATTTTATTCTATGAAAAGAATTGGGAATATTGTGGAATTTGTTCTAAGGAATGTATGGAGGTTCATAATTTAATGGATATGGGAGGCATTATGGAATTTAAAGAACATATATATTTTCAAAGTTTCCTTTTCCTCAGCATTAGTTAGAAATAGGTTCCATTTGATATAACAGTTCATATAAAAGGATGGATACATTGCCTGATATTAAATTATTCACCCAAATAAAATTTATTTGCCCTTGCAGAAAGAGCCACAATTAGGGCAAAACTATAAGAACATAAACAGTCTTTCAACAATATAGAAGTAACTGAGCTTAGTATTTAACTGGTATTATTAACACACCTATAACACTTCAACTCTTTATTATTTAGTTTTCTAAAATTTTTATTTATACTTTTAAGGTTTACAAAGCCCTTGAAATATATTATCTCATTTGATTTTATATTTAATAGATAAGACTTCTTTCATTATTTTTACAAAATACATTACAAACTTGTTTGGAGGACACAATTTATACGAAGGAAGGATTTCATTCTTCTTGATCCATCTGCCCCCTTTGTCACTGTTGATAATATTGTTCTCCTGTATATTCTCTTATTCTAAGTTTTTTGTAACATTGCACTCTTCTAGTTCCTCTCCTCCCTACCTGATCTCTCATCATCAATCTCCTTTATTGAATGTTTATCCAGTTCATGCCCAATGGCTATGAGTATTTCCCAAGGATCTGCTGGGTGCTCTTCTCTTCTCCTATACTCTCAGTGATTTCACTAGGTCTCATCATTTAAAATACAGATGATTCTTTAGATCTCTTCATAGACCCCAATCTTCAGACTGGCATTTCCAATTCCTTATTGGACATCTAGAACTGGATGTTCAGTAAACATGTTAAACTCAACATGTCCCAAACTGATCTCATTATATTTCCTCCAAAATCTTCTCCCTTTCCTAAGTTCCTTATTGCTGTTGAATCATTTCTATTTTCTCATTCACCTAGGTTCACTATTAGTTGCCATTCTCAACTTCTCACTCTCAATCCCCATACTGAATCTGTTGCCAAGGTCAATTAAGTCTACCTTCCCAATATCTCTCATATATAATACCACTTTCTCTCCTCTAGCATAGCCACCATTCTGGTGTGGATCTTCATCACCTCATTCCAGGCTTACTGTAACAGCTTTTTAATTGGCCATACTGCTTTAAATCTCTCTCCATTCAGCTGCCAAAGTGATTTTCTTAAAGCTCAGGTCTGATCATGATACTTCCTTACTAAATAATTCCCCATTATGTCGAGGATTTCTTTTAATCATCTGTTTGGCATTTAAAGTGCTTCGTAACCTGATTCCTTCCTATGTAAGGAAGATCGCTTTTTATGTCTCCGTCTTCTTACACCCTGTGATCCAACAATACTAGGTTTCTTGCTATTTCTTACACTTATAACAGTGATTACCCTGCTTGCTACTGCCTGAAGGCTAGGTATGTAATATTTTACCCTTCCCCCAAGGTTTTCTTATACTTAAAAAGGGTTTGACACCATTTGCCAGTGGCTCAAGCTGATTGTGCCCTTCTAATTTTAGGGGTCCTTGCCCCCATTCCATTTAATCTCTTACTAGTTAGATGAACTTTTACAAAGGAATATTTACTTCAAAGACACAAGAAGAATGAATATACAATCATCCCAATATGTGGGGACGTAATCCTCCCCTATACCATATTAATCTCTGGTACCTTCCAATTATACCTTGTTTGTATGAACAACTTGGTGTAGTGGGAGCCAGACTACTAAAGTGATTGCATTACACTACTAAGAGAAAGTCTATGGATAGACAGTTGAGCTGGCTGATGCAGGTACTTCAACTTGAGAGGTTATTGAATCATCCATAAAGTAATAGTGGCAGCAACTGCAGAGAGAGAACAGTGAACAGCCCAAGAGTATGATGAGGAGAGCAAATTACAAAGAAAGGATGGCCACTGAGGCCCTTAATTGGAATAATATTAAAGCAAGACTGTGAATCGGGATCTTGAAAATCCTGAAATCCCAATAGAGAAAGCTCAAAGACTAAGATGTTATTTCTGTTGGTTTTCTGGTTTTATTATTTTCCCTAATAAGTCTAGTCTTTGTGAAATATTTGTGAGACATAGCTTATAGTGGGACAACTAGGAGATAGAGGAAATAAACTATTCAAATTCAACCTGGAGTTAAAATTCAACCTCATTTAAATACTGTGTGAGCTTGGGCTAGTCAATTAGACGTTTGTCTCAGTTTCTTCATCTGTAAAATGAATTGGAGAAGGAGATGACAAACTACTCCAGTATCTTTACCAAGAAAACCCCAAATAAACTAATAGAGATTTGGATATGACTGAAAGGACTGAAAACAAAGGACAAAAAAGCTCTTAAGATATAATAAGGGAGCTGGGAAGAGGGACCCCAGAAATACATACATCAAGGTTTTTTTTATGTATTCAGAGGTTACCCATGGTGGTAACTGGAACATTCTTGAGGATACACAATATCAAATCTAATCCAGGTGTTCTCAGACCTGAGAGGCTGAGTCATGGATTACACCCAACACTCAATACCAATTATTTAATGTTCTTTCTTTTTTCTATCCTTTGAGTTACATTTCTTTACCTTCCTGATCCCCATAATGGTCAAGATTATCTTCTGCCTCTTCACATTCCTTTTTTTCTTTTTTTATTGTTATTGATTTTTTTTGCTTTGTAGCCCTTCTTCTAATAGTTAAATATTTTATTCTCCCCAAAAACTTGGAGAGGCATTTCTAACCCAAGAGGAGTGATTTTATACCAAAACACTACAAAAATTCAAGCAGTGTAAATGTGACAATATCTCTGTTTATGTTACTGAAAGAGTCTCAAGCTTATAGAACAGGATTTGAACTTGGAAAGTCTTTGTATCACTAATACAGTTGGGGACTGTCTTTAGAACAAAATATTGTACACAATACAGTTTAAATATGAGTGTGCATGACAGTGAGATGAAGTCTGGACACATCAGAATTGAGCTAATGTGCATTGTAGTAGGAGTTATGTGCCCCATGGATTTTGCGTGGGCACACAAGATATTACTTATTACAAAACAAATTCCATGCCAAATTCCTTTTAAATCGAGAATTAAACAACATTTTTTAAAGATAATGCTTATATCTGTCTCCAAAAGGAATGTTAGTTGGATAGGATAGGTTCTGTTTACAGGAAGATATTACTTGTAAGACAATATCTTATCAAAGGAAAGATATCATTTGGACTACTTGCAGAGTAAAGAGATGTGAAATTCTCAAGAATAATGTTTTGAGTTAAATTCTATTTTATTCTGAAATGAAAATCTGAATGACATAGCTATGAAATTCTAGGACTTTTTTGTCACTTTCAAATCAGAAATAATTTTTCATTTACAAACAGAATAGCATTGGGGAACACTTCAAATAAAGAATCCGGGGGGAAAGAAGAGGACCAAATAGAACTTGACAAGAAGAGAAATTGAAACTGTGCTAAATAGAAGGCAATGCTGAGTAACCCTAAGAGTCAGGCTAGAAATTGTTTTGATGGTTAAAGGAAAGGGAAGTCTTCCACTGGAGTATCTCAAGAAGAAAGTCATAGAACAAGAATTAGGGAAACTTTATGGAAACTAAGTCCTGGAAGTCTGTTCTAGTTTTAAAAAAAAGTCTTTGAAATCTTCTCAGGATTTACCCACTATGGAGCCCAGAGTCATGGAGGAAGGTTTTGAGAAGGCCAAGGTCAACATAAATTTATTTAATTCAACAAACATTTATGAAGCCTATTATATGAAAGTACAAAGAATTTACATTCTACTGAGGAAAAGAAAAGGTACACAGATAAGGAAATACATCATCTTTAGGGAGAAAATACTAATAATTAGGAGACTTAGAAAAGGGTTTAAACAGAAGATAGTCCTAAGAACCTTGAAGGAAGCTAGAAAGCTCCTCAGTCTCTTCCATATAGGGAATTGTATCCAGTTTTTGTATATGCCCAGAGTGATGGGGCCAATTTAGCCTATCTCCCAATATATAACAGAGTAAAAAGGAATTGTTCAGCTAAAACCAACCAGCATATCAACAAACATTCACAGCATATGAAATATTCCATACTTATATTCTTCTATTTTTGCAAAAAAAATTATCTCATCAATACTGGTCATTATAATTACAAATTTTTCAGTTTAGTGCTTTTTGCTCTTTATTGTAGTCATTGTATAGTGTTTTCCTGCTTGTGCTTACTTAATTTAGTATCAGTTCATATATGTTTTCCAGGCTTTTCTCAATTTTTCAGTGATAATCTCTTATGGCATGGAAATATTATATTATATCCATGCACCACAACTTGTTTGGTTGTTGTCCTATTAATGGGCATTTATTTTGTTTCTAGTTCTTTGTTATCACCTCAAACACTTACTCACTGTAATACTGGGCAAATTGCTTATCCTCAGCCTTAATTTCCTTATATGTAAAATGTAATGAGGATAATAATAGTAGCTGCCATTTTTATATTTATATGTGTATTTGATTCTCACAACAACCTAGTAAAACAGCTACTACTATCATACATGCACATAAACACACAAATATAATTATTGTAAACCTTATAAATATTAGTTATTATTTACATGTGTGGATGTATATAACATGATATTATTGTTGTTGTTGTCTGACTGTTCTTGATTCATTTTGGCATTTTCTTTAAAAAGATATTAGAATGACTTGTTATTTTCTTCTCCGGTTCATTTTACAGATGAAGAAACTGAGGCAAATTGGATTAAGTGATTTACCCACGGTTACACAGTTAGTATCTGAAGTCAAATTTGAACTCAGGTGTTCTCGCTCTAGGCCCAGTGCTCTATCCACCATGCTACCTAACCATTCCAGCCACTGTGTATATAATGCATATTTCATATTTCTAGTCCTTTTGAATTTTGTATTATTTCATATAGATGTTTTCATATTTCTATAAAGTCAAAGTGGGACTATATAGTCAAAGGGTCTAAGGTTCTTATTATTGTTGGATTGCTTACCAGAAAGGAATGTGCTCCTATGCATTGTTGTAATTCTTTTTTATAGCTAAATGCCTAGAAGTCTTTTACATTCATTTTCTCCATTGTCTTACCATACTTTCTCTTTTATCAGTCCCTTGTTTTCTGGCTTCCAAAATTGCGATTCAACTGACACTACTTTCTCACCAGATTAACTATCTCTTACCTACTAAAGGCATTGGTTTTTTCTCAATTATCCATCTTCTTGACTTAAGAAGACTCTTCTTATCTATTTAGCCACTCCTCATTCTCCTTTCTAGGATCATTATTGTAATGTAATGACAGGACTCTCTCAAAGCTTGGCTCTGAGTCCTTTTCTCTCCATATTCTCCCTCTTTTGATAACTCTCATGGGTTCAATCATCAGCTCAATACAGAGGACTCACAAATCTATACAGTTCTAATCTTTTGTGATTCTAATTTAGAGTCCTACATCAATTATTGCTGGACTTACCATCCAGTACCTTAAATTCAACATGTCCACATTGTTTTCCTCTCTAAACTTGTACTCCTCCAAACTTTTTCTATTTTTGTTGAGTAGACCCAAAATAACATCTTTCACGAAAAGAATCACTCGAGTTTAGAAACTCAGTTATCCTTGAGTTTTCTCTCTCCCTCCTTCCCTTTTCCTTCCTTGTTCCCTTTACTTCCCTCCCTTCCTTGTTCTCTCGTTCTCTCTCTCTCTCTCTCTCTCTCTCTCTCTCTCTCTCTCTCTCTCTCTCTCTCTCTCTCTCTCTCTCTCTTATTTTTATATATTCCCTTTATCCAACCAACTGCCAAGTTTTGTCAATTCAGCCTTCACAATATCTTTTACATTCAACCTCTTCTTTCCACTCAAGCAGGATCCTACATCATCATCTTCTTCTTAGGCTGTTAGAATAGCTTCCTATGCTAAAGCTTGCCTTTCCTACTTCCAATCTCTCCCCTCTCTAATGCATCCTTTACACAGATGTCAAATAGATCTGCCTAAAGAATAAGTCTGACCTTATCACTCTTTTATTAAAAATCTTCAGTGGCTTCCCTGTTGCCTTTAAACAATATAAATTCTCTGGAATTGAGAGTCTTCTACATTCTGACTTCAATCTACTCTCCTAGACTGTTTCAGTCAAACTGGCCCACTAACTTCCTTAAAATCAGTATGTATTCCATTTCCCATCTCTATGTATTCACAGAAGCTATTCTCCATTTTTGAAATTCATTCTTTCCTCACCTCTTTTAGAATCCTCCTGTTCCCCCCCCCCCCCCAGGCAACTTACATTTATCTAGCTATGGGCCCATAGCCAAATTACTTAATTTCCCAGTAATCCCAAGCATTAAGATGAAAAATTACAAATGAATTGTTTATCTGAATAGAAGATTCCAAACCCACATTCTTTCAATACCAATAACATCATATGCATAGATGAAAAATAAAAGTCTAAGGACCCCTTCCGTAGAATGTTAACTCCTTGAAGGCAGAGGCTATTTCATTTTTATCTTTGTATCTACATGCATCTAACACAATGTTCTCCATACATCAGGCACTTGATACATATTGGGTGAATAGAATCACACAAATTTAGAGCTAAAAGGATACCAGGAGCTTACTGATCTGTCCTAAGTAACACATCTAAGATTTGAACCCTGATCCTCTGCTTCTATCTGTAGCATTACTTACACATAACCCTATTTGAACCTAATGGTAGCACCTTTACATCATCCTTTTATTAATTTTAATCCTCTTAGATTCTAATCTAAAAGGCATAATTCTAGTCTTTTGCTATATTTTAAGATGCTGATCATTGTCTGACATGTTACCTATATTAAAAGAGAAAAGACTAATTTATAACTTGATAAGCTTGTCTGTTTAAATATTTTAAAAGATGAGCAATTGAAAATTATAGTGTCCTTTATTTTCCATTTATTAAAGGGCTATAGTTAGTGACAAGACACTGTTGAGATTAAACCCCTGAATTTATAACAACTGCTTTAGTTGTCTGTACAATTGTGGGATTATATTTTAATCCAAACCTGTATCTCATTTGAGTAGGGAACTCTTATTGTGGAAACTCATTCCACTAGACCAGGTTACACAAAGTTGCCAGGGGCATGGAAAGTAGCTCTTTGAAGCCCTGAAATTTTAAGAAGCTGAAAAAAGATTTGCATGATTCTCAGTCCCTTCTCTTGTCTTCCTGAGTTTTCCCAGCTCTGGTTTGTGGATTTCCTTATACAAATCTATTGTTTTTAAACACTGTTATTCTATTACTCACTTTCAATCTTTAAGCTTCTTTTTAAATAAGCTATGCCCTTCCAAAGCTATGGCATTCATTAGTCATAGTCTACCAAATCTCACTGATGCACAGCATAAAAGAGGTATGAGAAATGCCCATACTGCCTGAGATAGAGTCTCCTTATATGGAAGATACAGGGGTCTTCCTGCTTCAAGTCTCTCCACTTCAATCCATCCTCCATTAAGCCAGTAGTGATTTTCCTAAAGCACAGGTCTTAAGTAGATAAATCATATCACTACTACCCATACTCAGTTAATTCCAATGGCTCCCTATCTCCAGAAGCAAATACAAAATTCTGTTTTACATTTAAAGCTCTTTATAGTCTAGCCCCCTCTTATCTTTCTTATCTTCTTACAGCTTATTTCCCAACTCATATTCAATCTTTATTCCAGTGACACTAGATCTCTGGACTCTTCTGGACTCTGGAGCAGAACACTCCATCTTTTAGCATAAGGCATTTTCTCTTGATTGTAAGATTGTTAGATAGTAAGACTTAAAAAAAAAAAAGACTATCTTTTATCTCTTTTTGTATTTCCTAGCACTTATCATAATACCTGGCACACAATAGTGCTTTAATAAATGTTTATTGATTAACTAGGAAGCTGCTTTTGATACAACATTGGAATTATCCTTTTCTTATAATGAAGGTGATTTTGAAAGGAAACCTGTTCCTTTCAGGTTGTCAACATTTTTATAAACAAAAAACTGACAAATATCTTATAGGACAACAATTAATAAATTATGAATGAAAATAAGGGAAACAAGCTACATCCAATACCATTTTCATGGTCTTCACAAAAAATAGTTTCAAAAAATTTAGGTATGTGTATATATGTATCCACTCTTACTTATATGTACATATACATCCAGATACACACACTCAACCACTAAGCCATATTAGTCAAAATTTTTGCTCAAAATTACTCAGAAATAACGCAGAGCCACAAAAACTTAAGAACAACATTTCAGGAGCTGTCACCACACCAAATACTCATAATCTTAAGTAATCATCAAGCATTTATTAACTGTCTAGGAACTGGCTTAGTGCTGAAGATACAAAAACAATTCCTGCTTTCAAGGAACTCATAGTCTGATGAGGGGATAACATACAAACAATTATAGATAAACAAGTCATACAAAAATTTTCCGAGGAGTCATTGATAGGTACTGTTGTCAGTCATATCTATCAGCACATGGAGATCTGGAAAAACTGGTTTATTACATGCTCACAGCATAGATTTACTGTATACAGAAAGGACTAAGTCCTAAGCAGCAACTTCTTTAACCTTATATAAGTTTTAATTATATGGGAAGGATGAGTACAATGGAATTTTATAGAAGACAGAAGAGGAGATGATCATTTCCATAAAGAATGGATAGCAAAAGGGGAAGATTTACAGCAGGTAAAACAGTAAATTAGTAATTGTATACCAGGTTTATATAGATGGAATTTGTAAACTGAACTTTACCAGTCGAGCTATAATTTGACATCTCAGCTTGATTCTGCAAGTTCTACCTAGTTTTACCACTTCATCTTAAGTAAATGGTGGTAAGAAAATTAAGCCCAAAAGTCTCTTATCACACAAGATCACAGGATCACGAGATCACATAGTATTTGGTAGGAAGCAGGCATTAAGACTGGAAAGGTAGGAAAGAGCCAATTGATAAAGAACTTTAAAAATCTAGTAGACCATGTTGTATTTGATCCTAAAAATGATAAGGAACCACTACAATTTATTATATAGGGAGTTGATATCTCCAAACTACATAAAACAAAAGTTGTCAAAAGGTAGACTTAGCAGAGGAGACCAAAATAATGTGGAAACAGAATGAGATATATTCATCTTTCTGGCCTTATCTGCTTCTGGAATTATATTGATAATGCCTGCAATGAGCATAAATTTATATACAAATGCTTTTAACTACCAAAAAAAACCACTCCAATTATTTTATCAATCTGTGCAACACTATTGTAGAACATTAAATATAAAAGAATAATAAAAGCATGAATATACTTACATGCATATATATGTGTATGTACACACACGTATATATACAGATATCTATAATCATATATATGTATACACACATATTATATATATATATATATATATATATATATATATATACACACACATGTACATTCAAATACATCTATGTAAAGCCATACTATGCTTGTTTGTCCTGTTTCTCTGAAGATGGATAACATCATCCTTCAGGTCTGAGTCTTTCCACAATTTTCTTAATCCACCAACTCATCATATCCTATACCATAGCAATACTCCAACCTTACACTAGCTAGTTATATCTAGTTATTTTAAATAGTTTAAAACAATATTGATTAATATGACTGGCATCAAATTCCCTATTTTTCTTCTTTTTATTAAATCTATTTTAGCTTAGTTTAGTTTAGTTTAATTGCTGAGATCAATGATTACTAATCCTGATTTTTTTCTCTAAGTTCCCTAAGTGTGTGTGTATCTATTTCCTAGCCTTACTGACTCCTCTGCTTCTACCAGCTATCTTGCTTTTCTATCCCTGAAAAGATCCTTCCCTTTTCCTGTCCCTCAATCTTTTCCATTCCTCTTTATCCCATCCCTGTTAATCTACATATCTTATCCTATTCCCATTAATCTATACCCCCTTCAATGCCCCCCTTATCCTATTCCCTCTCTCTTATTTCTTTATACAAAAGAGGACTTTTATACCCTTCTAGGCACATTTTTATTGTTCCCTCTTTAACCCATTCCTAATGTGAGAAGGATTCCAGAACTACTACCTTTTCCACTCTCATTTAATTCCTCTGGGTTAGTTCTTGCTCTCACACCTCATTTGTATAATATAATTACTCTTTACCTTTTTCTATACAGTTTAGCTTTTGAGAATTATATCATATTCAACTCTATTCCATTCTTTCTTTTGATTTACCCAATTATCAATGGCAATCTTAGACATATGGTTTACATTTCCATGTATAAAACATAAAGTTTGTCCTTTAGTTCTTTTATCTTCCATGTATATGATTCCAATTGGATCTCTGCTATATTTGAATTGCTTTTTTTTTCTTTTTGCTCATAAAATTTTTCCTTCATCTGGGGGTTTCAGAATTTGGCAATGATTTTCCTAAAGATTTTACTTATAGGATATCTTTCAGTTAGTGATCAATGGATTTTTTTCTATTTTTATTTTCCCCCTATTGTTCTAATATTTGAGAACAATTTTCTTTAATCATTTCTTGTATTATTATATCAAAATTCTTTTTTGTACCATAGCTTTCAGGTGGTTCAATTATTCTTATATTTCTCTTCTTGATCTGTTCTTCAGATCTGTTGTTTTCTTTATAAGATGCCTCACATTCTCTTCTGTTTTTTCATCCTTTTTAGTTTGTTTTATTATTTCTTGGTCTTATAACTTTGATGGTTTCCCCTTGCCCAATTCTAGTTTTGAAGGAGTTATTTTCTTCCTTGAGACTCTGGATCTCCTTTTCTGCTTGGTTGACTTTCTTTTCATAATCTTGGGGTTTAGGGGATTGTTTTTATTTTTTGAAGTTTTTCCTCTGTCTCTCCCAATTGATTTTGAAAATCTTTTTTGAGTTCTTCTATGAATTCTCTTTGGGCAGGTGACAAATTAACATTACTCTTTGGGACAGGAGAGGCTTTTTTTTTTTTTTACTTCAGTATTCTCCCTTAAAGATAAACTCCAATCTTTTCTATTCCCATAGTAACTTTCTATGCTTGAATTCTTTCTCCTTTGTCTGTTTGTTTAAAAAAAGTGTTTATTAGTAATAATCTCTAGTCTTCTGCCTCAGGTTCTCCTTCAGTTCTCCTCCTGACCTGGAACCCAAACCAAGAGCTCCCCATTTCCATAAATGTCCACAGCCAGCAGTGCCTCTGCCCTACTATGGCTTTACACTTATTGGGTTGTGTTGGTTCCTTCTTACCCAGGGCTTTGTCTCAGCAGCAAGTTAAGTAAGCCTGACATTTCTTATTAGCAGAGATTCTCTGAATCTTCCCTGACTCAAATTCCAAACTCCCTACAAACATTTGCTGTTTCAACAGACCTACCCTGAAGATATTTACACTTCACAAGGACAAAACCTCATTTTGATATCTTTCTTCCTATCTTCTCTAATTGTCCCAAAAGGACCATAGTTCTACCCCTGCTCAAGTTGTTTTTAACCAGTCCAAGTTCACCCTGAGGTATAGTTTTGTCTTGTTTGTGAGGGAAATCTACAGCGCTTTGAATTTTTTGACCTATTCCATTATCTTCACAGAATCCTCTCTTCTCTTCTATTTTTAAAAAAACCTTTTTATAACATTGGTTCTCACTTCCCAAAGCCTCCTGAATGAATATCCTAAAAGTTAAAGGAATCATTTTTTCATGCATCTTACAAGTTGGTAACTTTCTCTGATCCCCTGTTAGCTTATAGCATAATTCATAACTTATTACAATTTGTATTATCTCTACCCCAATGCCTGAATAGGACTCACATCAATACATTCCACTGGATCTAAGACTTTGGAGACTGCATACATTCTCCCCAAATATCTTTCCTTTCCCTATGTTTTCCCTGGGGTAACTAGATGTGTTTATTAAAATGAATGGGTGTTTCCCAAAACATGGAGGAAAAGGAAAGAGAGCTAGGTACTTGTCTTCCCCACATTTTCTACTCCCCTTCCCCACAAACCACAAAGACAAAGGTTTTTAATTGCCCTCAATAATTTCATTTTACATAGTGCTTAATGCTACTTGAGTAGGTAGTTGGTACAATAGAGTTCCAGGCCTGAAGTTAGAAAGACTCTTCTTCCTGAGTTCAAGTCTGGTCTCAGACTCTTACTAGCTGTGTGACCCTGAGCAAATCACTTAATTCTGTTTACCTCAATTCCTCATCTGTAAAATGAACTAGAGAAGGAACTGGCAAACTACTACAATAACTTTGCCAAGAAAACCCCAAATGGATCACAAAGAGTATGACACAACTGAAATGACTTAATAACAACCATGCTACTTATCTCCTGGTAGATATTGTGTGTAGTATATATGATATGTATACATATAAATATAGATATAAAAAACAATGCATGATAGTATTCTGAGTGAGGAATGATATGGATAAAGGTAATTATGGTTTTTATCATTTAATTAGCTTTGTCATTGTTTATTAACACACAGTAACAAATGTAAGTTATTAATTCAATCCACCACTTTCAATCTTTATTCACCTTGGGAAAGCACCAAATAAATGGGCAAGTTATCTCATTAGATCATACAAGGGAGTTAAAAAAAATAGAACAAAGCTAGAAGAAAAATAAGGGCGAATCAAGTTAAAAGTTTACTATTAACTAAACATTTAATTGGTATTTGTGGTATGTTGTCTAATATTTAACACTAGGGAGAATGTGGGAAGCAATGAATTCAATGAAAAGCTTTGTTCTAGATTTTGTCAAATTCTGTTTTAAGAGGGCAAGGGGGGAAAAAAGTAGTTCATGTTTAATGGATCAAATAGTTACTAAACATTAACAATTATATGCCTGTAAGATGTATTACACAAATAGTTCAAAATCACTCATTTTCCCCACAGATAATATAAGCTTTTCTCAGCAATTACATGGCAGACTTCAGCTCTGGCATTTTCTCGCCTTCATTGGCACATTTATTCCAATGACAGCTGCTATCAGTGGGTGGTGTCTTGGGCTTTTCGAAGACACAATAAAATGATTGTAATCCTGTGTGGGTTTCTGGGAAAAGCTCTTTGCCCATGGTTTGGAATTTTCAGCATTCTCTACCTTCGATAGAACCAGAAACTGAAGGCCAAAACTGGGATATAAGTGCTTCATTTTCTCATGTTATTTTCTTAAGAGGAATTTGTAGTGACAAGGTTATTTATTTTTCCCAGGTGGTTGGCATTGGCTTGATTCACCGAATGAAAGACAACCCAACAAATGAGTGTCATTGTATTATCTGTGAAAAAGATGGCTCTGCCCTTTGGTCAACACCTCCTTCTAATGAGCTTCTTTGGCTTTTTTGCATACAGCAGCTTTGTCAGAGGTGAAAAGAACAACACACTGATTTTCACCAAGGAAAACACCATTCGAAATTGCAGCTGTTCTGCTGATATACGGGATTGTGATTACAGTTTGGCCAATCTGATGTGCACTTGTAAAACTGTTTTACCCTATACAATAGAGCAAGCCAGCTATGACAGTGATCTGACTATTTGGTTCACAGACATCACTGCACTGGGCTTCCTACTGAACTTTACATTGGTTAGGGATCTGAAGCTTTCTCTATGTAGCACTACTACTCTCCCAACAGAATATCTGATTATTTGGGGACTGAAGAGACTTCGAATCAACACAGAAGTCAAGGATCAGTTCCCAGAACAAAGCTTATTGATACACAGCAGTGATGACAGTGATTTTAAGGAAGATAAGCCTAAACTGCCCACAGATAGGCAAACATTTTTATATGTATCATTCTTGGATACAGCTCTTTTCAATGGGGAATCTTCTTTGAAATCATACAGCATTGAAAATGTTATTAGTATCACAAACAACTTCCCTTACCTTTCTTACTTCAAAATGTTTTCCATCCCAAGCAACAAAAGCTATATTGTTACATTCATTTATTGATATTGTATTGTGGTCAGTTTTGATGCATATATTAACAAAATATGGTTAATCTGTACAATGTATATCTTTAAAGAATTTGTGTCTTTGCAAATACCAATTTACAACTAGCTTCTTCCTTCCCCGCCAAGCCACTGATATTTCCTTCAACCCATATTTCCATCAGACTTCTGGGGAACCATGAAATCATAGATCTAGAACTGAGAATTACTTCATAAGCTATCTAGTCCAAATTCTTCATTTTATACAAGAGGAAAATGAAACCTAGAGAGATTAAGTAACTTGTCCAAACTTATATCAGAGATGGAATTTGAACTCAGGTCTTATTTGAAACCTCAAAATAGCCCTGGGAAATAACTGCTATTTATTTGCATTTTATATCTGAGAAAACTGAGGCAGATAGAGATTAACTGATTTGCCCAAGCCTCACAGGTTATAAGTGTCTGAAGGTGGATTTAAACTTGTGATTTCCTGACTCCAGGTCCTCTCTACTCTACCACATAGATGCCTCTAACTACCTTTGGCTCCAGAGCTCATGAACTTTCCAAAATAGCATGATGTATTGCCATAGAAGCCATTTGGGGGTGGGTGGGTAGGAAATGGAGCATGCATGAGCCTAGAAATGGAGAAAGAAAAGAAGGTATGAAAAACAAACAAGGCCTATGTAATTGAACCAAGAAACTACCAGAAGATACTTTCAAGGACTCTTTCACTCTACAATTTCCAACACCTGCATTTCCACCAGATTGAAATAAATTTGGATTTACAAACTTCTTTTTTAAAAATTCTGAGAGGTGAAGGGCCAATATACTAGTCACATATTACTGTGAATGTTCAGTCAGAATGCTTTCATCCTAATATCTAGCTAAGAACAATTGCAGTGAGGGAAGGAGGGATTTAGTTGGGGGGTCCTGGTGTAAGAGAGGTAAGTAATGGTAGAACATGCTGCACTTTGAAAATTAGAGCAAGATTGGGTAGAAAAAAAAAGTGGAGGTTCCTTGAAGTCCCTGATACAGAGAAACAGCATTAGGAGAAGAGAGAAGTTGCAAAGGAGATAGAAAGAAATCTTTGCCCATTTAAACATGTGCTCAGGTCTGGCCCTATCCAGGAAAAATGGAAGAGGATCTCTTCTTCCTTCCCCTTCATCCTGTATCACATGATCAAGATGCTCTCAAAACCAGTAAATAGGCCAATCATATTAAAATGTATTTGAACAAAATCCCTTTTAAGAAGTGATGTTTTTCATTTATTATATTTGTATTCCCAGCACCTAAGCACAGTACTTGATATCCAGTGCTTAATAAATGCTAATGGATTACGGAATGTTTTGATTGATTATGTACCATAGTAAGCAATTTAAAAAAGAAAAAAAATTTGAGATCTGTGGTCTTCTTCTTTCCCCTCTTCCTCTTCCTCTCCCTGTCCCTTTTCCTCTCCCTTTCCCTTTCTTTCTCTCTCTTGCATATATTCGTTTACATTTCTATAGAGATAGAGATATGAGAAGAGAGTTTGAAGGACTGGATCAGACAAGCTCCAGACAACTCATCAAAGAAAATTAAGATGACTTTACTTCCATAGGCAGAAAACTACTATTCACAGATGGGCAATATCAGAATTAAGTTTCATGTGCAGATAACAGACTAAAAAAATATAGAGCAAAAGTTAAAATCAACATCAAATTAAACAAAAAGTTAAAGATGAAAACACTATAAATAAATGCAACAATTTAACAATCTCAGCCTGTTAGAATTGGTGATAGGAAATGTTTTTGTTTGTCCTTCATTCTCAAAGAGAATCATGATATCAGGGAAATGAAGCCATGGCATGCAAGTGAATTGGATTTAAGTGAGGGTGGGCTGAAATAGGAAATATATAAAAGAAGAAATAGGTACTAATCTTAATTGTCATCATTTTCTGCAAAAGTTTAACTGACATAAAACAATTATAATGACAAGTAGACTAAAAGATTTCAGAAACTACTATTTATTAGATTCTTACCATTCAAGGAGAACCAAAAGCAAAGTCAATTTATACTCAAAGTTAATTTGCAAAACACTGTCAAGTAAGATGGTGAAAAATAATGAGCAATATAACTTCATAAAATAGCAAAAATCAACAGAAAGGAAAATAAGTCTACAAAACTCTTGACATGGGATCCAAAAGAGCCACATCATCCCAAGAACATATAAAGATGAAAATAACAAGATGACCACAAATAGCCATAAAATGAAATAAATTGTACTACATTTCTATAATCTAATTATCAGTGACAGAAAAGACTACAATTGCTTTTAACTTTTTAGATCTCAATGAACTTTATGTAAAAATGGCACTTAAGATAAATGCAAGAACAGCCAGATCAAACCTACATATATGATGAAAAAAATCAATTCAAGAAAAGGATATACATTTTAAAGAACTTAAGAATTATTTTTTAAAATAGATCAAGGAAGAAAAAGATACCAAAATAATCAGAAAAAAGCATACAATATTAATATACAAAATGGCAATCAAAAGAACAATACTTTCTTATCTGAATTGAAAACAATTTTTATGAGAATGAGCTCAGTAAGTATTAAAAGAGTTTTTTATTTTAAATATTTAAAATATATTATTAAAAATATATAGGAAGGAAAGAGGTAAGCTTTCACTTACAATTCTACAGCAAACCACATGATTATGGTCACACAGTTGACTTTAAGGTTAAGAGAATATGAGGTCACACTTTTCCAAAAAAAAAAGTATCAGGGAAAACACAGTTTAAATAGCTAGTTAATATTATTCAATAATCCAGAGATAAATGTTTACCAAAGGTGTATATCACTGTTACAGAGAAGTCATTCTGTAAGGTGTAAATGAGTGCCTTATTGATGATGGGGTCTTTCATGTGCTCTCTTTGGAGATGTTACTCTGTTGAAGGCTTCTTCTAAGACATCCATGATTGATCAAAAAAATTAACAATTCATACAGGAAAACCAAATGGGCAAAAAAACAGTCATTGTCTGCATTATGACATGTATTTGAATGGCCAATCCATTGAGTTTATCAATATACATGTGTGTATATAATTAAAACTATGTGAACATGTAGTTATATATATGTATGTGTGTGTGTATATATATATATATATATATATATATATATATACATCAATTATATATATATATACTATATATGTGTGTGTATGTATAGGTATGAGTATAAGTATATATTTATGCTATTATTGTTAGTCTTTCATTATGAAAAAGGATCAATGACATCAAAGGGTGACAACTTGTGTATCAATTGCATTTATACGAGGCAAAGTTGCACAAAGTTGTCAGTTGTACTCTCTTCCTGTTCTTACATTGCTATCCCCCAGACCCAATGTTTGCTGAGTAAGTCACTTAGCTGGGTCCCCTGAGTCTACTCTCTGCAATGTCACACTTAAACCCTCTTTGGAGTAAAATTGCTAGGAAAAGGAAAGAGGGGAAAATTTTTGTTCTCACCTAGAGGCAACAATATTTCCCCAAGAAGACAGTTGGATCTTTTAATTGCCAGGGATAAATCTCTCTCAACTGGGAGGGCACCTCCTGTTTGTAGTGACTTACTAGAAAGTTTCTGTATGCAAAGATGGCAGGTATATGGTTGATGCTTCAGTCAATAACTAGCTTCCCTCTAAGGCAACTTGGTAATGCAGTGGGTCAGGAAGTCAGGAAGTCTCAGCTTATAGTGAGTTCAAATTTGGCCTTAGACTATTTACTAGCTGTATAACCCTGATTGTCTCAGTTCCTTATCTGTAAAATGAGCTGGAGAAAGAAATAAGAAAGCACTCAGTCTCTTTGTCAAGAAATCCCCAAAAAGGGTCATGAAGAAAACAAGACTGAATAACAATAAAAACTGCCCTATTAATTCTATCAAATTAATCAAGGAATTCCTTCATACTTCTTAAAGAAGCTACAAATTGTATAAACTTCTTTACACTCTTTTGCAAGCTAATTTTGTACCCCTTAAAATTTAGAAATAGGTCACTCAGGTTGTGATCCACTCAAGGTTTCAAAATCTTTATGAGGTATGCATTGATTCTCCCAAAATCTAAAAAATCTAAAAAAAATTGATCAGAAAATTCCCAATTTATTTCTCCCAGCATAATTAGAAGACCCAGTCAAAATAAATAAATGTAGTCATTTTTCCTGCTTCATCTTCACTGCTGCCTATCTCTGACTCCTTACACTTTAAACTCTTTTCAGATATTATAAGCCTAAAGGGTTTTCATAAATAAGGATGGAAACAGCATCCTTAAACGTTAAAATTTGTATCAATAACACTATGCCCATGAGACAAGGATTAAAAGAGGCAAAAACTGGGGAGAGAGAAAAAAAGGAAGTAGTTGGGGAAAAGTGAGTAAAAGAAAATAATGAAAATTTATGTTGACCTACAATGACAACAGAATGAATTATATTAGATTATTTGCCTGGTACCTTACATTAGGTACCCCTTCTTTGGGATGCTGAGATTGGGTGAGAAACAAGTTAACTAAGAAAATATATAATTAAAAATTACTCATATAATGGAATTACTTTCAAATTGAAAAACAAAAATCATAATTAGAAACACAAATGACAAATGTTTGGAATTTGGAATCTGTTTGAAATTCATGTTTTGAATGTTATTTTGATTTTTCAAGTTGTGTTATGTTCTGAGGGACATGAATTGACTATTGTAAATCTGGTTACTGAGTAGTAATAAGTCATTCTATTGCACTTGAATAATTCAGTTGTACTTTTCTTAAGAAAGATTAGTTACTTTATTAAGAACGTATGTTTGGAAATTAGAAGCCTATTTAGAGTTCACAAAAATGTAAAAGTCAGACTTTATTCTTAGTTTCTATGTTTTTCTTCAACTTCCACCAGAATATATATCCATCTTTTATTCTACATCTCAGGCTGCTGTCTAGTAGTTTTTTTTCTCCCAGATCAAATATTTTCATCCTTCAAATTCAAAGGAAATTCTAGGAATTCATTTCCCTCTAGAATTAGTTTTCAATTTTTTAAAACTGTGATCCAGTAGATATTTTTCCAATAGTTTTTCTTTGGAGCATCCATATAATGTTTTGTCCAGCACTTTATCTGATCAGTGAGAGATGGTTTAAGCTATAGTCAATAGTCAGAATAGAATCAAGGTAACTAGCCAAAAGCATTTGAATTATTAGTTTGTGGATTGTAAGTACCAAGTTCTAAGTACCAAGTTATGAGATATGACATAGATAATAGAATTGGTCCTTTAAAAAAAGAATCCAAAGAATTATTCCATATTAGCAGTGGAAGAGAACTTAAAGATGTAGGCTCACCTTACAGTTAAAGAAATCAAGATCCAGCTAAGTGAAATTGACACTCAGCAAAGAAGTTAATGTGGTCTTAAACTGCATGAAGACAGCTATAGCTTCTGGAAATAAAGCAGGAATATTGTCAGATCACAACTAGACTATTATGTTGTTTTGGGCACTATAAAAGATAAACTGGAATGCATCTAGAATAGAACAAATGCAATAGATAAAGTTCTCAAGTGCAAGCTCTCTGAAAGATTAGTCCTAGGAAAGGGAGATATTTAGTATCAGATGCAAGCTCTCTGAAAGATTAGTCTTAGGAAAGGGAGATACTTAGTATCAAGTGCAAACTCGATGAAAGATTAGTCCTAGGAAAGGGAGATATTTGGTATCTAAAAAAGACTCAGATTTGACAGATCTTTGGTATTTGGAGGGCTGTCATGTAAATGAGTTATTAAATGTTTTCTCTTGGCTCCAGAATTAGAAACAATGGATAGGTGGAAGCTGCAAAGAGGCAAAGTTAGTCTTAATGTAAGGAAAACCTTCCTAAAAATTAGAACTATCCCTAAGTAAAATGGGATAGCTTTGTACAGTATTCAAAGATTCAATAGCCTTGTATGGTCTTCAAAGAAAGGTTCAATAATAGTCATTTGTCACATGTAGGATGAATTCTTTTTGGGGGGGTAGATTATATTTCATCACCTCCAAAACCCCTTTAAGCTACAAAATTCTATGATTCTGAACTGACTTGCTCAATATCACACAGATGGCATAATAAAAAAGTTGTGATTTGAACTCAGATTTGAGAGCTTTTTCCATAACATTAATCATCACTGTTTTGGTTGTATGAATATCACATTTATTAGTCTTGTATATAAAGTTGTGATGACAAATGTATTGCATACTCAAAATTTCCAGCAGACAATAACACACAGTGGAGACAATTTGCAAGTAGAATATGGGTGGGGAAGGGAGAGTGGCTTTAAGCTCTCTCCCTAAAAGTCTGCTTACTTTTAAGAATTGTCTCTTCTCTAATCCCAGGAATTATATTTCTTAACTGACAAATGTAAAGAAATGTATACCTTAGCACTTTGTTATCAAGGATAAACAGCTTGATTTGGAAGCTACCAGATGGGGAAAAGATTGGGGGAAAGGGATCAGGATATAGTGGTAGAAGTAGAGAGAGTAGCATCCTGGGCAGTGATCTGGGATCTTTATTCCCTTTTCTTGGCATGGCATGTACCGTACTCCAAACTGAGTATCTTGACATTTATCCAGGCAAAGTTTGCTTGTTTCAGTCACAAATTTTGCTATTTATAATTTTGTGTATGTGCTTTTTAATCTCATTACTAGAACCCTATTTTTTTAGATGTGTAAGGATTCTTAGTCCTGCACATTTTCCCCCCAACTGCCTGCTGTCTATCTCAACTCAGATGACCTGCTGATAACTCAGATACAACATAAACAAAACTGAATTTATCATCTAATTCTCAAGCAAACTCTTCTCCTCCTAACATATCTCTTTCTGTTAATTCTTGAATAATCCAGATTCAAAGTTTATAATCACTTTTAATTCTTTTTAGTTCTTCCCCCAATCCAATAAATTAGTCCTAAGGACTCCATTTTTATAACAGCTCTCACATGTTCCCCCTCCTCTTTACTCCTACAACAATTATCCTTGATCAAGAATTTAATTACATTTCAACTAGATCTATCCCTTAGCTCTACGTAGAAAGAACTTGGTTTATCATATAGAAAAATGAAGGTATTATCAAGTTCAAATGTTTACTCTTTAATTAGGGATATTTGCCAAGATATTTCTTTATCCTCTTTTATCTCCTATTTGCCAAAACTTTCTTTTTGATGCCATGTATAATCCATGTCTTAGAACCCTCAAATCCTGACCCCAAAAGATTATTTACGTTTTGGCTTATGTTCCCACAAAGAGTTTATTCTGGGAAGCTTCTGAATATGATTCACAAGTAGCTCTTGTTTACATGGATTTGGGTCAATTAGGTTTCCCTCCCACCCCAATCCCATACAAGATAACAGTAGTAATGGATGTAGGATAACATATGTTTAACCCATCAGAAAATACATAAGATTAAAAGAACTTAAAAGTATCCCTAAACAAATACATCTATTCCTTCCACGTTGCAACTTCCCTCCATTACAATTTCCATATGTTGTGAGTTAGCATAAGAAATTAAATGGGAATTTTTTTTTTGGGGGGGGGGTTGAAGAAGCCACAGATGACACAGAAAAAAGTTTAAAAACTCAGAAATGCATCAAATATATGTACAGTATTGTATATCAACATATTTTATCTTTTCATACCTTAATAATTCAGACTTTTTTCTCTGGTATGAAGGGAAAACCAAAACATTTTAAATGGACTTTCTAGAACTGTGGAGAATAAGGAGGGCACACCTCTAATTGTGTGTGTGTGTGTGTGTGTGTGTGTGTGCACATGCGCATGAGCGCATGTATGAAAAGCCTTTCCACCCTTTCTTCTGAGGAATTCTGCAAAAGAAATATGAAAGGAAAGTGAGGATATTTTGTCAGCTCCTTTTTACAGGCCATCACAAAAAAGGTAGCTACTCCCAAAGTCTAAACTCCCAAGAGTCCAAGTCAACAAATTCATTGTGGGGGACAGTCCCAATCATTGAAATCTATTCCCTAGGAGGCATAAAGGAATGGCTGAAACAACTAATTTATCATGGAGTACCCTCCATCAGGAGACTCAATGAGATTTTTCCCCCTCTGCCTTTTCAAGAGGTCAATGAATATGTCCAAGGTCAATTGGGAAAAAAAATAGCTGCAGGTTTATGATTCTTACATGTTTTAAATATATTCAAGGCCAATTTTTGGATTCAAAAAAAAAAAAAAACAAAGGGTTAACTCAGAAAAATAAAAAAATAAAAAATACCTAGCTACCATCACTGAATTAACTGTCACCAGTCAATGATTACAATCCAGAGTAGAAAACTTGATAGGAAGAAAAAAAAATCTAAATAAAAGAAAAACTGGTAGGTAGTTTTTGGGAAATTGTTGAGAATTGATAAAATAAAATAGTACAGAAGATAATCAAATACTATCCAAATACTTCAAATAAGGAAAGAGGGTGGATCCTTCAAACCACAAACTACTTAACTTGACCCTGAACAAGTCACTTTCCCCCTTCAAATCTCAGGTTTCTGTGTATAAAACAAGCTTGGACAAATTCTCTGTGCTTGTTTCTTCATCTGTAAAATGACATCTTTTCTAGCTCCAAATTTATGATCCAGTGATCCTTGATTACCTCAAAAGTCCATTTCAGCTCAAAAGCTTTAATTCTATGATTCAAGGAAAAATTTAGAATTATGAAAAGTTTTGTGAGCATTTATTGGTCAACAAATATTTATTATGTTCCTGCTATGATATTGGAGATACAAATAAAAAAACTGAGAGACCCTGCTCTCAGGGAGCTTACATTCTTTTTTTTTTTATATTTTATTTTATTTAATAATAACTTTATATTGACAGAATCCATGCTAGGGTAATTTTTTTACAACATTATCCCTTGCACTCATTTCTGTTCCGATTTTTCCCCTCCCTCCATCCCCTCCCCTAGATGGCAAGCAGTCCTATATATGTTAGATATGTTACAGTATAAGGGAGCTTACATTTTAATAGGGGAATGTAACACATAAAGAAGGATAGCCAAAAAAGGAAATTTTGTATAGGCACTCATAAGGATAGTGAATGAAGCCATAGGGCAACATAAGCTTTCCAATAGCGATGCTATTGGTGGTTTAATTATGAAGAAATAAAAGAAAGGAAGTAGGGAGAATGAGGTAAATAGAAAAAAAGCACTCAATAGACGCCGGCATTTTGTTGTGTGATTAAAATGGGATATAAATATATCTAAATATATTGTTTCATCATGAATATCATGCCACGTGATCTTTTTTTTTTTTTTTGAACATGAGGAATGGCTTTTGATTTTGTAAATCAAATTTCAGCAAAGTACTTGAAAAAGTCTACTCTTTTGAAAAAAGAAAGAAGGATTTGGTCTAAATCAATGGTGTCAATTTTTTTTTAATTTAAATTTTATTTTATTTAATAATAACTTTGTATTGACAGAATCCATGCCAGGGTAATTTTTTACAACATTATCCCTTGCACTCGCTTATGTTTCGTTTTTTCCCCTTCCTCCCTCCACCCCCCCCCCAAGATGGCGAGCAGTCCTATATATGTTAAATATGTTGCAGTATATCCTAGATACAATACATATTTGCAGAACCGAACAGTTCTCCTGTTGCACAGGGAGAATTGGATTCAGAAGGTAAAAATAACTGGGGAAGAAAATCAAAAATGCAAATAGTTCACATTCGTTTCCCAGTGTTCCTTCTCTGGGTGTAGCTGTCTCTGTCCATCATTTATCCATTGAAACTCAGTTAGGTCTCTTTGTCATAGAAATCCACTTCCATCAGAATACATCCTCATACAATATCGTTGTCGAAGTGTATAATGATCTCCTGGTTCTGTTCATCTCACTTAGCATCAGTCCATGTAGGTCTCTCCAAGCCTCTCTGTATTCATCCTGCTGGTCATTCCTTACAGAGCAATAATATTCCATAACATTCATATACCACAATTTACCAAGCCATTCTCCAATTGATGGGCATCCATTCATTTTCCAGTTTCTAGCCACTACAAACAGGGCTGCTACACACATTTTGGCACATACAAATGGTGTCAAATTTAAACAGAAATAGATCCCTTCAGGCTGAAGATGAGGTGTGAGAATTGAGGGTAAGAGATCCCCACTGGTTGATGTTGCAGATTCCTTGCAAAAGAAGTTTGTGGCAAAAGGGGATTTATTTGCACTAAGACAGCTTGCTAAGAAGACAGCTTTCTTAGTGGGCATGATTAGGATGATTTTTGCAAAGATAGGTTGACAGACCCCCACTTATATCGAGCCAGTGTTGGCTTGGAGCTGGGGGGGCAGTTTGAGCCACTCAAAAGGATAGCGACTATGCTCCAGGCCGAGATTTCCAATTGAATGGGAGTTATCTGGGAAAGGTGTGCTCCTCCCAGGGTTTGAGAATTCCCCCAAAGGGTTTACATTCAGGCTCCCCCAAAGGTTAAAGGTGACACAATTTATATCAAGGCCACACACTGACTTAAAAAATAGGAAGTCAACATGAGTTATATTATATTGTATTTTTATTTATTTTGTTAGACATTTCCCAATTACATTTTAATCTTGTTTCCTAGAAATTTGGTGGGCTGCTTACATGGGAATTTGAAAATCTCAAGACTTTAGATAATGGGGTACATTCTGAACTTATTGAATCAACAAATCCAAAGAGTAGTCATTAACAAAGAGGTATCAACCTAGAAGAGGGAATTCTCTAATGAGATGCTCAGAGATCTGTCCTTGCTGTTCAAACTTTGTCGATAAACATGACATAATTTTTTAAATGTGCAGATGACACAAAATTGGAAGAGATTACTGATATTCTGAGTGCTAGAATTAAAAATTTCTCAATAAGCTAGAACAATGAAGCAAATTTACTAAGTGGAATTAAATACATGCGTAAAGATATTTATTGTGGATACTGCCATTTCTGAGAAAAGTTTAAAATGATCATTAAAATATTATAAAAAGAGCACAGAAAACACTTTAACTAACAAATATTTGGTCTCCTTCCAAACAAAATGACATGACAGCAAATGAATATAGTGTCTTTTGGGGTTGCCAAAGAGATATAGATACTGGGTAAAGATAACTGTTGATTAAGATAAAAATATTCACAATTTAGCCCTTCTCATTCCCAAGACATGGGTAGGGCAACTGGAGATGAAGGAGAAGAATAGTGTTTGGAGTTTTCCTGCCAGAATGGGAAGAATAGGAATGGGGCCACAGGAAAGCGGTGCTGTCAATACCAATATCAATAGCCAAGTCAGAAACTGAAAAAAGTATCCCAGGAAACTGTAAGAAAAAGACTAGACATGGTTCCTGTAACACCAAGCTGAAGGAAAGGGATTAGGTGATCAAGCCATGTTTCAGTCATAGAACAGGTGCTGGCTTTTGCTAAATTTGTTCAAATTGTTGAGATCAAAGATAGTAATTTCTCATGGTCCTGCTCCCTTTCTCTCACCTCTCCTTCTTAGAAGAATTGGCATATTATCCCCAAATTATCATTTAATAGTTTTTGTTTGTTTTCTGCTTCTCTTTGTTTTTAAAGCTTATTTTCTAATATAAATGAGCAACTAGGTAGCACAGTAGATAAAATGTCAAGTCTTCAGTTAAGAAGACTCAACTTCCTGAGGAGTTCAAATCTGGCTTCAGATACTTTCTTGCTATGGGCAAATCATGTAATACTGTTTGCCTCAGTTTCCTCATCAGTAAAATGAATTGGAAAAGGAAATGGCAAACTATTCCAATATTTTTGCCAAGAAAACCCCAAATGAGGTCATAAAGAGTTGGGCACAACTGAAATGAATGAATAATAATATAAAAGTATAATTGACCCAGTCAGTAAAGTTGTATGACTTCTTTAGCTTTTTCAGCAGCATATTAATGGCAGCAAAAGAGTCAAAAGGATGGAAATAATCTTGAATAGGACTTGGCAAAGTACTAGCCAAAGAACCAAGGACTGAGAATAGTGGAAAATTTAGAAATGAAATGGTTTACTAGATTATTTCTTTTTTGGCAAGGCAATTAGAGTTAAGTGACTTGTCCAGGGTCACATAGCTAGTAAGTGTTAAGTGTCTGAGGCTGTATTTGAACTCAGGTCCTGTTGTTCTATCACTGCACCATCAAATTGTAATTGTTCATGGTCAAGAAGACTGAAGAGAGAAGAGACTATAACCACAGCAGAAATGATGGTTTGGGAAATGATGGAAATGGAGGGATTTGAAATCATGGTGAGGATAAAGACTAGGTATAGTAGTGGGGTTAATGGAGAAGGAAAGAGAGAGGAAGAAGGGGAGGGAAAGAAAGAGGGGGAAGGGAGAAAAAGAAGGAAAGAGGGGGGGAAGGAAGGGAGGAGAGAAAGAGGGAGGAGGAGAGGGGGGAAAAGAGACAGAGACTGAAAGAGAGAGAGAGAGAGAGAGAGTACAACATGTTTACAAATAAATACAATATGTTCCCAAAAGTCTTAGTAGAGTTTTAAACTTATTTTCCTTATAGCAAGGAAAATTGAGGAGGGACAAACTCAGGAAAAAATATAAAGAGAAAAATGGCACTTGAACTAAGGCTAGAAGAAAAACTAGGATTCTGTGAGGCAGAGATAGATATGGAGTACTATACATTCTGGGGCAGCTAGGTGGTGCAGCAGATAAAATGTCAGGGCTAAAGTTGGAAGACTCATCTTCTTATGTTCAAATTTGGCCTCAAACACTTACAAGCTGTATAATCTTGAGCAAGTCACTTAACTGTTTACCTCAGTTTCCTCATCTGTAAAAATAAACTGATGAAGGCAATGACAAGCAATTCCAGTATCTTTGCCAAGAAGACCCCAAATAGGGTCACAAAGAGTCAGATGTAACTGGAATAATTGAACATACAAATTCCAAAATAAAATATGGATGATTGTTGCATCACAGAATTACATTTTTTTCAAAACTCAAAAGCAGTAAGGAAAATACAATGTAAGGAAAGAGAAAGAAATAAATTGCACATGGCGGCCCTCTTTGTAGTGGCCAGAAACTAGAAACTGAATAGATGCCCATCAATTGGAGAATGGCTGAATAAATTGTGGTATATAAATATTATGGAATATTATTGTTCGGAAGAAATGACCAACAGGATAATTTCAGAAAGGCCTAGACTTACACGAACTGATGCTGAATGAAACGAGCAGGGCCAGGAGATCATTATATACTTCAACAACAATACTATATGATGATCAATTCTGATGGACCTGGCCATCTTCAGCAATGAGATGAACCAAATCATTTCCAATGGAGCAATAATGAACTGAAGCAGCTACACCCAGTGAAAGAACTCTGGGAGATGATGAAGAACCATTACATTAAATTCCCAATCCCTATATTTTTGCCTGCCTGCATTTTGGATTTCCTTCACAAGCTAAATTGTACAATATTTCAGAGTCCAATTCTTTTTGTACAGCAAAATAATGGGTTGGTCATATATACTTATTGTGTATCTAATTTATATTTAATATATTTAACATCTACTGGTCATCCTGCCATCTAGGGGAGGGGATGGGGGGAAGGAGGGGAAAAATTGGAACAAAAGATTTGGCAATTGTCAATGCTGTAAAATTACCCATGCATAGCTACACCCAAAGAAAGAACACTGGGAAACGAATGTGAACTATCTGCATTTTTGTTTTTCTTCCCGGGTTATTTATACCTTCTGAATCCAATTCTCCCTATGCAACAAGAGAACTGTTCGGTTCTGCAAACATATATTGTATCTAGGATATACTGCAACATATCCAACATATAAAGGACTGCTTGCCATCTAGGGGAGGGGGTGGAGGGAGGGAGGGAAAAAAAAATTGGAACAGAAACGAGTGTCAATATAAAGTAATTATTAAATAAAAATTAAAAAAAAAATTAACCATGCATATAATTTGTAAATAAAAAGCTATTAAAAAAAAAAGAAATAAATTGCACAACTGAAATATATATATATATATATTCAGTTTTATTTTTATTTATTTGTTTTTTATTATAGCTTTTTATTGACCCTTGCAAAACCTTCTGTTCCAACTTTTCCCCTCTTTTCCCCCACCCTCTCCCCCAGATGGCAGGTAGACCAATGCATGTTAAATTGAAACATATATTTCTAGGGCAATTGTCTAGGCATGGGCTCAAGCTGGGAGGGAAAAAAAGATTTTTTCTGAGTTTAGAATTGGTATGAGAGGGGGCACTCCACCTACTTCCTCTTCCCATAATTGCTTTCCTGCAGTCAGCTTAAAAGGAAAACCAAACTATTTGCTGAAAAGTTAAACCCAATGGGAAGACTGAGGAAATAACTGGGAAGTAATGAGCCAATGTAGAGTCCAAGGCCAAGCCACTAGACTTCTTTAGCACAGCAACACCTGATACTTTTACCCCCAGTAGAAGTGGGAGCATAAGTTAGGAGTTCCCCCCCAAAAAAAATGCTCTGAGGGCTTAGATCCTATTTTATTTTCTATTTCTTTAATTTTTTTAAAGCAAAATTTTCCAGCATTCTTGCTGTAAGCATCTACCCTATTTGCAAAAATTCTATCTTAAAAAAATATTTCTGTTACTTTAATTTTCCTTTGATGCATTGAATTTAGAGTAAAATTTATTGGTATTTGAGGAAGAATTACTTGTTTCTGAATTTTATAAATTTGTGTGCAATTTTTAAAAGAACTTTTATTTCTTTCTCACTGAGATTTTGCAATCTAAATCTTTTTTAAAAAATCATGTTTCTATTTTGAATTTAATTGTTCTTCATTTTATTTTCTAGCCTATTATAAGTATTTCCCTCTATTTTATTCAAACTGCTATATTCCAATGTCAAGTTTAGATGTGAAAGTCAATTCAATAAAGTTAATTGTGCCATTAAATTAAATTCAATGCCTGTGTTAGTGTCAAAATGGAATATTCAATTGCTACTAATTTACACATTTGCTCCACAATTACTTGAAATTGTCATTTGCTTAGATGGTTGCTTTACTGTATCACTGTTATATGTTTGGTTTATTGCCATTGTAAATTGTTGGATACTGCCATGATGGATCAATCTATTGAACAGCTGGGATAAAAAAGAAGGCAGTAGAATAAAGAAGGATTAAGAATTATCATGGAATTGGCAGGTATATGATATTGAAAGGAGGAATAAATTAATCAGTGTCTCAAAGGATTATCTCTGAGGCCAGTAGGAGTCATAAAGTCTGCCAAGTTGCCACAGGTCTGCCAGCAAGTGGCAGACTTATTTGCAGAAACTTAAATATCATGGTGATAGTGAAACACCATACAAAACATAAATTCCATTCATTGAATCTACATTTCAGCATAGTGGGGATTGCGGTGTTCTCTTCTATTTTATAATATATGATCGTTCTCTGGGATCAGGTTTCTTGGGGAGGTTTTCTGGAGACAGCCTTAGTTTCAGTTCAAATCAATAATCACTTCAAATACAGCCAGGAGTTAAAATCCAATCTTTTACTGTCTCTTCCAAAATAGCTTGGTTAGTTTTCTTAGAGGCCTGTCTCCCTCTTTGGTTCCAAGAGCTCTTGCAGCTTCTCTGCCAGCTTCTGTCTCCAGCTCAACTCCAACTCCTGGCTTCTCAATCTCCAACTGATGCTCCCCTCTCAATCTTTTCAACTGAACCATCCTGACTGAGCTCAGTTGTTTTTATATTCTTTTAGATGTGTAAACTCAAAGGTTGACTCCTCCTCTGAGAGTGGAGTTATGGAGGGTGTGAATTTGGATATCTCATATTGAACCCTGAAATCTCCCAAATGTGTGAACTAATGTGTGAGCTAATGTGTGAACTCTCAAAGGTGTTAACTTAAGTATTGTTTCCATCAACTCTAATGAGTTAATACTTGTTTCCAGTTCTGGCCCATAACATCTCCTTGAAGGATCAGATCAATCATACTGAACCATGCTAAATTAGATAATTATTGTCTCTATCAATTTTAATGACTTAACACTTTGTAAAGATTCCAACAGGGATAAAGTCTTCTGTTGTAAGTATCATGGATTCCATATTTCAGAGGCTAGTAGAGATAGGAACAATAATGCTTGAAGAAGAGAAATCAATCAAATAGGAATGAGTATGAAGTGACCTGCTACATCACAAAATATTAACAATCCAGTCAGACAGTTAAGAACTTCTACAGAATGTGGCAAAGTTTGAAACACTGTTAGAATAAGTGAACATAATGAAAGGTAATCACAAAGACAAATATTTCCACTGGGAAGTCTTATCTATAAACAGCTCAGAAATATACACTAGTATATGAGTTACAGAAATAAAGCAAGACAGCCATGCCAAAGATAGAGTTAAAAGCTGAAGTCTGAATGAAGAAGGGACCCCAAACTCTAAAAATCCTTGAAGAAGAAAATCTCCTTCAATTCTGCCTCAATGGGGGGCCACGCTGGGGGAAAGAAGACAGTTTCATTCCATTATCTAGGTGGGATTGGTTCTAGTCCTTAGCAAAAGAATTCCAATCCTATTCAATTAAAGAAATTCATTCAATTCAAATTCGAGTTCAAGCTGAAAACCCAGCTTGTAGATGAGCCAACTTGGGCTGTCCCAACCCCCACTAAGTCCCAATAAAATAGCTGACTTCAACAAAGGGCTTTTGTAGATGGACCTTGGTAGCTCTCTTTGCTGCCAGGACTTTCTGTCCACTAAGAACTGCATTCTCAGTGCAAAACTCCATTTTCCAATAGATCTGCCACTATAAAAGTCAGTCTCTTGGTAAAATGATTTCTATCTAACTATAAACTTTCATTTTGCAATTAATAATTTGGGAATGAATGAATTCTTTCACTCCTAAAACCTGTGGCTGATTTAAAGGGGATTCTTAACAACTCTCTTATAGCCACTAATCTAGACCACTCAAACAGCATCATGAAGACCTTTCAAACTGGATGAAAACAATATTGTATGGAAAGGTAATGAGACAAAGGAATGGTATGTATTGGGCTAACATTCAAACATCACCATCTGCAGACAATTAGAATGGCTTCCACTATAACTGGGGAGAAGATAACTTTATGAAGGATAGATGTACTTGTGAGAAGAATATAGCCTTGATGCTGCAGAAGCTGATGTCTTCTGAGACCAAGCAAAGAAAACAAGGCTAGGGAAAGAAGTCGCTCTAGAGACTGAAATATGGTCTCATTTCTTACTCCTTATGAATCTATTCTATCTATAGGATTCTGAACAAAGGAACACATAAAAGAGTGACAATGTGATGCACCATTGTCTTGAATAGTAGATTTCAATAGCCATCATATTTCAATCACAATTTGGAGAATTGGATAACAAAAATTACTAATATATGGGATACATCAAAGTGAACCTGAAATATTGCAATGAAGTCATTGGTATCAACAGGACAGTGTACTTGTGGCTCTGGTATTTCCAGATCTGCCATCTATTAACGGAATGTCAATACTGATTGGAAATAATTCCAATAAACAGAAAGATGGAATGTAATACCTATTCATTTTGGCCATCCGTGCAACATATATAGAGGTCTACAGAAGAAAAGACAAGTTGTAATGGTGAACTATTGGTCAAGTAAGATGCATGCATGCAGATGCTTTGGCCAGAAATTCTATAAGCAGAATGAAGACTATACAATAGATAAATGATGTGGTAGTAAAGGCACAAGAAATAGTAATATGAAAGAGAAATATGAAGTAGATTTGGGAGAGCATAGTAGTTAGTGACATGGAACAACCCTGACAAGACATCCATCACAAATAACAGAGATCTGCCATTTGTTTATGTAAAATAACTCATGGGCTCAAACTAACTACAACTTTGCAAGGCAGCATCATAGGTGATTAAACAACTTGCTTTTAGGAGGCCAAGATTTTTGTAGTTCAGAGGGAAGAGAATAAAATAATGATGGAATCTAAGGAGTGACAAGGTTGTGTATTAAGATATTGAGACTGTTTTAAAGATGTGGGAAACTTGAGTTCCCATCAAGCTGTCTCAAGTATGCTAATCAAGACGATCTCAGAGGTTGAAAACAGGATGGATGGATTAACAATGGACTCCATCTTCACATCATTCTATGCAAATAGGACAGTTGGGGAGAACTGAACTTTATATGATTAATAGGAATAGAATGAGCTCATTTTAACAATTTCTGAGAATAAGCTAGTTTAGTTTACATCATAAGGAGCTTAGTTATAAACAAATTGCAATACTACTAAGAGTTTGGATTTCTACCATACAGAATACTAGTACCATATGTGAAACTTGTGTAGTGGAAGGAGAACATTATAATTCCCATTTCAGCTCAACTGACGTAGTCACAGAATGTAGACATACATAATGAAAGTTTTAATACAAAAACAAAATGAGTCTGCACTCTGATTCCTTTAAGGAGTGTGAACCCTTTAATGACTCAAGAAGGGAAAAATTCCATTGTCGAGAAAATAAATTAGGCAAGGTGGCTGTCTGAATGATAGAGTACCAAGTTCCCACACATATTCCAGCAAAAACATGAAATTCATACCAGATTAAATAATCCTCAGGAAATTCATTGAGAAACTATGGTAAGTGAATAATTTCACCCCAGAATTGCACAAAAATGCAGCAATTAGAAAGGGGGTCACCAGTAAAGCTAACATCAATAGCAGCATCTGCACATGCAAACAAATCTATAGTTGCCAGAGATAGCAGAAAAGGGCCAAAGACACATGTAGCCTGGTAACTTTGTGTCAAATCAAAGCAAGTGAAGGGTCCTCCTGAGAAAAAAACTATAAAACCCAGATTGGGAGTCTTGGAAGTTCTGAAAGTGACTAGTGCAAGTGAGTTTAGAGCAAGCTACACCTGGATTCTCTACCACTCTGTCCTGAGACACCAGAGGAGAACTTAAAGATCCAGCACTCCAATCTCAAAGATTCAAGTGGAGTCTGATTTCCAATCCATGGAGAAACTTAGAAGACCTAACCCTACAGATAAAAAATAAAAATGCTGGGGTAAAGAAGTGGAAGGAGGATAGGTAGAATCAAAAAAAGTGGTAAATCTTACTCTGAAAACCAGAAGAGACCAAACAAATTAATGATTCATGAGATAGCAAGTAATATTAGAAAAACATTTTTTTAAGTTCAAAAGGACTCAAAAAGGCCCAAAAAAACATTATTTTGGAGGAAAAAAAGCCTAGCTATCACACATCAAGAAATTACAAATGAAAATGGTTCTGATCTATTAAAACTAGAGGGTAGCATTAGAAAAAAGAGAGAATCCTAGAAACAAATCTTCAAAGTAAAAATCTCAGAAATGTCAAAGCCAAAATTCAGATTTTTTTTAAAGTCAAAGAAAAAATCCTGTTTAAGAATCCAGAAAAAAAAACCCAGCTCAACTGAAAGGAACCAGTCAGGATTATACAAGACAGAGAAGCTTCTGTTAAAAACAACAAACATTTACTAAGCATTCACAATGTGCCAAAATACTGTACTAAGCACTGGAGAATACAAATACCTCCTGTTCTCAAGAAGTTTACATTTTAATTGAGGAAGTCAATACATAAAAGGGAAATTTTAAAGGGAAGGGGAAAATGATGTAAAAAAAATAGAAAAATACATCAACATTAAAAAGAAACCTAGAAAGATAAAAATTTTAAACAACTGAAATAAGTCATGTGATATAATGGTAACATTCTAATAGAAAAGAAGTGTCCCTTCAGAAAATTCATATCTTCCAAGAGCATTAAGGGAGTGAAATAAGAAAAACAGAGGGCCTGGAGGTAATTTGCTTCTATTTTGAGGATTTAAGAAGGGGAAAGAGAAGGTAGAATAAAAAGAATATACTACGGAAGCAAGAGGTAATAATAATCAAATATATGAAAAGAAACATATATAAATTTGTAAGGGGAGGGACAGTGAGCATTGGATGAACTTTATTTGAAACAAAAGAAACAGTCTTAGTTTGATAAAAATGCATAAATTTAACAAGGAACCAAGTGGAAATAGGGAGGGGGGGAGGCAGAAGGAAAGGAATTTAGAAGAAAGAAAGTTATCAGAAAGAGGGCAGTTATGTGGTGAAGTGGATAGAGCACCAACCTTGAAATCAGGAGAACCTGAGTTCAAATTTGACCTCAGACACTTCCTAGCTGTGTGACCCTGGACAAGTCACTTAACTCCAATTACCTCAGCAAAAAAAAAAAAAAAAAAAAAGTTACCAAAAAGGTAAAAGTTATAAGCAAAACAAACTTCCTCATCTTGAACCTAAGATTAGTAGATGGAAAAAAAGAAAAAGAATGTGGTTGATATAACATGATATGGCATCTGGTGATATGCTTTAGAAGCACGATGTTAGGTTCGGTCTTGTGAAAAATTCACAATGGTCATTCTCTTTGGCAAAAGGGAGATTTATTTAAAAGAGATTACAAACAAAATGAAAGGATAAAATATACTAGGAATGGCAAATATGAAATAGAGTGGGAGAGCATATAAAAGACAAATTCCTTTGTGGAACTCATAATTATCCAGTAGAAAGGGAGCACCCCATGAGGTTGGGGCATAGAAAACAGATACCACATGGCATGGGAGAGGGGTAAGGGGAAAGACACTGAAGCAAAGTTCCTTGGCAAAGGAGAACTTGGCAAAGGAGTGCAGTGGCAAAGGAGTGCAAATGACTTGGCAGTCCTTTGGTAGACTGACCCTGACAAAGGGAGCCTGAAACTGAAGGGGGGACCCCGAAACTCTCTCTCTGAAACTCCTTCAATGAGAAAGTCTCCTTGAATTCTGGTCTCTGTAAAAGACCCTGCTTGGGGGAAACAGGAAAAACAGTTTCATTCTGTTATCCTGAGAGACGGGACACCACCTCCATTGATAACACTCGCTACTGATTAAGCTCTCTGTTGAGGTGAAAATTAGCCCAGAGACACTGATTCGGTTCCAAGATTCTCTATTCTGATTCCGAAATTGCACCCAGCCCCCATCAAGAGCTAGCCTAGACTTCTATTATAAAATGAGCCAACTTGGGGCTCAGTCCTTACAGAGGACCTAACATGCCATGCCATGCTATACCAAGGAACCTCTCTCCCCTTTGCATAGCTATAATCTTCTGCCCACTGAAACGATATTCTTTCAGTGTTACCCTCTTTATTTCTTTCTTACCTATTTCCCTAACAAGATTTTATACCTCTCTGTCAGGATTTCTCTGCTAGAAATTTTACTTCTCTGTCAGGACCTTGCTACCAAGGAAATGAGTTGCAGATCACTGTCATGAGGTATCTCAAAAGAATTTTCAGACTTGAACCTATATTCAAGTCAAGGGGCAAAGTTTATTGCAATTTTAATTGCAATTGAAGTGGGCTAAGTTCCAAAAGAATTTAGCAAAGAACCAGGAGCAAGGAGACAAATTTATGTCACTGAGATGCTAATTTTATGGACTACAAGAAGAACTGAGAAATGGTCTTAAGAATTTGGTTATCACTGACCAGTAGCTCTAGGACTAAGGCCAGAAGACTTTAGAATCATTGACAGACAGAATGTCAGAACAATAGCACTCTAAGGTCAGAGAATCTTGGGATCACTAATACATCTTCCCTAAAGTCTAAGGGAAGAAATATTATATTCCTAGGCCAGAAGACTTACAATCATTGACAGACAGACTGTTAGAACAATAGTACTCTCAGATTGGGGAGATCTCGAGATCACTGATTCTAAAGCCAAAAGATTTTAAAATCATTGACAGATTGTTAGAACAAAAGCACTCTTAAGGTCAGGAGGGACCTCCTTACTGCTGTTTCCCCTTGAAGCTATACTCCCATCAAACTGATGCCCAGTGAAGTGAGCAGAATCAGGAGAACACTATTCCAAGACAATATTGTAAGAAATACAACTTTGAAAGACTTAAGAACTTAATCAACCATTTCTCCAGAGAACCTATCATGAAACATTGAAGTGACTGATATAGTGATGGTAGGTACCAGATGATGTGATTTAGAAGAAGCACTAAATGTTCAGGCATCTGAAGAGTTCACAATGGCCATTCTCTTTGGCAACAGTAGATTTATTTAAGTGAAGAGTTTACAGACAAAATGAAGGGATATAATAGATATCAGGAATAGTAAATATGAAATAGAGTAGGAGAGCAAGAAAATGATTTTAGCAATTAATGGTGGAAAAGACAAATTCCCTAGTGGATCTTGCAATTATCCAGGAGAAAGGAAACACCCCATGAAGTTGGGGTGTGCCCTTAGCTGTCAAGCTAAACCTTAAAAAGGATTTAGCATCCTAAAAGAGTTTATTAGCTATGGGAAGCATAGTGGGATTTGAGAGGAGATAATAATGGAGGGATGAGAGGAAAGACACCATGAAGCATGATGGGAGGATCAGAGAAAAGACATCACATGGAGAGAAGGGTTAGGAGAAGGACAGAGCAGAGTGCCTGATCCAAAGGAATACAGCAAAAATGATATGGTGCATAAGCAGATTTATGGGGAAAATTTAACCTTAGGGACATGCCTGGGATATCTGACAGACATATTTGGGCTGTTCATGACCTCCACAGAGGGTGGCCCTCAGGGGTTTGACATAACTTGGATTTCTGATTGCCTGACTTCCACAAAGAATGGGACCACTGAAATAAACTGATTTCTTATCAGAGCCTTTTCCCTGCCTGTTCCAGGGAATACTTTTATCAATGCTCCAGTATCTCTCTGCCAACTGTACCCAGCTACTGAGAATCTCATCAATATTAAATAAATCATTTCTCCAGAGGACTAATCATGAAACATGTTACAGATATCTTGACAAAAAGATGACAGATTCCAAGTACAAAAAGAGAGGTACACATTTTAAGAAGCTTTGTCTTAGACCCAAAAACTAAGGCTGTCAGAATGAATAAGTAAATAAAGTCAGTACCAAGTAGAAACATTCTTCAAAAAAAATAAAAAAGAACAAAAAAGTAAAATTGGGTACACTCTGCCTCTAGAATCTTAAATAGCTAAATTCTTAAGAGTTCTAGTCAGTAACATGGAAGATAAGTGAAATAGGATAGATATACATGACACAATAATCGATGACTATAGTAATCTAGTATTTGATAAACCCCAAACTCCAGCTTCTGGGATAAGAACTATTTACAAAATTTGCTGGGAAAATTGGAAAATCATATGTTAGAATCTTGGCATAAATCTACATCTCATACCCCATCCCAAAATAAAGTCAAAATAGGCATGTGATTTGGACAGAAAGGGAAATACTAAAAGCAAATTAGGAGAGTAAGGGATAGAACTAGAGAACATTATGAAATGCAAAATGGACAACTTTGATTACATTAAACTAAAAGTTTTTGCACAAACAAAATCAACCCAACCAAGATTAGAAGGGAAGCACAAAGCTAGGGAAAAAATTTTATAGCTACTGTTTCTGATAAAGGCCTCATTTCTAAAATAAAGAACTGTGAATTTATAAAAAATCAAGTCATTCCCCAATTGACAAATGATCAAAGGATATGAAAAGGCAATTTTCAGATGAAGAAATTAAAGTCATCTATAATCACATGAAAAAATGCTCTAAATCTCTATTGATTAGAGAAATGCAAATTAAAACAACTCAAAATATCGTCTCACGTCTCTCAGACTGGTTAAGATGACAGGAAAAGATAATGATAAATATTGGAAGAGATTTGGGGAAACTGAGGCACTAATACATAGTGAATGATCCCATCATTCTGGAGAGAAATTTGGAACTGTGAACAAAGGGCTATAAAATTGTGCATACCCTTTGATCCAGTGGTGTTACTATCCAAAAAATTCATAAAGGAGGGAAAAGAATCTACATGTGCAAAAATGTTTGTAGCAGCTCTTTTTGTGGTGGTAAAGAATTGAAAATTAATAGATGCCCATAATTAGGGAATGGCTGAATAAGTTATAGTATATGAAAGTAATGCAATATTATTGTTCTATAAAAAATGATGAACAACCTGACTTTAGAAAGGCCTGGAAAGATTTACACAAACTGATGCTGAACAAAACAAGCAGAACCAGTAATACATTGTACATAGTAACAGCAAGATTGTGCAGTGATCAACTATGATCTTGGTTCTTCTCAGCAGTTTAATGATCCAAGGTGATCCTAATAAAATTTTTTACTCCTGAGGCAATTGGGGTTAAATGACTTGACCAGAGTCACACAGCTAAGAAGTGTTAAATGTCTGAAACCAAATTTGAACTCAGATCCTCCTGACTTCAGAGTTGATGCTACACACTACACCATCTAGATGGCCCCCAATAAACTTTTGATGTAAAATGCCATCTGCATTCAGAGAGAGAACTATGGAGCCTGTATGTAGATCAACACATGCTACATTCACTTTTTTAGAAATTTTTTTCTTCTGTTTTTTTTCCTCTCTTGTTCTGATTTTTCTCTCTCAATATGATTCACAAGGAAACATGTTTTAAAAAATGAATATACATATATAACCAAATCAATATAAATAGATAATAAATAGGTTCCAGCCAGTAAAAGCTGAGGATTCCCTGTGAAGATGATTTCAACAAGGTTGAAGGGTTTCAATCAATCAATTTATTAAGCATCTATTATATACAAGGCTGACAAATACTGAGTATAAAATAGAGGTAAAAGGCAATCTCTGCTCTCAATTAGTTTACAATATAATAGTTTACAATATGCAAACAAATATATACAAACTAAAGTATATGTAGGATATATAAGGAAATAATTGAAAGGAGAGGCATTAGAATTAAGGGGAGTTGGGGAAGGCTTCCAGTAAAAGAAGAGATTTTAATTGAAATTAAAGGAAGCTAGGGAGATCAATAGGCACAGTCAGTGAGGAGGAGGTATTCCAAGCATAAGGGACAACCAGAGAAAATACTCTGAAGTTAAGAAATGGAGAGTCTTGCTCATGGAACAGCTGGCAGACCAATGCCACTGGATCAAAGAGTATATGGTAGGGAGTAAATTATAAGACTGAAAAGGTAGGAGTGGGGTAGGTTATGAAAGTATCTGAATGCCAAACACAATATTTTGTATCAGATTCTGTAAGCAGGTTTACATGATCAGACCTGCATTTTAGGATAATTATTCTATTGACTGAGTGGAATATAGATGTAATGGGGTGATACCTGAGGCAGAAAGGTCAACCAGCAGGCTATTAACATAATCCAGGTGTGAGATTGATGAGGTTTAGGTTTAGAGGTTCCCTTTTGTCAGGAAATCAAATGATGAGGTGTAGATTTAGGGAACCAAAATGAGGTTAAAGTTCCTGGTGGTCAGGGAGTTAAATGATAAGGTCTAGTGGCAGGTTTGGGGTTCAGGGAACCAAATGGAGAGGTTTGGCTCCCCTACACTCCCCTGGAATTCAGCACAAGAGTAGGGAGTTTGGGGGAACTTTCTTCTGGTGGTACAGAGATTCTATGTAAAGGAATTTATAGACCCAAAAAGGCTAGACTGATAAAAGAAGTTTATTATTGGCATTGGGACATCAACCTCCCTATGCAAGAATAGAAAGACTGAATTCCTTAGTGGAGGAGTTCTGGCATAGAAGTCGTGGCATAAAGGCAGAGAGGCATAAAGTCTCATTAGGGAAATAGGTGAGGATAAAGAGAGGGTAGCACTGGAAGAAAATATTATTCCAGTGGGCAGAAGTTTCCTTGGCACAACACGGCATGGCATAGTATGACATGGCATGGCATGTTAGAACCTCTACAAGGAGTTGTTTCAAGTTGGCTCTTTTTATCTACAAGCTGGGTTTCAGCTATAACTGGAATTTGAATAGAATAGGGTTTTTAATTCAATAGGGTTGGAATTCTTTAGCTCAAGACTGAACCAACACCACCTAGATAAACTACTTTATCTGATTCCCTGGAAAGAACTCTCACTGAGGCAGAGTTGAAGGAGATTTTCTCCTTCAAGGAGTTTTAGAGTTTCGGGGTCCCTTCTTCAAGATGATGAGAATCTGTAATGTCTGAGAGAATAGTGTGTATTCAAAAGATGATGCAAAGGGAAATCTGCACATTTGCAGCACCAGGCAACAGCTTGGATACTGGTTTGAGAAAGTAGAGTGGGGAGTGGGAAGGTGAGAGTAATGAGCCCTGAATGACCTCTAAATTGTGAGCGTGAAGTACTGAGAGGATGGTATGATGCCTTCCATAGTAACAGAGAAGAAGGGGAGGGAGTACATACAGTCAAAGTGAAAGTTAAAGAGTTCCTTTTAGGACATATTGAGTTTAGTATGTCTACTGGACATAGAGTTTGAGATATCTAAAAGGTAACTGGAAATGTTAGATTGGAGGTTAATAGAGAGACTGGGGCAACATTGTCTAAACAACAACAACAACAACAAAAGTTGCCTAAATGTAAATAGCAATTGTTGCTGGTTTGGGCCAGAAACCCTAGAGGTCTTTTTAACTTTTTAACTACTAAAAAAAAAAGGTCATTATTTGCCTCATTTCTTTCTTACTTAGCCTTAATCACTGAATGGATAATTGCCTCAGTCAAAATGAGATCTATTGAAGACCCTAGCTTAAAAAGGCCTTCATCTCCCACTGCATCCAGGGCCATCTCCAGCCATCTCTTTTTGGCCATTGGACCCAAATGGTTCTGGAGGGGAAAGTGAGGCAGATCTTGTACAGTACTCCCTCACTTAAATCAATTCACTTGCATGTCCTGGCATCACTTCCCTGAAGTCAGGGTCAACTTGAAGAGTGAATAAGAAACAACAACAGCAAGTGAAGCAGTAGAAGGAGGAGAGAAGAAGGCCCAGGACAGAACCCTTAGAGACACCTATGGTTAAAGGGTGTGATCTAAGGAGATTCTTTTCTCATGTTACCTCAACTCCCCTAATCCCATTCCCATTATCCATTTCATAGGAAATATTGTTTTTTTTTTTTTCATTCTCAAAGAGGACTATGATTAAGGTGATTAAGTGATTAAGGTGATTAAGGCTAGGTAGCAATTGAAGCAAACAACAGCCTCTTTCACCTAGTCCAAAAATAAAAATCTAAATAATAAATAAATCTGAGAAGGGAAGACCATCAAGGTTTCTGGTCAAAAGAAGGGAAGCTGAGAAAGGTGAGAAGAACTGAACAAGTAGCAAAACAGCTATCCAAGCTGAATGTAATGTGAAACAGGGACTCTCGGTGACTTTGATTAGGCTTTTAGTAGGTGATAAGAAAAGAAAAAATGATAGTCTCCTACTTCACAATCCTGGCTCTGTAAGAGATTGTAGAGATAAAAAAAGAAGAAAAAATGGAAATTTATAGAAATATATAGCATTATAAATTAGAGACTAAAATTTACATTATATTTCATAGAAAATAGTAAACCACTAACAGACACTGCCTCCAGTAGAGTGTAGACATACATTCCAGACAGATACAGATATAAAGAGAAAGCCACTTGAGGAAGGAAGCAGCTTTAGAGGGTAAGAATCCTGGCAAACAAAAGTCAGGTTATGAAGACCAGACTCCAAGAAGCCACTGTGACTAATCCATGGAAGTTCTTCTAGGTCCTATAATACCATTTGTGAATTGCTTTTGATATATATTCTATACACATATCTCACTACCATTATACTTTAATGTAAATCCACTCTTCAACAGATGCCATAGTTATCAGTTCTATATTATGATTTTCTCCTTCAAGGTTTTGATATATCATGGGTCAGCATAAGAAATTAAAAGGGATTTTTTTTTTTACTTTTGTGGAAACTGCAGCTGATACAGGAAGGCCAGCAGATGACAGAGAACCTATGACTAAATACTTAACCCAAATTTTACCATAAGGTACTATTTATGCCCCATCAAAGAAAAAGAAAAAAAATCAGACTTTTCTCTGGTATGAAGGGAGAGCTAAAAAATTTTACAAGGATTTTCCATATCTTGGGGAACACATCTAATTCCCACAATGTAGAAGGAACAATTTGTATTTATTGTATTTATTTGTAGAAAAATGCATTCTCGATTTATGAGAGAATATTAAAAAAGACTGGTGAAGACTTATGAATTTTGTTTTTACAAGTATATCCTCTTTATCCTCTAGAATTCTGAGAGTATTATTTCTCTTGAGATCCAATCCTTGAATGCAACTTCAAATTGAGGGATTAGGCTGCTCTACTGGAGGGAAAAGAAGGGAGCACGGAAGTTCATCGGATTGATGCTCTTTGAGGAATTCAGTGAAGAGACTGTCTACTCAGGATTCTTTTCTTTGGATGTTCTACAATAAAAAGGATCCCCTGGGAGGAAAATTAGGTTTTTTTTCATTACTGTTTAAATTATAATTGGTCAGTTTCATAATGTTCTGTTTATGTCAGATCAGTTTCTTTAAGCTCTTATCTTATTTCCATACTTATATTTATTTTGCTCCTAGTCAAGGAGCAAAGTTTTATTGAAAGTAATGGTACACCATTACAAAGTAGACTGGATTATAAGGGAATTCAGTAAAGAAACTGAAGCAAGAAAAAAAAAGAAAAGAAAAGAAAAGAAACTGAAGCAAGGAGATACACTTATACAGCTTTCAATCATAGATATGCTAATTCTATGACTCATAGTCAGAAGGAGTGGTCCTCAATTGATCAAATTATTACTGACAAGATTACCAGTCAGCAAAGAATTGTCTCAGGAGTTTGATCTATGGGAGTTTCTTGAGGCCAGAAGCTATCTGGCTAAGTTGTAGTCAGAATCAGGCAGATTGGCTGTATGAGTTTCCTAAGGCAGATTCCAAAGCTAGAAGACCCAAGATCACTGACCTATTAGAACAGAAGCCCTTCTAGATTAGGGGACCATAAAATCACATTACATCATCTTCCCTGTTATAGGTCAGAACTCTGATCTTGAAACAAAGGATTCTTACAAGGTACTAGTCAGTGGAATTGATAGAGACAAGAGTTATCTAATTTAGCATGGTTCAGTATGATTGATTTAATCCTACAAGGAGATGTTATGGGCCAGAACATGAAACAAGGTATTAAGTGGAATTGAGGAGACAATGGTCAAATCTAGTTTAGCATTGATTTAATCCTACAACAAATAATGGTTTCCTAGTGATATGATGATTGGTTTGTACTTAGTGTGTAGCATATAAGCTAGAAGCCTCAGCCAGGGAGATTCAGAGACAAGCAGACTGCAGGCTGGAGCACAAACCCTTGGACTCAGACAGATTCATCCCATCTCACACCCTCTTGGTGGCAGGGCTCTCCTCCTTTGCTTCTCTGCTGAAACCAAGACTTCAGAAGGCCTCCAGAAAACTAACAGAGCCCCAAGTGAAGGAGATGGGACTTTGAAAGAGACAATAAAGGATTTGTACTTTAACAACTGGCCACACTTGTGGTGATTACTGAACTGAAACAAAAGCTGCCTCCAGAGACCCCCAAGAAAACCTCAACAGAGAACATTACATTTTAGAGAGAATATTATATCCCCCCAGAAGCAGTCATCCCCAAATTAATTTGGGACAAAGGGGTGGAGGTCTAATCTTCTGAAGCTGCTTCAGGCTGATAAGGGGTGTAGAGCTGGCCTTGCCCAGTGGATGCCAGACTGAGGAGGGGAGGCAAGATGGCAGCAGCAGCATTTAGTGGGATGCTGAGTATCAGAATCAGTTAGCCAATGGTTTTCAGGGTGAACAAATAGTTGGAAGTTCATAGCTTGAAGACTGGAGGAAACAAATCTCACAAGTAGATTAAAAATGCAGGCGCCAAATATGAGCAAAAAGAATAAGTAAAAATGGAGTTAGTAGGGACAATAGCCAGGAACCCCACCTAGAGGAAGGTGGGGGAGAGGGGAGGAGAGAAGAGGGGAAAGGAAAGATGAGGCTATCATGAATGCCTCTCGACAGCTTTTCCTAGGATAAATACCAAAGAATGTTTTCCCCCAAATCCCCGTTTTTGTCTCCTTGAAGGGGTGGGGGCAGTGTCTGAAGGAGTGATAATATACACAGTGAAAGGAGCACTCAGATGATCTAGGGTGCAAGCACCATAATGCTTGTTTCAAGCAATGTTAAACATTGGGTAGAGAGGATGACATGCAGAGTGGAGAAAATAATTAATCTTAAATGGGTTTGATCTCCTTTAGCAAAAACCTCTAAACCTTTTCAGTATTACAAGGGAAGGCTTTTACCCAATTAGTAAGGTGACAATAAAAACCAAAAAGCAATTTGAAGCCCCTGAGAGTGGGTATATGTAGAAAATGTGTTTGCCAGTTCTTTCCTAAGTATGTACTCTTCCTCTAGAGAGGCTTCAGGATGGGGGGGTTTAGCAGCCCTTTCACAAACTGGGCATATATGACAGATGTTTAATTGTTTCTCCTAGCTTGTGACCAGTGAAAATAGATTTCACAAAGATTGGAAAGCATTTTTTTTTCCAAGGGAGTATGAAGAAGCTTCAAGGAAGGTGGTGTAGAAGCATTATGAACGAGTTTACCAGAATAATTTTGGAACTACAATTATTATTTTTCTGACAAGAAGACAAAAGATAATCAGATTAAAGCTATTTCCCTGGGAGGTTAGCTAGTACAAATAGGGTAGTGTAGTGTTCTCTTCTTTTTTAATATATGATCATTCTCTGGGAGCAGATTTCTTGGGGAGGTTTCTGGAGGCAGCCTTCATTTCAGTTCCAAGTAATAATCACTTCAAACGCAGCCAGGGATTTACATACAGTCTTTTATTGTCTCTTCCAAAATATCCCGGTTAGTTTTATTAGAGGCCTATCTCTCTGCTTGGTTTTAAGAGCTCTTGCAGCTTGTCCTTTATTGTCTCCAGCTCCCTCTGAATCTTGGTTCTACTCCTCTGAATCCTTCCTTTGGCCTGACTGCAGTCTCTAGCTTGTCAGTCTCCCAAACTAAACTCATTTCATTAACTCAGCTCCTTTTTATGCTCTTTTAGAGGTGTGAACTCAAAGGTTGACTCCTCTTCCAAAAGTGGGATTATGGGAGGTGTAAACTCGTGAATCTCATACTGAATACTGTAATCTCCCAACTTGTGAACTCTAATGTGTGAACTCTCAAAGGTGTAAGCATTGAACTCTCAAAGGTGTAAGCATTGTTTCTATCAATTCTAGTGACTTAACACCTTGTAAGGATTCCCTCTAATGTGTGAACCAATAAGAATTGTTTCTATCAATTCCATTGAGTTAACACTAGGATTCTAACAGGGTAGCATCCTGGGTGGGGATGATGACATTTAGGAAAGGGGTCTTTGTAAATAATGTGCTGATATCTATTATACCCATTATTTATGTGGATGTTAATATGAACAGAATACTCATGCCTAGCAACTCAACTAGAGCACAACAGATCATTTTAAAAAAAACTTTTAAGCAGACCATCACCACCTGCCTTTTTGTTACATGGACCCAGAGATCTTTATAATGAGTTTTAAAGTGTAGAATCCTTAAGTAATGATTTAATTGCTTTTAGGGACTACCATAACTTCTTTGAGGATTTTCTGAACTTATTATTCTATTTGTTAGTCTGCTTGTCCTAGTGAGGGATCAGTTTGGACCTCTCCTAGGATTCACTATATGTTTCAAAGATACCTAGAGAAATTTTGAGCACTCTTAAAGTTTCAGGAATCCAAAGGAATTAATCCTCCCTAAGGATTAAACCTGCTTGATTCACATAGGTCTAGGGCAGAGGTGCCTATGAGCGAGACAGAAGTGTACTCCCAGCTCAATGATGGTTTGTTCTAACATTTGGTACCTAATCCCAGAACAAAGGGTCTTCTCACTTTTGGTGCCAATAGGGCTGTACTATAACATAATAGTGAAACAAAGTAGTTTTGTCACCTGAAGGATGAGGAGTTTTTCCAACAGGAAGAGACCACCATGTTCTAGAGCTCTAAAGGAACCAAGATTTCCCTCTGATAAGAATCTCAATTTTCTTTTCCTTTACTTTTTTGAGTGGATAAAATCTTTGAAACAGTAACATGTTAGTAAAATGCCATCTCTTTATTAAGTTGTATCCAAATCTATTTTACAGTATAAAAAAAGTATTAATTTCTTGAATTCTGCCACTTGTACAGACAATGTTTAACTGGAAGGTGTGGAATATGTGATCTCTTCTCAGCTCAGTTGATACTGTCAAAGAATATACTCACAGTTAACAGGTTTTAATGTGAGAACAAGATGATTCTATACCCTGAGTTATATTTATTACTTTAACGCTGAGAACAGACAAATTTATAAAGACTGAACCCTTGAGTTTGAGTGCAAGTTGGAGGAGCAGGCCAGACATAGGAGATTCTATACTTGCTTCACTAAACCAAACTTCTTTTCTTCGGTTATCTATAAATTAGTGACTGATTAAATACTTTGAGAAATTATACAAGCTAAAACGTAAGGGCAGTAAGACTAAAAAGATTCAAGTTTCAGACCCCTTTGACATCATACTTTTGAGACAATGGCAGAAGCCGGAAATATACAAAGAATTAATACACTGGATTGTCACTGATCCCACACAAACTGGGAAACAATAAGTGCTATTTAGCACTTATTGCTCTGTAGTCATGAAAACCCTACATAAATACTTTGAATTTATAGATCAAGGGAGATAGGACCAGACACACCACATGCCTGGGACCTTTTAAGAGGTCTGAAGCCAGTGCTCTGGAAGACATTTTTGCAGTTACAGGAAGAGAAGGACCATTATAGTGCCCAGATAGCCTGCTTCAGTGGGCAAGCAAGAGAAAAAAAACTTGAAGACACTAGGCAGTTCACACCAGAGTCACCTCAGGAAATTGGGTCAGCATACCATCCAGTAACTTTAACAACAGAAGGATCCTAGAAAGCCGTGAAACAAATATACCTAACAAAGAAACCACAAAGGACAGGATCAGCACAAGACCCAGATAGCTTATATTCCAGAAATTCACCATTAAGCCTACAGCTAGTGCTAGTAACATCTGAGGGGCCCATGGTGGAGACATAGCAGGGGAAAGGGCTAGTACAATGCACAGGCAGTCTCAGTACTGGGGAACCTTATAAATAAACTGAATATAACTCTATTGGAGGCATCACAAGTAACATGTGTAGGAAGCAACTGGGCAAACCCCAAGACTAGGGGCCTTGTAAGAATTGCCTATTGCTAGTAAAATCTACAATACCCAATAGGGACAGTTAGGTGTTTGTGGAGAGAGTTAAATTGCAGACAGAAAGAGGTGGAGACAGAGGAGCTAAAACCAAAATCTATGATAGGTCATGAGGAGACAAATCCCAAAGTCGGGTCTTTTGGAGGAGTAGGAGTAGGAGTAGGGGCTTAGTCCTACCCACTCAATTCAGTGCTGCAGTAGTAACAGAAACAAGATTGAGACTACCATGCTCACCCAAGAATGTGGGAGTCTGCAGTGCCTAATTCTAACACAAAATTCCACCTCAGAAACAGTGGTAGGAGACATTAGTAAGAGAGGAAAATCCCAAAAACAATGAAGAAAAATTACAAAATATTAAAAGCTGAGGCTCATCAAAGAAAATAATAACTGCACAAAAAAATACAAGTAGAGCCATACAGAAAAGAATGGCTTGCATTCCTCAATTGATAATGGTGAAAAGATATGAATAGGAAGTTCTTAAAGCCATATGAAAAAAATGCTTCAAATTAGTATTAAAGAAATACAAATTAAAATAATTTTGAGATTCAACCTTATAACCCTAAAACGGAAAATTATACACATTAGAGGCTCCAGGAAAACAAATAACTTGCAGGGATAGTGGCCTATGTCTTTAGTTCCTGATGCTGGGGAGAGTGAGGCTGGGAGAACATAAGTTCAGTTCTAAAATGTAATAGGGGAAAATCTGATCATATGTCTGAACAAGGTCAGATACTACCATGGTGAACTGAGAAGAGAGAAGAACCACTAGATTGTATAAGGAGGGAAGAAATCAGCCAAGGTCAGAAAAAAATGGAGCAGAATAAAGCTTCTGTGCTGATAAGATTTGACATCAGGCTATTGAGTGGCTCATATATATCTAGCTGGGACAAGCTAGGGAGACCTAGTTTTAAAAAAGAGGGCATAGGTACATTCATAAACCTTGAATTGGTAAACAACCTGGAACTACAATTATTCCCCAAATGTTACTGAACTATGAATATCCTTTGACTCATAGATACCAATATTCAGCCTAAGCAAAATTCATCAAAGAAAAAAGGAAAAGGACCTATATGCACAAAAATATTTATAGAAGCTTTTTATTTTTTATACATTTTTTATTTTCAAAATACAAAGATAGTTTTCAACATTCACACTTGGAAAACCTTGTGTTTCATATTTTTCTCCCTCTTCCCCACTTTCCTCCTGCCTTAGAGAGAAAGTAATCCAATACAGGTTAAACATGTGCAATTCTTCTTGAACATATTTCCATATTTATCATGCTGCATAAGAAAAATTAGATAAAAAAGGAAAAAAGTGAGAAAGGAAAAAAGCAAACAACAAAATAGGTGAAAATACTATCTTGTGATCACATTCAGATTCCATAGTCCCTTTTCTGAATGCAAATGACTCTCTCCATTACAAGCCTATTGGAATTGGCCTGACTCACCTCATAGTTGAAAAGAGCCACATCCATCACAGTTGATTATCATATAATCTTGTTGTTGCTATGTATAATGCTTTCTTGGTTCTATTCATTTCACTTAGCATCAGTTCATGCAAGATTCTCCAGGTCTTTCTGAAATCATCCTGCTGATAGTTTCTTATATAACAATAATATTCCATTGCATTCATATACTGTAACTTATTCAGTAATACCCAACTGATGGGCAGCCATTCAGTTTCCAGTTTCTTGTCACCATAAAATGGGCTGCTACAAACATTTTTTGCACATGTGGGTCCCTTTCCCTCTTTTATGATTTCTTTATGATACAGGACCAGTAGAAACATTGCTGAATCAATGGGTATGCAGTGCCTTTTGGGCAGTACCAAATTGCTCTCCAGAATGGTTGGATCTCTTCACAACTCCACCAACAAAGTATCAGTGTCCTAGTTTTATCACATCCTCTTCAATTTATCTTTATTTTTCCTTTCATTTTAGCCAATCTGAGAAGTATATAGTGGTATTGCAGAGTTGCCTTAAATTGCATTTCTCCAATAGTGATTTAGAGGATTTTTCATGACTAGAAATGATTTTGATTTCTTCATCTGAAAATTGTCTGTTCATAGTCTTTGACCATTTATCGGTTGGAGAAGGCTTATATTCTTATAAATTTGAGTCAATTCTCTATATATTTTAGAAATGAGGCCTTTATCAGAGTCCTTGGATGTTAAAATTTTTTCCCAATTTACTGTTTCCCTTCTAATCTTCACTGCACTGATTCAGTTTGTACAAAAAAAATTTAAATTTTATATAATCAAAATTATTCATTTTGCATTTCATAATTATCTCTACTTCATCTTTGACCATAAATTCCTTCCTTCTCCACAGATCTGAGATGGAGATTATCCCTTGTTCTCCTAATTTGCCAATATTATCACTTTTTATGTCTAAAACATGAATCCATTTTGACCTTATCTTTGCATAGGGTGTTAGGTGTTGATCAATGCCTAGTTTAGCAGATCTTTTTATACAAAAATTGTAAGTAAATCAACCATCAATTTGAGTATAGTATATGAACATCACAGAATTCTACTATGCCATTAGAAAATGACAAAAATTTTCAGAGAAACTATTTAGTCAAGTGAACAAAACCAAAACAATTTACACAATATCAACTTTGAAAGAGTAAGAACTCACATCAATGTAACAACCCTCTGTGATTCCAGAGCACTGATGAAAGAGATGCAAAATGAAAATAGGAATTTGTTGTTTGACTATGTATATTTGTCACATGGTTGTTTTTCTCTTTTCCAATGGGGGAGAAGAAAGGATTATAGAAAGAGAAGGTAATGCATGTTAACATAGGAAAAAAAAGTCCTTTTTTCCCCCCAAAACTTCTTCCCTTCTCATTTAATCTGCCTCCAAATAAATAACTGGAAAGCATTTATGTATCACTTTAAGGTTTGCAACAACAAAAAAGGCTTTACAAATTTATATTATCTCATTTTTATTCTCACAACTCCTCTGAGACAAAGGTGCTTTTACTATCCTCATTTCACAGATAAGGAAACTGAGGCAATGTACAGTTAAGGAACTTATCCAGAATTACAAAGCTAGTATCTAAGACTGAATTTATACCTACTGATCCAGTGCTTTATCCACTGCAATACTAGAAATGTTTCTCTTGGGTAAAGGTTAAAAGGTCTTGGGAATGTGTCAACAATTTAGAGGACAGAGGTTGTGTCAGTTTTGAAACGAGCTTCTAATCTTAGCCACCGAAATACTTCAGTCATAGAAACTTAATCAAGATAAAATTACTAACAAAGGCTTCTTGGACTTCAAACTAAAAATAGGTAAAGGTCAAAAGATGTCTTCAAAAACTCATATTCTATCAATACTTCACTTTCACATCAGGGTGCTGGGACTTGCTCATGATCACAACCAAGAGGAACTGGAATTTGAACCCAAGTCTTCTGACAATGAAATCCAGCACTTCTTTAGCTCTCTGGGCCAGCTTTGAGGCACCCTGTATTTCCTACCACCATGCTTTTGTCGTTCAGTTCATTTTCTTATTGGAGGTGAGGGTGGGGGAGCAAATAAACCAATCAAAAATTGTGCAAGTAAGTCAAGGACTCATCTGCCTACAAGAAAACGTAGCAAAAGAGGGGAGGAGGGCAGAGGTTGGGATGGAAGAGAGAGAAAGCAGGTTTTTGGTAGTTTAAAAATAAATTATAATTTTAAAATAGCTTTCTATTCTCAGGGATGGGTCCAAAAAAAAACAAAATAAAAAGCTCCGTCGGTAGCAGCTTCAACTGTTCCCCAGCTCCCCCCAAAGTAGACCGCTGCAGTCCATTCTGAGGTCCTAGTCTCTTCTGCCAGATTACAAATCCCCACCGGTTCTCCTCTTCTCCTCTCAGGGCGCGAGGTGGGAGACAAGACCATGTGACGTCTGACCATCGATCCTGTAGGCCAGAGAGCAGGCCGTGACTTTCTAGCCGCACGTTCCCTTCATCTCTATGGTGCTCCCTGTTGTCGAACGCGAAGTTTTCGGCTTCTTTACCACCTTTGAGTCTTCCGGGCCGGCAGGGGGCAGAAGACTAAAGTGCCTGTCCCGCGGGGAGCCGGGCTTTCGGCCTGCTTGTGCGCGGGTTGGGGAGGAGGAGCACCGAGAGCTCGGAGTGGGCGCCTGCGCCGTATTGGGCTCTGCGCTCGGTGCCGCGGCGTGTGAAGGCCGAGGTCCCCCGGACGCTGTGTCGGTGGGCGCCACTGCCACCTCCGTAGCGGCGATGTTCCGCAAGGCCCGGCGGGTGAACGTGCGCAAGCGGAACGACTCGGAGGAGGAGGAGCGGGAACGCGATGAGGACCAGGAGGCGCCGGCGCTGCTGCCGCCGGGTGGGGGGGAGGAGTCGGGCGCCGGGGACAGGGCCCCCGGCGGCGAGCTCCAGTCGTCCCCCCTGGCCCCCGGCCCGCCGCTCCTCTCCTCCTCTTCCGCTTCGCTGTTACTTGGCCCGGGGGCTGACGCTGGGCCCGGCTTCCCGGCCAGTGCAGAACAGGGCAACGGCCTAAAGCCGCGCAAGAGGCCGCGGGAGAACAAAGAGGCGCCCCGGGCCAGCCTGTTGAGCTTCCAGGATGAAGAAGAAGGTAACCGCCATCCCTGCCGCCGGCGCCTCAGCTCCCGACCGGCTCCGCCTTCGGGGGGCGCTCCGGGGATCCCCAACTCCTGCGGGCATTGGGGGGGATCCAGGCTTTCCTGACACCCCCTCCTTTCCCTCGCCCCTCCCCCAGACACTCATACCGAGCGCCCTCCTGCTTCTTTGCCTCGTGTCCCCTCGGGAACGTGACAGATCCCCCCCTTCCCCCTCCCCAGATGAATTTTGTCCTTGTTTCCTAAATATCCCCACCTCGAAGAAGAAAGGCTACATTTTAGCTCCGCTCCTCGGGAGAAGTTATCGGCCTCTACATCTTCCCAGCTGGTGCTTAGTGCAGCAGTAGCCTGGTGTGGATGGTCCATTGGAGACCAGAAAAGGAAAAAAAAATCATAATGTCACGAAAAGGAATAGTTTTGATAGAAATATAGATCTGTGCACTTTTTTTTCTTTTCCTTAAATGAGGAAGAATCCATGAAAAGTTAAAGGGAGCTCATAAAACCTTCCTATTATTTTTTCTTTACTTTTTTTTTTAAAACGAATTTGTCCAAGTGCATCTGATAGGCCAGTAGTGAAATGAATTTCTGATTCCTGGAAATACATAAGGATAATGACAGTCGCTTTATATAAAATGGAGATGCCAGTTTTTCTTTCTGTTGAGTCTTTTGTTGCTTTGTATTTTTGAGGGCAGGATTTCTTTGAGCTAGAGACTGCTTTTTCTACAATTAAATGAAATTTTTGTAAGTGGTTTTTGCAAACTTTAGGGTGATATATGTATTAAGTTAAAAGAGTTCCCCCTCCCCTTTTTTTGCTAGAATATCCCAAATTTTTAAACAAAGTTGATATGCCATGGAATGTTGGACTCCCTTTGAAATACCTTAAGCTAAAAGTGAATTAATTGACAGACTTTTGAGTTATTAAAAATATTTAAAAGTTTTACTATTTGGAATGTTAAAATGCTTTGTTGTTTCAGTTTATTTTATCTTCAATAGCATAACAGCTTGAAAGTAATATAGAAAATTTACAAAATTAACTCTTTATTGAGGGGAAGGAGGAGGGGGAAAAGGGGAGAAAGGAGAAGACTAGAAATCACATTTATTCCTTTGGAGTTCCAAGTGAGTGAGAGAGTCAAAGCAGTTTCAGAAGGGGTTAATGATTGCAGTGTATAATAATTAATCTGAGTATTTTGGTTTTTGTAAATTGAATGTAATATTTGGCAGTTTTGAATATGACAAATATAGATGTCTTACATAAATATTTTCTCTTTTTAAAGAAACTGAAGAAGTTTTTAAAGTGAAGAAATCAAGTTATAGCAAAAAAATAGTAAAACTACTTAAGAAGGAATATAAAGAAGATCTTGAAAAATCAAAGGTTAAGACAGAACTCAATTCATCAGCTGACGGTAAATAGAAAAGAATATAATATAATGACTGCATAGTTTGGATATTCAATGAATGTGAAATAATTTGGGGGGAACTTCTTTCCAATAAAATAGGTTTATTATATAGTTATGAATTCATAATGTGTCTAGTTAAAGAAAATATTAAATCTTTGTCACTAGGATTTTTTCATTTCTATGGCATTATCTCACCTATCTCAGTCAGAAATAATTGTGATGTGAAAACAGAAGATTGACACCTTAGTTCCCTTCATTTTTCCCTCTTCCCTTTACAGGAGATATGTGCAGAGGTGATTTTGAATTTCAAGTTGATATTTCAACTTTCCAATTTCCAAATTTTATTTTTTTAATGCATCTTCATGAGGATATGTGAATACATGGAAGCTGATGAAATCACCAACTGAGAAAAAAGAGGAGGCTTATGACAGAACTTAGTGAATGCTCACTAATGGAGGTGAATTACTTTGCAAGAGGGACTGAAAAAAATCTGTCAGATTGGTAGGAGGGTTACAGTGACAAAGTGATAAAAACCTTAGTAGGTGAGAATTATTAGAATGAGAGCATGGTCTATACATTCAAATAATAGGAAGGAGTCAGGGAAGATATGACCAAATAGAATATAGATAAGATCTTTGGTGACCTTGTAAAGAGTTTTTTGTTGTGTAATGGGTAAACGTCTAGCTTTGAGAGGTTAAGAAGTTAATGAGAAGTAAAAAAGAGAAAGCAACAAATGTAGAGAGCTTTTTCAGGGAGGTTGGCAATGGAAAATAGAAGAAGCTAGATATGGATATTAGAATAAGGTAAAAAAAATTTTAAAACAATTGGGGTTATCTGAATATGTTTAAGTGCAGCAAAGAAGAATCCAGAGAAAAAGGAGAAATTAAAAATTAGGAAGAGAAGGAATGAATGAAGGGGCAGAAGAGGAGACAAGAAGGGATGGAATAAGATGTAGAAGTAGAGAATTTTGGCACTGGCCAGGAAAAGGGCTATCTCTTCCTCTGAGGAATTAGCAGAGGAAAGAATAGCAAAATATTGATATAGTATGAAGTATAAAGTTGAAGAGTCAGTAAACTATTAATTAAGCCCTTATTATGTGGCATGCTAAGTAGTGGCAAAAAAAAAAAAAATTGTAAAACACATTTCTAGCAATGTAGAACTAAATTAAACTAAAATCTAAAAGGGGAAACAACATGAACAATTAAAGTTATGAAATAAAATAGAACATAAAGTAAATTCATTACAGTCCAATGTGGAGTGAAACACTTGAGGGTAATAATTAGGTCAAAGTATGACCTAACCCTTTGGCTGAAGTGAAACAAAGGTGCACAATAAATCATGAGCTTTTGTTTATGAACTAGGAAGCAGAAATATTTGAATAATGGTAGCATGTTAAATTGAGGTTCTTAAGAATGGAAAGAGATTAAGGTGGAGTCAAATGTAAATCATATGTAGAACTCCTTGAGAAAGAAGAGAAAGGAATCTAGAAGCTATTAGAGAATAGCCATCAAGATCTGGATTGACTAGTGTAACTAGGTGGAGTGAATCTGAGGTTTCGGATTGATGGTAAGGAAAGGCAGTGAAAAACATACAAAATTATTTTTCTTTGTGACTCAGGATGTTGAAAAAACATAAGAAAAGATACTATTGGAGAAGATAGCCAGGGATACAATATTTTTGATGAATATGAGGATACAGATCTTTCTTAATAATTGCAAGATGAATGGAAGATGAGAGGAAGAGATCTATAAAAATCAATTTTGAAACAATGGAATGGAGATCCATAGGATATGATTAAAGGGGAGAGTAGTAGGGTAGCATGAGGCTAAAGTGATGCTGATATGAGGAAGGTAGTAGGTGCTGGTAGCATGGGAAGGAAGATTCTGCCTGGATAACCAATCATATCTCCCAGCGCTTAAGAAGAGGGGTAATGGAGGAGAGAAGCATATTGAGATGTATTCTAAGACATGATCAATGTATTGATTTATTTTATTGATATGAGGAAGGTAGTAGGTGCTGGTAGCATGGGAAGGAAGATTCTGCCTGGATAACCAATCATATCTCCCAGCGCTTGAGAATAGGGGTAATGGAGGAGAGAAGCATATTGAGATGTATTCTAAGACATGATCAATGTATTGATTTATTTTATTGGACTATATGTGTGTGTGTTTTGTTTTTTCTTTTTTCTTTTTTCTTTTTTCTTTTTTTTTTTTTTGATGAAACAATTGGGGTTAAGTGACTTGCCCAGGGTCACAAAGCTAGGAAGTATTAAGTGTCTGAGGTCAGATTTGAACTTAGGTCCCCCTGACTTCAGCACTGGTGCTCTATCCACTGCGCTACCTTGCTATCCTATCCCCCTACCCCCACCCCATGTGTGTTTCTTATGAGGATGGCTTCTATATGAGGAGATCATCAAATTTGATCGTTGTTATTGCTAACATTTTAAATAACAATTGTAGTTTTGGCCCTGGCGATTATAAAATGAAGTAGCTGTTGAGAGAGTAAATGGTATGTGACAGGTGTAAAGTGGTTATTTGAGAAATTTTTTAAAAAAAGAACAGAAGAGGAAAAGAACAGAGCAAGAATCCTTAACGTGGAATTCTTGGATCAGTGTATAGATTTCCAAGAGATCTATGAACTTTAAGATAAGAAATAAAGTATATCTTTATTTTCCTTAATCTCTACCCTTAAATTATGAATGTAGCCAGCAAATATTCTGAGAAGGGATCCACAGACTTTATCAGACTACAGGAGTCTATAACACACAAAAAAGCTTAAGGACTCTTGGCCTAGATGAAACAGCAGAGTCATATATATGTTCATAGTTTTAAAAAAGGAGATGAAAAATGCTAAGGAGGATGGATAAGTATAAGAGATAGAGCAAGATTTCAAAGATGAAAGAAAATAATGGAATTAAAAGAGGTATACCTCTTTCTGAGACTGGAGAAGAGAATGGGTATAAATAAGTCTCTGAGGAAGATAAGCCAGATAATGCGTGTAGGATAACCTGGAGCCAGTTCAATTCAGTAAGCATTTAAATGGTTGTTATTTGCAAAGTATAATTAAGAACTGATGATTTTAAAAATTGGATCCATGTTTTAAGCAACTTTCTATTTGGGTGATAAAGTGTATATATATATATATACTTTATATATATGTGTGTATATATATATATATATATATACACACATACATATACGTATGTGTGTGTGTATATATATATATATATACACACATACAGAAAGCTATCTACAGAGTACATAAAAGTAATCTTTTGGGGGCCCAGAAGATGGCACTAACAGCTGCCAGTCATCAGAAAAGGCTTCCAGTAGAAAGGAATACCAGAATTCAACCTTAAATGAATCTAGAGATCTTAAGAGTTGGCATTGAAGAGGAAGAATATTCCAGCCATGATGACAAGATGAAATGTTATATATAGGAAATCTCAAATAGGCCACTTTATCTGGTGTATTTGCTTGTCCCTTGTTCTTGAAGAGGACCATAACATCAGGAAGGTGATATCATGACTTGCAAGAGCATTGGATTCAGTAGCTAGATATAGATCAGGATGGCTGAAGAAGGTTAGAAATGCAGTGGAACACCTTAGCTTTTTTAATCTGTTGTCTAATAGACCATGTCTATTCAGTGATTAAGGCTGGGTGAGAAATTTGAGAAAGAATGGCTTCTTTTACTTAGTCAAAAAACAAAATCAATCCCAGCAGATCCTCAGGTTTCTGGCCAAAACAGAAATAATTGCTATTTACACTCACTCTGAGCTCAAAACTATAACTAGAAGAGGCTTGGATTGGGACCTATTATTGGCCAATCAGTGAGAACCACAATAATTTGGGTTTTAAGGCTTGCTTCTTGAAAGAGAAATGTAGCCTAAAAACCTAAAAACCCAAGATATTTTGCTAGGTTTGAAAAATCAAATTTTATATTGCTTTGGGCAGAGCACCCACATGCAAGAGTGATTCTTTGTGGACAGAGGAAGAGGAGGAAGGGAAAGAGGAAAGGAAAAAGGAAGGAATGAGTGAGTGAGCTTCATTGCTCAACAGGAATTGGGCAGTTGGGTCCCCAGTGAGGCAGATACTACTAGTACCAATGGTGTTTTTTTGTCCTTTATTTTTGAAGAGGACCATGATATCAGGAAAGTGATGTCGTGACTTGCTCCTCCTAAGCTGTCTGGGCCCAGCAGCAAAATAGATCCTCTTTTTGTGCCTCCTTCTCCTCATCCCCACCCTGCCTACTATGAAGAGTGTATGAAAGGGAGTGTTAATGTCGATTTTTCTTGAAGTAGAGGGGAAATTTGGAAAGAGTTAAATAGTTGTGGAGATGAAAATTTAAAAAAGATCTTTTGTTGTTATGGATAATTTTTTGTGTATATTAATTGCTTACATTAGCTGTACATCAGATTTTTAAATTTTTCACTGCTTAAAATATTAAGTGTAATAGCATTATATTCATCTCCTTAGAAATCTTCTCAGAACAAAGATTATAACAGTTGTCCTGGGTAAGGAGATTAAATAATAGTCTGGCTTCTAGCACAGGGATCATAAATGGCTGAGAAAGAAGCATTGATGCTTGTGTAGGCAAGCTGTCCCAGGCTTGACTGAAGAAGGTACACATAAGACTTGATAAGTAGAAGTGGATATCTAGTTTGTAGATTACTAGATGTCTGTTGCTTAACACCTCCTGCTAGGACTTCTCAACTCATAATATAGGTCTTAGAGTCATAGGTTAGAACTGGAAAGAACCTTAAATTCATCTAGTTTAGGGATTCTTAATTTAGGGTGTAGAAAATAATTTTTAAAAATATTGATAATTTACAATTTAATTGATTTTCTTTGTTAAGACTGTCTTTTATTTAAAAACAATCTGATTAGAATTCCATAGACTTTATCATATTGCGAAAAAGGTAGATTATAACACAATAAAAGAATAAGAACTTATACTCTAGTCCAGCACTATCCTATTATAGATGATGAAATTGAGGCTTTGGGAGTGAAATGACTTTCAATTAGAATTAAAAAATGTTAAAAAAGAAGGAATTCAAATACAAATCTTCTGACACCAAGTCTAGAATTCTTCCAATTGCCTTATAGGTGTTTTATTACAAATGATTGTTCTTCAAATTAGAAAAAAATGAATGAAAACCATATGGTTTTTAAATCCATAAAACATATACTTGAGAAAGACTCAATTTTTAAAGACTTTTGGAGCTTATTCACCTTGTCATAGACAGCCAATTGCTTCAAATTCTAGAATTTTATGAGGAAGTCAAAGTTATTTATACTATACCTCTATGTTCACCCACTTGAGCTAAAAAGGATCATTTTTAATACTGTTTAAGGGATTCTTTGAGTTAGTCAAACCTAATCAATAGTCAGTTTACCAAGAATTGAACAAATCAGATCAGCTCTCAATAAACATTTATTAAGCACCTGCTATATGCAGGGCATTGTGCTAAAACATTCTTTAATAGTCATTAGGGAGGATGAACAACTTTCATCCAAAATTTTAGGTAAAGGGCAAAATACATAATAAAAATGGAGTGTATGAAAATATTAACTTGGTATTCAAGGTAAATCTGCACATATCCTAGAGGGCAATGGAGATAGGAGGATTTAGAAATTCTCAAAGCATACATAGTTCAGTAAGGAAATCCTTTTCCTTCAGTACATCTTTTTTCCTCCTCTGATTGTATTTCTGATAATGAAATTTGGGGTGAGGAAACGTATCTTTTTAGAATTCTTTTTTTCCTTCAGCTGAACAGCCTTTGGACAAATTAGGGCAGCCTAAGGATCCAAATCTTGAAGATGGGGCTATTATTTGTGAACATGGTGAAGAAGAAATGGAAGTGGAGAGTGAGAAGGAAGAAGAAAAGCCAAAAGTTGGTGGAACTTTTTCAAATGCTCTGTCTTCTTTGAATGTTTTACGTCCAGGTATGTACTTACAAAAAATTGATAATGCCAAATTAGCATGTCAATTGTAGAGTGACCTACGACAGGTTGCTTGAGATCTCTATTTTCTGAAGGAGAAGACAGCGTTGCAATCAGTTTATTTTTTGTAACGTTGCTTAGAAGTAGATGTAATACAGAAGATTGTAGTCTCATTTCTAGATGGGGGTGGGGGAACCACTAAGGTTTTTCCAAAATAATGTGCATGTTGCAAATTTTATCTGTACAGAAGGAGGTTATGTATAACTTGAATAAATGTAAGCATAGAATTACTTGAAAATTGATTACCTTTCTTCTTTGTCCAAGAGAAGTCAGAATTCCAATTTAGCCATATACATGTTAACATCTAAACATCATCACTTTAGCCCAGTTCTGAAACTTATAAGCGGTATTCAACTGTCTTTTTAAAACTATTGTTTTTAAATTTTGGCAAATCACTAAGAACCTTAAGTTTGTTTATTTCCCTTTTGGGTAAAACCTCTTAAACAATTTGTAGTAACATAATCAGTTTTAAAAGCTGTTGCCATAGTCTTTATTTTATCCTATTCTACCCTTTATGCTAACTCCCTGCTCCTTGATCCTGTACTAACATTCTCAAACAAATTCATAGTCAGGTGCTCCTCAATTAAAAGAAAAAATACCTTTTTAATTGATTTCTTTTAAAAGATCATTTTCAAATATCCTTCCCTGTTTTTTTAGCTAGTTTAGCTTGTAATAAAAATTGTTTTTAAAAGAAGGGGGAAGAAAGCAGCTCAACAAAACTAATCAATGATATAATGTTTTAAACCCATAATTGCCCTACTTCTACAAAGCAGGGAAGTCCATTTTCTCTTCTGCAGGACAGAGCTTTTTCATAATAATTACTTGCCATTCAGTTTGTTTTGTTTTGATTGAACTCTAACATGGAAGCCAAATTATATTTAGAAAACAAGTATTTGTTTTTAGGGGAAATCCCAGATGCTGCTTTTATTCATGCTGCTAGGAAGAAACGTCAGATGGCTCGAGAACTTGGTGATTTTGCACCTCATGATCATGAACCTGGTAAAGGCCGCCTTGTTCGAGAAGATGAAAATGATGCCAGTGATGATGATGATGATGACGAAAAGCGTCGAATAGTTTTCTCTGTCAAAGAAAAGTCACAGCGGCAAAAAATAGCAGAGGAAATAGGTAACATTTTAATAGAGTAGTAATCTCATTAAGATGCTAATAAATGAACCATACATTTTTAGCAACCATAGTCATCTTGTTAGCATGGGTATTCTCACACAGTTGGCACAAATGCTTTCTCATCCTCTACAGTTTTTGTCTATGGAATTCAGGGAGGGGGGGGAGGAGAGAGAGAAAGAGAGAATGTGTGTGTGTACACACATGTTAAAAAAAATTGATGGGTTCTAGTGTAGCTCTTAGACTTCTATTTGGGCTTTTGTTCTTACTATATGTCCTGCCTATCTTCTTGCCTGATCATACATTTCTTGGATATTGTCTTTAGTATAGCATTTTATGTTTTAATTGTCATTGCTGTTATTCTAGTTCCTACTTCTTGCCTACCTTGCCTTTTATTTTTTTAATCTTTGATTTTATTTTATTTTTTCACTTAACAAGTATTTCTTTTTTTTTTTTTTCCTTTTCTACCATGCCTTATATATATAACCCACAATTTTGATTCTTTAGAGATTGCCTTGTTTGGAGCCATTCAGTATCAATAGTCAAAGACAGGTGGTTACAAAAAAATGTATTTATATTAGGAAGATACTGCAAAATTTTCCAAATGCCATTTGTCCTGCTGTTTTACTAAGTTTTAGATTTAGCAGATGTTGGAGAGTCTGTCCATATAATTCTACATAATAAGTCTGGCAAAAAATATTTTTAATTCATTTGTTTTTCCCAGTGTACGTTGTTGAGCTTATCACATTAAAGGAGTCTTAGGATCTTGATAATGTGGCAGTGAAAAAGGGGAAGGAAAATTCTTGTAATTTTCTCTATATTTAAGTCAGTTTTGTGAGATAATTAAAGAGACCCACTAACAAAAATATCTGCAAAAGTCTTCCTTTTCCCTGCTCATTTCATGAACTAGAGCCAAATTTTTACATATATATCATTTTCTTAAGTTTTTGATCATAAGAGAAAGTTAGAAACATGGATAATTAGTTCTGATGTCCTCATAATCGCTTTAAAAAAATACCATCTTGAAAATTGGTCCCACAGTTCTTTTATTGTCACTGCCAGCATGAATTTCTTTTTTTGTGCATTCGGTTTGGTCCAAATAACTTCTGAAATTTTGAGTACCCAGGTATGGTTCCACTGATAATGATAAGAATAGATTACTATTTTGTTAGAATAGCTGACAGATCTTATTTTATTTTCCATCATTTGTATTTGTATTATGGGTCATCTTAGTCAATGAATGTCTTAACCCAGGAGCTAACCTATTAGTGATGAAATTCTAGAATCTCTTTGTACTTAGGAAGGCTAATCTTTGAAGAGCAGACTTTGTAAATGACATACTCAAAATCTTTCCAATATCATTGAATCTATCAGCGCTTCAGTTACACTGGCATAGTTTTAAAGAACCCAAAGATATTTCCACATCAAGCAACGAAGTGTAGGACATTTATGCAAGTGTGTTCTATGTGAATGAAAACCTAAAGCAAAAAATTGAACTTAAAATAAGGCTTACTGGGATATATTTCACATTTTTGAAAAATTTATGTTTGTTTAGGTATTGAGGGGAGTGATGATGAAGCCTTAGTAACTGGGGAACAGGATGAAGAACTAAGTCGATGGGAACAAGAGCAGATAAGAAAAGGAATTAACATACCTCAGGCAAGTCCTAAAAATTAATTTTATAATGATTTCTTAATGTATTTTTAAAGGTATTAATCAAAATCATTAGTTTTAAAAAAATTATATTGACTATTCTTTGTCAGATTACTTCAGCCAACCTTATTACATAAAGCTGTTAGCTATGTCATGTATTATCAGATTTTTGAGGAGAATCCTATTAGAATATAGGAAAAGGATATTGAAATTCAGTAGTTTCCAATAAAATTACATGTGACTAATAGAAAAATGTTAATGGAATTTTAGAAGAGGCTATATTAATGTTTTGTTTTTTCTAGACAGGAAAAAAAAATAGATTTTTCTGTTTCCTCAGATAAAATTGTTGGGTAGAGATACCCATGCCTGTTATTTTAACTGCTACTTAAAGAAGAAAGTGATAACTAATTTGCACTTTTAGAAAATTATAGACAGGTATATTTAATAGAAGGTAAAACTAAGTTTTAGATTCAAAGTAACAATGCCCAGAGGAAATAGCTTATCTTGGAATATTAAGACCTGATTATGGGTGCTAACACTGAGTAGCTCTATGACTTTGAGCTTCTCTGAGCCTCAGTTTCCTCATCTATAAAATGGTACTAATATTGTTTTAACTCATTAGGCCTGTAGTAAATTGAAAAGCACATGGGCAGTTATTTGACATCTTCCATTTAAAATATGTAATGTGAAAGATTTCTAACTTCATAATATAAATTACAGCTGATACCACTATTCTTGGTAGAGGTGTTCTGGTAAATGTTTAATAATCAACTTTCTGTTGCAGAAGGGGGGAGGGTGTGTGTGTATATATCCACAATATATTTTAAATTAAACACAAGTTTAATTTTCATTATTAACATTTTCTCCATTTTCTCAAGTCTAGACAGTCAACAAAACAATAAATCAAACCCTGATTTGTAGCATTGGCTCACTTTGAAATTTTTAACAGTCAGCTCTCACAAGCCAGTACAAGCTGGCTCTTGCACATTCCAGGTTCTTAATCTAGTATGCCTTTCCTCCTGGAAAAGCCTGAAAAAAAAGGCTGAAGGGACTTAAGTGACCCTTCCATACATTTTATTTGTTGGGACAGGGAAGTGTTTTAAAGAAAGCTGAGGCAGGGCTTTAGTGGAATGACATGGCGATCAGAAGAGTGGAAATTCTTGACTCTTGATATGAGGTTGGAGAATACATAAGTGTAATACAGAACACAAAGGATAAGAGAAAGACAGGTATACACTTAGTCCTAAAAACACAGATCTCAGGTTCTAGGCGGTAGCTAGATGTTCTGAGGAAAAAGCAGCTATCTGTCCTCCAAAGAATGAAAGAGTCCCAGGAACGATTAAGTGAGATCATCCAGTGAGATTCAGAAGAAGAAGTAAAGAGTAAAGGTGGTGATGGTTAGGGAGTCTTTGTTCAGGGAATTGTATCTTTGTCTTTCTGGGACATTTATCCAAGACATAATACAGACTCCCAAGACTCATCAATACAGATGATTCCTATGCATTCTTGGTCATTCACGTGGGTACAAATTATATTGCCAGAAAGAAACTAAGAAGTATTACCAGAGTTGATGAAATCATGAGCAAGGGACCAAAGTTGTGTTTTTCACTGAAGGCATTTTTGTAGAAGTGAGAAATTCATTTTAAAAAATGAATAACTGGCTAAAATGATATCTGAGAATGAATTTTGGATTTCTGGACCACAGCTTTTAAAATATTGAAATGGAGTATAATTAACAAAGACTGGTAAGAATGTATTTGCTGGCTGTCTTGCAGATCTAATCAAAAGGACTTTAAAAAGCAGAGATGAGGGAGAAAACTGCTTATGTATATCTACCAAGCTAGACACCATAGAGAGTAGCTACAATGAAGGCAGAAGAATAGTAGTCGGGACACCCAGAAGTTCACAGGAGACAAAAATCTAGGAAAAGAGCCAGTACTAAAACTTCACAGCTTAAAATGGCTATTCAAATGCCCACAGAGTAGGCAACAAGCAAGAGGAACAAAAGGTGAATTTGACCTCATAGGCATCAGAGACTTGGTGAGATGAAACCCATGACTGTAATGTTCAACTGAATGATCATACTTAATTCAAAGAGTGAAGCTAGGTAAAAAGGGGGGAAAGAGGAGGAGGGTTAGTGTCATATATTAAGTATTTACTTAATACTATTACTGAGAAAATCAGGAATCACAGGGAGGAAGCATGGTGGAGAATGTACAATATAATAACTGCAAGGGACCTCAGATGCCAGCTAGTCCAACCCTCTCATTTGACAGATGAAGAACTGAGACCCAGGGAGATTAAGTGACTTGCCCAGTATCACACACTATATCAGATCAGGATTTGAACCCAGGTCCTCGGATTCTAGTGCCAGTTCTCTTTCTACTGTACCATGCAATCTGGGTGAAGATCAATGGAAAGAAAAACCAAAAGGGATGTCGTTAGACTGTAATATCACTTGGGCAGAAAGAGGAAATAGAGGAGAGAGAGACATGAGTCACCAACCTGGCACATTGGTTTGATATAGGAGTGATAGGAAGATTCCTCCATCCAGATATCACCTGAAAAAAGCAGAGCTGCTTTATACCTTCTTGACTTCTTGAATTGTCTTAATGATATCACTTCATCCTTTAAAAGGTCAAAGAGCCAAAAGGGGGACATTCCAGACTGGAGATAGAGGTTGTTGAGATGGAAATGTTGGTAATCTTGGGGAGATCAGTTTGTCCTTGAGTTTGGGATACAGGAAGGGAAAACCAGGCAGAGTCTGGCATGCTCCCTGGATTATGAGGAAGGAGATTTCAAAGGAAAAATAGATTGGTATTAAAATGTAACAAAGCTACCATTCCACAAACAATAGGAAACTCAAGAAAGAAATTTTGAAGACAAAGGGAAATAATTTCAGTGAGAAGGAAAAACAGATCATGGTTGAAGATAGTGATGTTGGTGCACAGGGAATTAACTAAGCAAATTAGATTTCAAAGATGAGTACAGAAGATGGAAGCAGGAGAAAGTAAGCCAGGGTGAATGTAAGTGCCTGGCACAGTGCTGTGACAACAGTGCCAGCAGGGCTGTTGACCAGAAAAGCAGAGGGTGTCACAGAGAGGTTTACCTAGCCATATTGGGAGAAGAAAGGAATAGAGCCTTGGGGTGAACTGGATGATGATCACTGACAACTGAGAAGGCTGTTCACTCTCGTTTTGTTTTCTCAATAAAGGAGAAACACTGGAAATAACAGTTAAAAACAAGGAACAGGAATTTGCTACTCAAGATAAGTAAAGGAGATAGAGAGCACCTGACTGACTTTGAATTCAGGTCACTTGGCAAATGGAAACCACATTTTGGTATACTGGACAAATAGCAGGTGTGATTGCTGAGAGATCACTGCAAGATTAGAAAACAAATGTCCTGATTTTATAAAAGGAAAGAGAACAGAGTTTATAAATTATAAGCCAGTCAATTTGACTTTGGTTCTTGGAAACATTTTAGAATGGATAATTAAAGAAGAGATTAGTGAATATTCAACTAAGCAGTGATGACAGAGAGCTAGCATGGCAGGTTGTGCTAAATTAGACTGCCTTCCACCCCCTTTTTGATCTCATTATTAAATTGGTAGATTTGAAGGTGTTAAAAATAATTTACTTAGATTTTGGTAAATCATTTGATTAAAATCTCATGGGGAAAAAAGGAATATAGGCTAGGTAAAATAATAAAGTTATATATGAATTCAGAGCAGATAGAATGTCTGGCCTCAGAGTGATCAGTTATAACTCACTGTTAACTTGGCAGAATATCCCAGGAATTTGTGTTTGACCCTGTGCTGTTTAGCATTTATCATTGGCTTGGATACTAATATGAGTGGCATATTCATTAGAGAGTATAGATTGTGAGGAATGGCTAACACTGGATTACATTTTGGATTTCAAAAGATAATGATCAAAATGATCAAAAGATAATGCATATAATAAGATTAAAGAGAATAAGATTCCAAAAATAAACTTCAATTTCTGGATTGGGGAAGAATAGTTAAATAGGAGTTTGCCAGAAAACAATCTGAGAATGTTGGTGAACTTATAGTGGGGGCTTTTACAACCCCACAGTCAGCAGCAGGCTGTCAAAAAAAGGTATTGCAGTAATAAGAGAGGAACATCTTCCAGGAATAAGGAGAAAGCAAATAGCACCTCTGTGCTCTACCCTGGTTAAATGTACTGTTTATATATTGTTGCATAGTGATTTAAGAATGGATATTGATAAATTGAAGAGAATCCAGAGGAGGGCACTTAGGAAAATGAAAGACTTGATTTCATCTTATACACAAGGATAAATTGAAGGAACTAGAAATAGATGGAGACCTGTAGAAGAGGTGGCTCAGGAAAAATAAGAAAGCTGTCATTAGGTATTTTAAGGACTTTCATTTGAAAGGTGTGATTTGGTCCCAGAAAGCAAACACTGGAACAATGCTGCAAAGGGATAGATTTAGGTTTGCTGTCAGGAAAAATTTCTAACAATTAGAGCTGTCCAAAAATGGAATCACCTGCCTCAAGTTATTATTGGTTTCCCTTCATTGGAGGTCTTCCAGCAGGAGCTGGATCACAGCTTGTCATGTGTGTTGATAGTAGACATCGCTTCTGTCTTTGGGTTAGCTAAATGACTGCTAGTAACTCTACAGCTCTAGGATAAATAGCTGACATTGGTATGTGACTTTTAAGGTTTGCAAAATTGCAACTTTGTAAGGTAGGTTATGAAGGTTACAAATGTTGTCACTGGCTACAACTGGATACAAGTAGCATCATGTGAGGAAACTGACGCTCAGATGTTAGTGACTCAGCCACAATCCATCTGTGTGGTAAAAGACTTCATGACTCCAGTCCAGTGCCCTTTCTGCACTTGATGCTGCCTCCCTTTGAGGAGAGCAGAATAAATTTGGAATATTTTTTATAAACCATACCGATAAAAATTATCTTCATCTTGAGTAAATCTTTTTTGATGATGCCAGAATTTTACAAGTCCTTAATTGGTATGCTGGGCTGAGAAGAAACTAGTAAAAAGAGCACAGGAATCACAATGAGGAGACCTGAATTCTAATTCTATCACTAACCAGTTCTGTGACCTTGAGCCAAATAATTTCACTTATTTGATCCTCAGTTTCCTTCTCTTTACATATGGAGTTGGACTAGATAATTTCTGAACTCTTTTTTTTTTTTTTTTTCCTTTTAGCATTCTCTAATAATAATTCTGTCAATTGTTAGGCATCAATTGAAGGTCTGTTAAAATTAAAAATATATCTCTGTAGGCTCCCCCTTTTGTTCCCTTATGGTTTTTGTTTGCTTTTGAAGAAATGTGTAATACTAAATTTTAACTAATTTAAAATTTTAAATGCATTTTAAGTCTAAGTTGGGGGCAATTTCTATTGGAATTGTATTTTACTCCATATTGACAGTTGCATTTTAGTATTTCATGTATCACATGCCTTCTTTTATAGGTTCAAGCAAGTCAGCCTGCAGAAGTAAATATGTACTACCAAAATACATACCAGACAATACCTTATGGTTCGTCGTACGGCATTCCTTACAGTTATACAGCCTATGGATCATCAGAAGCCAAATCTCAAAAAACAGATAATACAGTCCCTTTCAAAACTCCCAGTAATGAGATGACTCCTGTTACTATTGATTTGGTAAAGAAACAGCTTAAAGACAGGTAGGGCAGATCAGCTTCTTAAAGACCTGTCTTCTAGCTTTCTGTTCCCTCAGGCAACATTTAGTCTGGGGTAGCAGACGCAGAACATCATCAATGAAGAGCCACTGGCCCATCTTCAGAAACTAAACAGAAGATGACATCATACTCTGTTCTGCTACCTCCTTGGATTACTTCTGTGGAAGCCTGGAAAAAATTATAAAAATGTCACCATATGATCTTGTTGAAGACAAATCTGATTTTCTACCTTCTGGACACTGAAAAAGTGTAGTCAAGATTTGGGGGGAGAAAGCAAAACAAAGAATGAGAATTCGGTTAGCCTATCAAATATGTCTGAAAAATCCCTAAAAAGAAAAAAAAAAAGCAGTGCAGATGAAAAGTGCATTTTTTCATACTTTAACATTGGAACTAATTGCATTATAATGTAATATTGCAAGTGTCCTGACAACTTAAAGTTTTGGAGATGAATTTGCTATATTTATCCTTTTTTTTTCATTTCTAAGGTTAGACTCCTTGAAAGAATTGCACAAAGCAAATCGACAGCAACATGAGAAACATCTGCAAAGCCGAGTGGACTCTACCAGGGCTATTGAAAGATTGGAAGGGTCTTCTGGGGGTATTGGTGAACGGTATAAATTTTTGCAAGAAATGCGAGGGTATGTCCAAGACTTGCTTGAGTGTTTCAGTGAAAAGGTAAGAATGCAAAAATATTAATCTCTTTCAATAAATCAAAAGTTGGGGAATCTAGATTTTATTTAGCACCTTTCTGGGTTTTGGTTTTTTGTTTGTTTTTTTAAGGTTTTTTTTGTTTTGTTTTGTTTTTTTTAAGAAACAATGAAAAGATATGCTGCTTTACTTTCATGATTTTGTTAATAATTTTAATAGTATAACCTTTGATGAGTGCCTTTTCTCATATTATTTGAAGCATTTTTGGACAAGTTTTGATTTAATCATACAGTAGATTACTGATTTGGCCTGCCCCTAAAGCATTACAGGTCAGGTACTAATGTGATGGGATTTTTTTTTTCAAAACTAGATTTAAACTTTGCTTATTATAATTCTATACATAATTCCAAATACATACAAAATGACTTAATAATGTTTTTATTTCTTAGTATAGATTTGGTTATTTTTGTTTCCAATAGTATTCTGCTTTAAATTATAGCATCATCCATTTCAAGAAGCATTCATTTTGAACTACCATTTTTTTAAGTTGTCATTTTATTCTAAATGTTTGCTTTTAGAAGAATGTATTGGGCACACTTTTAGCATTTCATTTTGTCACTCATTGATTACATTTCTAATAATTTCCTCAGAATCTCCTTTCTTTACAATTGTCCTTTACTTAATTTTTCTTCCAAATTAGAAATTACAATATAGCTAAATATTTCTTTTCTGAGATTATAATGGAAAATGCAAAAAATGGATTGTTTCATCCATTAGTTGATAAAAACCATACAGCATTTATTTCGTTCTTAGCTTTAAAAATGATAATCCTCTTCTTGTCTCCACCTGTTCCTTTATCATTTTTCCCCATGAAATAGTGTTTGGAAGAAAATTATATAAAGTATTAATCTTTATAGAGATTGAAAGAAAGCTTTTTCTTTTGTCATCGTCTATGTAGATCAATGTATAATCTGTTATATTGTGGAAACATGGCTTGGCAAAACATTAACATTTAAGTATTTTATTTCCCTGCTGTTTAGATATTGTAATATTTAAAACTAGGGATTAGTAACAGATCATTTTCAGGCTGAATTCGGCTTCCTTAATGAGCCCAGGTGGTTTATGATTAGAGCAAGTCCATGACTTACAGTAGTTTATTGATATCCTGATTCAATCTTAGGGTTTTGTTATATGCCTGGCCTCGCTCTTAATATCTAAGATATATGGTCCCTTGTTATAGCATTCCAATGAGTAGGGACAGTACATAAAGGAATAGTGAAGGCATAGACTTAGTTTTGTTCATGTTCCTCAAGTATATAACTAGCAGAAAACAGAGTGATGTTATTCCTATCAACAGAGCTGACCTAAACCTAGAAATCATTGTGGTGGTCACCTTCTGTGACTCAAAGATTACTGCTTCCTCTTTATCTTTTACATTTTTACTGAAAATAAGGAATTTGGGGATTGGGTCTTATTGTACAGAAAATTGCATATTTATACATATTAAATTATTTGAGAATATGAGCTTCTGAAAGAAAATTAATGTTGACAGTTAAGTTTAGATTATATGATACTCTAATCATTAGTTGGATATCTATTTAATGGCTAGTACAGCATTTTAAAAAGTAACAAGTAATAATTGTTAGCATTTAGGTCACTTGTGTTTTCAACACTTTTTTATTTAAAATTAATAAATGTTAAGTTAAATCACACTCCATAATTAAGACAAAGACATGTAGTTTTGTAAAGAACTATGTAACATCTCCAAAAAAAATCCAATTTCTGGGAGTTTCAGTCCCCTTTTGGCTCTTTTCCCCACTTTGGTCCTTTCATTTATTTGTACTAAATACTTGATGAATTTTGCCAGTTACAGAAAAGTTAAAGAATGTATTGCTGTGTTATGTAGAAATTATTCTTCATACTTCATATTATTCATACTATAGGCCACACATGAAAAACATTAGAGGAGGGGAATTTATATTTATCTGATGCCATACATATATGTCAGACCAATATAGCATTTGATTTTAATTCATCTCATGTAGGTAGTTTATCTTTTACCATTGAATATTGTTTAGTTTTGAATAATTGCATATATACAAGTTGATTTGAAAATGCTGCAGAATTAATATTGTCATGAGTCATCTATCTTGGAACTATTTTTGGAACAGAGTTGGATTATAATCTTGAAGATTCAGATCACTGATGACACTGCAAGGACATTGCTTCAGTGCAAGACTACAAATTTGATCATTCCTCTAAGTTTTCCTCTTAAAGCTGAATTGTGCAACAGTAAAAAGTTCTAATGCTTCTAGATTTTAATCAAAATCAGAATCTCTAGCTTTTGTTCTAGTTTCTAATTCTAATTTCTCAGTGTCTTTGTTTTTCCTTCTACATCTAGCCATCATCCTGGCTTCCAGTTTAGTAAAAGACATACTACTAAAATAATACTTAGTCATGGGGTTTTGTTTGTTTGTTTCTTGAGATTTGAAGAAGGGAATTTTTTTTGGTGAAAGTCATTAAAGTAATTCTAGTTACATTTAAGTTTTGAATTGTATGGATTCTTATGTTCGGTAGAATTTTCTGTGGATTTTGTTAAAAGGCATCCAAAACTAGGAAAATTACATTATGAGAAACCCAAAAATTTGAAATATATATTTACATTAATTTCATTAAAGAATTAGTATTAGAAGTGAAGGATGAATTTTATAATTCTTTACAAAATATGGTTTGTCTTCAATCCTGTTTCTTGTGAGTTTAAGCATACTTAGTCTTTGTTCTTTTTTTTAGTTGTTGAATATACATTAAAATTTTTCAGGGAGTAGGGTGTTCTTTGTTAAAATGTAACACAAAATTATTGTAATTTCATCTATAAAAACTACTTAACAATAGTAAGTGAAGATTTGGGGACATTGTTGCCCCGTCATTAGGGGCAAGAATAAAATGACTACATCATTTTCACCTTTCAGTGAACATTTGCTTTTTTTTTTTTTCTTGCAATAATCTCATGCAGATGTACAAAAACTTGTTAAACTGAGATGTTCTTTTTACCTGCTCTTTTTTGTCTTTGGTTTTATTTTGTTTTTTAATTATCCATTTCCAGTCCATTCCATTCAAGAAACTGCTTTAACATTTGGGGCCAATGTTTTTTAAAAAAGAAAAACAAAAAAACCCCATAACTCTTAAGTACTTTCCATTTGTACTCACTGTCAAGAAATCATAAATTGTGGCTATGTACATGTAATGGTTAGTTTTTTCTGGAAGCTTCATGATACTTAGGATTAAGAAATAAGCATTTCTATTTTGTTGTATTATACTGTATTAATATGCTTTTTTATAAAAGCTTTTGTGCTAAAGGAGAACCAGTAATATATTTAACTATAATGTTTTAATAAACTAGAAGCAGAGTTCATTGATTTCTTATACTGATAATTTATGTGAAAACTCACTGTCTTATAATAAAATAAAGGAAAATAATTCTTTGGTGGCAAGAGGTGGAACTTCCTGACTATGCTTTAAGACATTAGTGCCTCATAACAGGAAATCCTGGTTGCTAACAGAGAGGTTAGTGAAACTATTGTAGTAATATTATCCTATTTGTTGATAGTTGCTTAAAAGTTCAATAAACCACTGAGTTATTTAGTGTCTATAAATTTTAGGGCAGTACTAAGATTATCTTAAATTATTCATTTGCCTTTTAGATTAATTTAAGAAACAGATGATATATATTATTTTTTGCACTGCCCAATGATAATTGTGTAGTTGACTTCTTTGTATTTTTGAGAATCAGACCTTTCTGCTGAGAAATTAATGATGCACTTTTAAAAAAATTTGAGATATTCCAAAAAATTTGGTAGGCAAATTTTATTGGAAAACATATTCAAAGAGACTTTTGGAATTGTGAACAGAATTTATTTGTGAACTACAGAAACACAAATTAATTTCTTGCATTTTTTTTAAATTACATTTTTTTATTCTGACCATAGTTAGGATACTTTTTCAGAATTCTTGGATTAGTATGGAACCCCCGAATACTTAAGCAGCTAGAATTTGATGTTACGTAGTGTGTTGTATTTTTGCAGGTGCCACTGATTAACGAACTTGAATCAGCAATGCATCAGCTGTACAAACAGCGAGCTTCCCGCCTTGTCCAAAGACGACAAGATGATATAAAAGATGAATCTTCGGAGTTTTCAAGCCATTCAAGTCAGTCCATCTTGAAGGTTTTTATTATTCATTAAACAACCTTGTTTACTTAGTGCAGCTTAATTGAAAAGTAGATGTCTCAGAGTACTTTTTAAAAACAAGTTTCTTTGTTCTTGTGACAGGAAGATCTAAAAATAACATAGATTCAAAGTGTATTTTTTAAATTCCTCATCACACAAGAACTCTGAGATTTTCACTATTACCTTTTTTCTTGTAATTATTTCTGTCTTCTCTAGTCATGTTTCCTCTTCTTTAGAGTTCAGTCACTACCTCATATTCATGTTTTAACTTGAAACCATCTTATCTTTTTTTCCTACTTTTTTCAATTCAACACATAGTTAAGGCTAAATATTATGTTAACTTGATCACCCAAAGCTTGAAGACTAACTGATTGATAGGGGGAAAAAAATTTTTAACCAAAATTTTATTTTGTAAAAATTGTTACTATATGAATCAAATGTCAAAACTATAGCTTTCTGGAGTTTACAGTCTTCATTTAAATATATCTTGGATAAAGTATTTTTCTATATTTTTTAAATGTCCCTTTCCATACTATGCTGTTTAGCATACTAAATGTTTTGCAATATTTAAAATTGTAGGCTAAAATGTGAATGAATTTTAGTCTTTCTGAAATATTTATTCACTTTGTAAAAGTGATTTGAAAATGTAATAGTTATTTGCATATTCATTTTTTTTAACCTGATAAGTGTCTTGTCCATATAGTATGCCAACAATACTTTTACTTTGGCTAAAGAGTAGTTTAAAGAAAAAATAATACTGCAAATTTGAAGGGAAACATGATTCTTAATCTCTGTTTAGGTAGACTGAGTTGAGACTCATATATTTCTTCCTGGAGACACTCACACTCATACATATACATATATACATTTACATATATACATACATATATATAGTTAGCTCAATCCATAAAAATACGGCTTTCTTAATTTTAAATCTTTGAGACTCTTTTTTTTTTTTTGCCCATGCATTCTAATATGTTTTTAGACAATCAGAATTTTTACTGGTATGAAAATTAATTTCTTTTGCAGTTTTTTTTCTTTGGGGGGGGGGCGTCTGTCTTTGCTGATATCACTTAACATTCATGGTGACCTCTTTCTAAAAGAAGTGTTTGATTAGCAAAATAGGCATATCCTGTGAATTTGGGAGAGGCAAAGAAAAGAAGTGGTACCAGTAGTGGCTTCCAGAATAAACTAGCTTGAGCTGAGAGCCACAAATGGCTTTTGATTTTCTATTTTGCCTTGTTGTTCTGATGTTTTGAAGATTTTGCCTTCTGCATCCTACCCTAACCATTTTGCTCAGGACCGAGCTAGATTTCTCTAACCTGAGCCTTTTGTCATTCAGTAATTAGTAACTTGTTGGGGAAAATCTCCTTCTTAAATAAAATGATTAACATGAATTACACATTTTAGATTCTCTAAGCAATTTCCATTGCTGCTTATAAAATGCTCATCAAAATGTATTCACACTATTTAAAGTGTTGCCTGTAATATCTATGGGATGGTATATAATTAAATTGAGAATTTTAAAAAAATAAAAAATGAGTCAAGGAGCGAACATTATCAGAAGATTTGAGGAAAAATAATGTGGGAAATGGTGAAAATCTCTAATGCTTCCCAAAGCAGTGTTAACATCCATTAAAAAGATTCTGAAAACTTATCACAAAGATTGCCTGCATAAATTAATTTATACTTTTGATAATCCTTGCTACCTCAAAACAGAGGGATTAGAATAGAGATAAAAGGATCGCTTGACTCAGATGTTTTCCCAGATATTTTCCCTCAAACTTTATTATTTTTGTAAAGCCTATAAATGATGATAGTTAAAATATTATAGTACTATCCATACTTTAAATCATTTGTTTATTGAAGTTTGTTTTTAAGAAGTATGATGGTTTGGGTACCAAGGAGTTCCTTAGTTGAAATAATAGATTGGGGAAATGTACAGAGCTTATGGCCACTTTTGGGAGCACTCATGATTAAATAATTCCTCGTTATTTATCCAAGTAGATAGGAATAGGGACTGGATCAATTTTTGCATCAATATAAGAAACTGCCTGTACCAGTATAGATTGGCACCTTCTCTTCAACTTGTAATATTAGATTTCCTAAAGCATGGGGACATTAAGCAGCTTGCCCCAGGAGTTTGTCAAAAGCAAACTCTGACAGATATTTTTTTAAAATCCTACAGACCTATCTTAAGACTTAATTTTTTCTTTTCTTTTTTTTTCTTTTTTTTTTTTAAACTTCTATCTTCTTCAGTAGTAATAGGACATTTTGAAAATAAGCCATTTTGTTTTGTTTTGTTTTGTTTTGTTTTTCCTGCTGTTGATTGTCTTGTTTTGGACAAGCCCAGAAAACAACAGGTGTGAGGGGGGAATCTTCACAAGCTTTAGTTGGTACCTTTTCATGTGTTACTTCTTCCCCTCAAATATCTCCTCATTTATCTCCTTTCTAGTCCTATATTATTTCCTTTCAAAGATTCATAGTTTAGGAATTTGGAAATAGGGATGAGAAAAGTATAAAAGGAAGAATATTTTGGAATGGTGAAGTTGGACTTATTGAGATCTCTCCTTCATGGTTCCAAAAGATAGTTGTGATTAAGAAATCTAATCTTGTTAATATAGGCCAAAGTTTAAATAGAATTTAGGTCACAAAGCTGTTTTCTTTCTGTGTCCTTGCCTGTCTTTCTTTGCTGTTTTTCATGTTATGAAGCACACCACATTTGAAATCTTCATGCTTAAGGAAAATGTTTCCTTTGTTTAGTCAGGCAATTTAGATTTTTTAATTTTTGTGTGTTCATAATAGTATGCACCATTTTCAGGACTTAAGAGCTGAAAAAAGATGAAAAGTGTTATATATACCTAGAATTGTTGCCTCTTCTAAAAGCGAATTCAGTTTTTCTGCTGCTTCCTCTACCCCTTTCCCCAGGAACACAGAAATATTCAGGTTTGTTAACTGGAACCAATCACATTGTATTGAGATTAGCAAGCAGTCTATCATACTAGTTTGTTCTATGCAAACTCTTTCCCCAGTATTGTTGATAGGAGGCTTTTAATTTGAGTCATCGATGTCTTACAGATAAAGCTCTGATGGCACCAAATCTTGATTCTTTTGGACGAGACCGAGCCCTGTATCAAGAGCATGCAAAGCGTCGGATTGCAGAGCGAGAAGCCAGAAGGTAATGCTTTCCCATCTTTGTGGTCATTGTATGTGGTGAGAGACATATTTTTTAAAATCTGTTTGGGAGAACTTGATACTGTTTATGTTTAGGACCCGTCGCAGACAAGCCAGGGAGCAAACCGGCAAAATGGCAGATCACCTTGAAGGTCTTTCCAGTGATGATGAAGAAACATCGACAGATATTACTAATTTCAGTCTGGAAAGAGGTTAGATGTTTGTATATTTAAATATGGAATTTGGGCATAGTGGAGAGAGATTTGACCTGAAAGCCCAGGAAAACCTTGGTTCATATCCAGCTTCTGCCTCATCTGACTGGGTGATCTTATGCAAGTGACTTTACCCCATCAGACTCTAGGTAACTCTGTAAGACTGAAAGTTTCACAGAAAGTATTCATCTGCACTGGTACAGGGAATTTCCTCAGCTTGGAGTATGGAGCCAATGAAATTACAGTTCCATTCCCTAGCCCTTTGTCTGTATTTTAGGCTTATTTACAGTTATGGAATAATAAGTAGAAACATAGAAGCTGACTTATTTATTTTTAAAACGGTGACTTGGTGATTTTTGTTGTTGTTGAGTATTGTAGAAAGATTTTGAGTAAATTGCCCCTATCAAACTAACATAAAAGAATACAGTATTGCCACTGCCTGTAATAAAATCTTGTGATATGTACCTCTGATTTTGACATCTGAAGGAAAGAATTATGTACCCCAGTCTTTTTCATTTGTAGGTTGCTCTGACCAGAACTTGATTACAAGTTCTCTTTTCATGTTCCATATGAATAAAAATGTAATCTTTTTTTCTTCACAAAAAAACTAATGGTATTAGTTGGCTGGTGCAATTCCTGAAAAATACATAATCACTTTTATCATGCATATAATTCAGCCACTAGGTAACTCCTTTGGAGACATAGCTGTAGATCTGTGAATCCTCTGATCCTTTACCTGTCCAACTGTCTTATCAGCTCTCATGGAATCAACTATCAACTTTGTGCAAATAACTCTCATCTACATATCCATTCTGATATTTCTCCTGATCTCCAGTTTTGCATTTCCAGATGGTTGCTGAACATTTTCACTTGTCTCTGTAGACATCTCAAACTCAACAAGTCCAACCCTGCAACTTATTTCCCCCCTAAACTCACTTTTCTCAATCTTTCTATTCCTATTGAGAATACCATAACTTTTATAGATTCCCAGTTTTGCAGCTTACAAGTTACCTCAATTTTTCTTTTCCTCATCCTCCTATTCAGTCATCTTCTGCATCCTACTAATTCTGTCTCCAAAATATCTCTAATATCTATTCCTTTCCCTTCACTCACAACCATCATTCTGGGAATTCCTGTCCTCATTACCTTTCACTAGGGCATTTGTTATAAAAGCCTACCAGCTGGTCTCTAGTTGCTCCTCTCAGTGGATCACTCTCAGGTATAAGAAAAACTTATCAACATTTGGAACCCTTCACATTGTCTCCAGTCTGTCTTTCCAGGTTTAGATGATATAGTATTCTCCCTAACACTATGATTTAATCATACCACTATATTTGTTGCCTATCTCTTTTCCTTTATACAGATGTCTTTCATGCCTCGGGATAATCTTTTATCTCTTGGGTACCTTAGCTTCTTGAAGGCTCACTTCAACTGTTATTTTCTGCAAGAGGTCTTTCCTGATTTCCCCCAATGTTACTGCTTCAGTCTTACCTCAGAATTACATTGTATTTATTTTGTACCTACTTAACTGGGTATTTGTTTGTTTCTTGAGTTGTAAGGACTGTATCTTTGTCTTTGTATTCTTAGTGCCTAGCATAAGGCCTAGTAACTTATTGAAATTAGAAATTGGCAAAAACAAAACATTGAAATGTTTTAATTGCTAAAAGTGTGTTAAATTAGGTATTCTTGAAATATGGTAATAGCTGTTGAAAAGAAATGTTTTCTAGTAAAATAGTTGAGAGGAAATTTGAATTGCTCACTGAGGAAAAAAAACCCTAATTCATTTAAATTTAAATGTATAACCAATGCTATTTACTTGCAATTAAATGCTAATATGCCAATTCAATTTTAATCCTATCTTACATAGACTTTAGACTGAGTTTTATCATATTTCATTGCTTTTAGGTGACAGTATACACTTCCATATGTACTTTAAAAAACTAACTTTCCAAACAAAGCTGATAAAGATAAAAGGAATCTTAAATGAATTTTAAAACTTGAATTAATTTCTTAATTATTGACATTATATTGTGTTGCTTTGGAGATTTACCTCCTCATTATAATGCCTTCATTTCTGTAAAGCTTTCAAGTTTGTAAGACATTTTCATGGAATCTTCACAACAGTCCTCTAGTCCTCTGATGTTGATAATATACATTACTATCTTCATTTTATTGTTTAGGAAAAGATGTTTTAGAACATTAAATGACTTTCCCAGGACCACACAGATGTGCACAGAGAGACTATGAAAACTTGTTCTTTGCTTTGTCCCTTTTTAGTTTAGTTTTTATGGGGTATGAGGTTTAAAGTAGAAAAGTATAAAGCATCTAATGAAATGCATTTTCCAATTGTTACAACATTGCATATTAGAATCTAAATTTCTGTTCTTGTTTTGTTTTAAATTGAATTTAGTAAAACTTGCTACTAAGTAAGGTAATTCCCTCTGGATACACCACCAGCAGGGCCCTCCTTTTAGCCCTTGCCTGGCCCAGCTGCCAAAAGCCTAAACCTTGTAATCCCCTACTACAACTACCTGAAGTTTATATCTGGGAGATGCCAGCAAAGGGGGACTTGCACACTGATATTCTTAGGATTTATGCATTCAGTTAGCATTTACTAAGCACCTTCTTAGTGACTGATTTAGCATATAAACTTATTCCTACTGGCTTACAAATTCCTTCTTTCTATTCTATTCCAATCCAATGTCAGCATAGGCACCCTTCCCCATTCCACTTTTTCTGCTCTTTCATCCTTAATCCTAACTTTCCACAAGCCATCATACAATATTTTTTTTTCTTTAAATTCATTCAAAGAATAATTTTAGATTCAGTATCCATTAATTTTCTTCTCATTTCAGTCTTTCAGAAACATTTTCCTTTAAGGCTTAACTAAAGTGGCATATTTTATGTAGATCCATTTTTCATTTGCCCAAAGAGAAGTGTTCTCTCCTAATTGTAGTAGAGCACTTTTTTCTGACTCTTGTGTCTTCTGTACTTAGTCTACTGCTTTGCACATTTTAATTCATTCGTGTCTTGACTTTCTGTGACCCCATTTGTTTTTTGTTTTCTTTTGATAAAAATACTGGAGTAGTTTACCATTTCCTTTTCCATTTCATTTTACACATAAATAATTGAGGTAAAAAAAAAAATGAGTGACTTGTCCAGGGTCACATAGCTAGTAAGTATTTGAGACTCAGATTTGAACTCAGGAAAATGAGTTGTTTTGTGGTTTTGTTGTTTTTTTGACTCCAGGCCCAGTGCTCCATCCATTGTGCCACCTAGTTGCCTGGTTTGTACATAATAGGCTCTTTTTGAATGTTACTTTAAGTATTAAGAATAAAAATTTGTTATAATGCTTAAAATAATGGCAAAGATAAACTGTTAGAATTTATGTGGTACTTAAAAGCTTATAAAAGCTTATAAATCACTTTATATAAAAGTATTTCATGATGTAGCCAATGGCGCTCTGAAGCATGTACTCCAGCTATTGTCCCTGTTGTATAAACGATTAAATGAATTTACGTTTGGGTATAGTGATAATAACTATGAAAGTAGAGATTTTTAACTCAGGTTTTTAATGATGCTAAGTCCAAGGGTCTTTTCTACGATAACACAGATATGTATTGTTTTATTAATGGTTGTAAAAACCTAATTTTTTTATTTCCTTCGGGACAAAATGCAGGATACTTTTATCTTACACTTAAATACTTAGTAATGACCTTAGTGGTGTTTCTTTCCTAGATCGTATCTCAAAAGAATCCAGTAAGATTTTTGAAGATGTCCTTGAGAGCTTCTATTCGATTGATTGTATTAAATCACAGTTTGAAGCATGGCGTTCTAAATATTTTACTTCTTATAAAGATGCTTATATTGGTCTGTGTTTGCCAAAGTTATTCAATCCTTTAATAAGGTTGCAACTTCTTACTTGGACTCCTCTGGAGGTGAGTAGATGTAAAAACAGTTATTTTATCTTTGATTAAATTTTATCATAGAATAAGAGCTCAATATTTTACCCAATATACAATTTAGTTCTGTCCTGGAATAATATGCAATGCTATTCTTGGCAGAGGGTATTATGTTAGTTACTAAGGATTATATCCATTATAACCTTTGGCCCTACATGATAAACTACCTTTTGCTTTATAGTTTTTCAGCAGTTCTCCTATTTTTAGCCAGGTTATGAGTAGCTGTATCATTGTCTTCCTTCACTTCTGTTCCAATATACTGAAAATTAGAAACCAATCTTATCTCGCCACCCTGATGGTAAAAATACTTAGAAATAACTTAAATTAAAAATATTGTAATCCTATTCCTTTGTTCTTCATGAATACTTATTAAAAACTTAATATTTTGAGGTAACAGTAAAAGGTAGATTAAATAACTGTCATTTGGGAATAAATGCCCTTTGTATTCTTAGTCATAAAAATTTTGGAAGATATGCTATGACATTTAATTGCTCGTAATAAAATAAAATGCCTTATATTTCTGTAATTTTTTCTACTCTTGAGACTATTTGCACATATGCTATTTCATTTGATTCTTGGCAAACAAATACTTTTGAGGGAGGTAGAATTAATATTCTTTTCTCTTGTAAGGGAGGAAAATTAAGACACAGACTAAAATGACATTTCCAAGACTTAACATTTATTTTAAGTAGGAGAATTAGAATCTTGACGTGTTTCTTTTCATTTTTAAAAATAATTGTCCATTGCTGAATTTCTGGAATACATGCAAGTAGAGTAAAAGTTGCTTAGTTCCTATTATAAGTTGTTGTCTTGGTAAAGTGTTTTAATATACTGATATCCTTGTTATATTACTTCTACATATGATAAAAATAATTTGAATATTTTATTCTAATGACATTCTTACTTGTTTTGCAAGGCAAAATGTCGTGACTTTGAAAGTATGCTGTGGTTTGAATCCTTGCTGTTTTATGGCTGTGAAGAACAGGAGCAAGAAAAGGAAGATGTAGATGTTGCATTACTACCTACAATTGTGGAAAAAGTGATTCTTCCTAAACTAACAGGTATGATTTATTAACATAGTGGCTTTTACAGTTTTTCTCTATTGTAATACGTTTGGGTGGGAGGAGTTCTCAATTTATAAATATGTGGCATTCTTAGGTTGTGTTTGTAACTTGTTTGGAAAAATTTCTCATCTGAAACATTATTGTAGATACACTTAAATTCATCGTCATTAGTCCAAAATGTATAATATTAATGCTAATTCTATCATATTTTTCTTTGTTTCTCTGAGAAAATGGTCTCCAAGTTTTAACTGGGCATTTGTTCTGATGACAAATCAACCTTCCTACTATCCTGTTCTTTATTTATTTTGACTTTTTTTCTAATGATTTTCTCAAATATTTAAAAGTTGAAATTTTTATATTTCAAAAGTTTTTAAAAGGTTTACAGATTTTTTTGTTTCCTTTGTTTCTCTATAAGATGTTATCAGCAGAGCAGACTTTTCTTGAAAAATTCCATTTTTAGACAAACTCTGAGTGTTCTTAATTGTTGATGAGTATGACATTTATCTAGCTAGGAAACCTCAATTATGCTTTACAAAAGGAGTATAAAACAACTTTCTGCTAATGTCAACAAATCAGAGTGACTAAGAATCTTGTTCTATAGTTAGTTTTTTTCTAATCATAGGAACGTATCCTGCCCACTCTGTAAAAGATAACTCAGAACAGGAATTCAAAGTCACTTGTGAACCTTTAAGCAAGAGAACTACAATATACCAATGGCAATTTTTAAAAACAGAATTTTGTTCAGGGAATGGGGATATCTTAATCTTTAATAAAGAATAAAGTAATACACCTTTTTTCTATTTGCTAAGCAAAGAGATCTACACTAAGGGTTGAATCAATAGACGTCAGTAGGTTAATGATCTTTGGGAACAGGAAGAGTAGAGGCATTTTTAGGGACTTTTTTTTGGATTTAAAGTAGATAAAGGTGATGGGACAATCCAGGCCACCAACAAGGAGAAAGAGGAAGTAAATCTCCAGGTGCAGCAAGAGAGTTTTCTTATAGCTCCATTAGCTGGGAAAGTAAATTCCCAGAAGTCCTTGAATATAAAAAGTATTTGTAAGCAGGAATTCCTAATGATTAAAACTTACTGAGTATTTTTTTTGTTTTGCTACTTATATGTTTTTATATTTTTATTATATACAGTTTGCCTTTACTTCTATTTCAAGTAAGACTCATTCTTACCCAAATAGGAATAGCTGAAAATACTTGGGATCCCTTCTCTACAACACAGACATCTAGAATGGTTGGAATTACGTTGAAATTGACAAGTGGATATCCTTCAGTGGTAAATGCAGAAAATAAAAACACACAGGTAATTTATTTTCATTACTAGTTGAGAAGCATTATTATGTTTAGATGGCTCTTTATTTTTCCCCATTGAAAATGTGAATGACTATGTTACAGGTTACAACTTACAACTGTCTATCATCTCCCTTTACACTAGAAGAAACATTCTTTGTTATTAGAAACAGTATTTTAAGTAATTCCTATGAAAGACAACTTTCATAAAAATTAGAACTCCTGCAACATAGTTCAAGCATTGAGAAATGTGATTTGTTATAAGTTTTTACATTTTAACAAATTCAAAAATTACAATTTTTTTAATGGTTATCAAATTTTTTTAAAAAATATTTTCAGCTATATTTAAAGGCACTCTTACTAAGAATGAGAAGAACATTAGATGATGATGTATTCATGCCCTTGTATCCCAAGAAGTAAGTAAAACTTGTTTATTGTCTACTGCTTTCCCATTTTAGTATAAATTGTCATTTGATTTTACTAATTTAATGAGTTTCAGGAGCCCAAAGAGACTTTGATAATATGGTAGGCAAGTTGTTAATTAATGAATAGGTAATAATATTTAGTCATTGATTTTTCCATCAAATATCTCCCAAGTAAATGAAAACATTTTATCCCTTAAATGTCAAATATATCTTTTAAAATATAATTAAACAGAAACCTAGTGCTGCCTTTTAAACCTTTTTTTGCCTATTTTGTTGCATTGATGCAATAAACATTGATGAATGTTTATATCAGCTGACTTTTAGAATAAAATATGTCAATTAATGTTTTTCTCTTTCTTTTGTATATATAGTATCTTGGAAAATAAAAACTCTGGTCCTTACTTGTTTTTCCAGCGACAGTTCTGGTCTTCGGTTAAGGTAAGTGACCATGGCATTCTAGGGATATAGAATTCATAAATGCTGCCTTTTGAAACAATCTTATTAGTTAATAAAATTAATTCTAATATTTAAAAAATATATTTACAGGAAAGCTTCCATTTGAAACAGGCTCGTTTGCAGTTTTGTTATTTAAAACTCATAAACTTTCCAAGAGAAACAGTAATGGTTAGATTTCTTGGCTAACTCAGAAAAATTTGTTTATGAACTATAGGGTGATTGAACTCGTTTTTTCCTGGGCATAGAGAAATTTTTAAAATTTAATTGACACCCCCCCCACTAATCTTTTTTTACCCCCATATCACTTCAGTCTCTTAAGTATCTGATATACATGTAACTCATCATTTTTACATTCTTCATTATGTTTTTCATGTTTCAGAATTATATAATCTTTCCACTTAACACAGACATTAGAGAATGGGTTGCAAGAAAGGACTATTATTGAACTTTTCATATAAATATAAATGACTGATAATCTTCCCAGAACAAAGTGAGGTATTTTGCATTTGATTTATTGATAGAGAAGGGGTTATTGAATGCTTGGGAATCTTCCTAGATAGTCTGACTCTGGAATCAATGTCCATAAGCTGTTGCAGTTTTTTAAAATGTAGTAAGCGTATGGTTTATTTATAAAAGCTCTGAACTTAAAGTGAGGAGAATTGTTATTCAGTCATTTTTCCAGTTCTGTCTGACTTTTACACAACCCTATTTGAAGTTTTCTTAGCAAAGATACTGGAGTGGTTTGCCATTTCCTTCTCCAGCTCCTTTTACAGATAAGGACAGCAAATAGGGTTAAGTTACTTGTCCAGCACAACTATTAAGTGTCTGAGACTAGTTTTTAACTGGTCTGGAACTTTGTGCACTGTGGTACCACATAGTTTTCATAGTCAGTAGACACTTGGGTTTAACTCTACTCATCTGTAAAAGGAAAATGATACTGATAATAGAAATTGTAATTTAGAGTTGGTGAAAATCCATTGTAATAAACTATATGTAGCACTTTGTATCCTTACTTCAGCCACTGAACCTGAATGTTCTCTAATGGCTCCAAGTTTTTTCAGTGTCAGCAATAGCAGCTGGTTCTGCATGTGAATATTATTAGAGAAATTTCTGTGTGTTGACTATAAGTTTGTAAAGCGTTTTAAGTTTTAAAAACAGACATAGAGAGGTTAAACTCATCTATTCAATTCAGTAAGAATTTGTTCAGACGTTTTTTAATTGAAACTTTTCAAAATCGGCTATTTTTCGGTTTATATTTCTCATAAATACTGACATGTAAGGATTATAATCAATTTTGCTGATTTGTGTGTAGGTAAGAGGGTTTTCCGTATTAAAGCAGTAATAAAATTGTACTGAATATGCCTTATTTGTTACAAGTACAGCATTAGTGAGATATGATCCATTTCTTGTTTCACCTTTCTCAAATCTTAAAAAAAAAATATTAAACTGCTCCCACAAAAGTCCTTCATTGCTTCAGAGTGGCATACAAGTAAGAACATGCGTTTTCTAGTCAGTTATAGTGTAGCTCATATCCTAGCAATACCTACAATCTGGAAAGACTTCAAAAATTGCTTTTTGAGAGCCTCTTTATTTTAGGTTAAATCATATTAAAACATTTATTTATCTTTTTAATGTAACGTAGTTGTTCTAAAATGTTTTTACCCAATACCAGCATTTTAAAAGATATTTTCTACAGTATACATATATATATATAATCTAACTTCTTATATTGCCTCACTTCTGCACTTTGCTTTTCTTCTCAGCTATTAGGAAACTTTCTCCAGTGGTATGGTATTTTTTCAAACAAAACCCTTCAAGAATTATCCATAGATGGTTTGCTAAATAGATACATCCTTATGGCTTTTCAAAATTCAGAATATGGAGATGACAGCATCAAAAAAGCCCAACATGTAAGTTAACTAAGACAATATAATTTATTTTGAATTAAAAAAAAATTTTAAAAATAGGCAAAAAACTTTTTGAGTATTTTGTAAAGTTCTCTACAACACTAGTAGAAGACATAAGAACCTAGGATTGCAAATTAACTTAACCCACAATCAATTCTAAATCCACCTTAGCATCCTGGGTACCATATTAATAATTTTGGGGGTACTTTTAAGTACTTAGGATTAATTATATGTGGTTAAACTAATTAAAAATGGTCAAATGATTATAAAGCAAACTGGTTTTCTTAATATTTTCATAAGTATGTAATTTTATTTGTGTATTCCAAATTTTTAATCCTGTTTTCTGATGATTGTGCAGTTGATATGAAAAATAGTATAGGGCAGCTTTACTAGCTTTATTAGTGGTATTTTCTTGCTGGGATACTTTCATCAGTTCTGATTGTTTTCAAGACTTTTAAGAAGTATTATGCTCTTTTCATTTCAGTTGTACTAATCAACTTGGTGTCCATGATCTGCAGAATAGGATTATTTAAAATATACCATACCTACATTAAAAAGTTGGTTTAGCTAACACATTTAGTTGGTTTAGCTCAACACATTTGATTTCCAAATATGAATACTCAATTTGACATTGGCAAAATTAATTAATTCTTTTTTCAAGTTGTTTTAAGCATCATCCTTTTAAAATAAGCCTCGATATAAAGTTACATAACTATATTACCTAACCTTGCTCACTACTTTTTTTCTACTCTACAGGTAATCAACTGCTTCCCCAAACAGTGGTTTGTAAATCTGAAAGGAGAAAGAACTATATGTCAGCTAGAAAACTTTTGTAGATACCTAGTTCACCTGGCAGATACTATTTATAGGAATAGCATTGGATGCTCTGATGTAGAAAAAAGAAATGCAAGGTAATTATTTGTAATCGGTTAAAGAAGTTGCAAAATAAGAGATCAACTTATCAAGTAGTATTTAATTAAATATTTTAAAGTTTAAAGTTGTATACTTTTTGTTTTTGAATTGTTGGATATATGTATACAGATACCTGTATATACACATATATACTCACACAAAATACACATAAAAGGCATAACATAGTGGCTGAAAGATTAGCCTTGAAATATGGAAAACCTGAATTCTTGTCCTAGATATATGACCATGGACAAATAAATCTTTCAGTGCTCATATTGCTCAGTTGAGGGAATTTCCACACTAGAAGTTGGCTACAGGCTATACTGGTGAAATCTTAGGTTTGGATCTTTTGCCCTTCAAAACGTGTGTGGTTTGTCTGTCTATGTGTGTGGTTTGATTTTGATTTTACTCCTACTCAATTTGAAATGCTAAGTGTATATGCACATTACATAATTTATACATATATATATATATAGTACATACATACATGCATATATATGTATATATATATGTTGTGTGTGTGTGTGTGTGTGTGTGTGTGTGTGTATATATATATGAATTGGGTTGGCAAATTACGAAAGCTTATTTTAAATTTGTTTGTTTTAGCCAATCTATTTTTCCAGATGAAATTTAAGAAGGATGAAGCAAAACATTTAAGGCCATATTTGGCTTGGATACAATAGTAAAAAAGAATCTCTGGGTACCCATAAGTCAGCAGGGGTGGAGACGTATAAGGAGAGATCCTAAGAATCTTTTCTAGATAATTTATTTACTTGGTGGAGTACCATTCATGGTCCCAATTTTGACTACACTAGTATTTACATATTAATAATAGCTAACATTTATAGAAAGTCATATTTGCAGATATAAAATGGATTAAATTCATCAGAATAGCTCCACTGATTGCGAACTCTTTTTCCAGGATAAATACACTTAGTTTATGTTTTTCATTTTATTTTTATTTACCCAAATCAGCAGAAATTACTGGTTATTTAATGAGACTAGTTTACTCAGTAATTATTTCAGGTTTGCAAGGAAAAGGACTTAATCGTGTCTCAATATGGATTTCTTAATGGAAAAAACAAAGGATACTGATTATAGTATGCAATAAAGTTTTATACATTTTTTCATTTGGAGAGACTATATCAGATCAATACATATAGCATGTTGTAAGCTTTTTGAATAAACCTTTTTTTTCTTAACAGTCTGTTATTTAACTGTTAAAATCAGTTAACAATATGTTAATAGATGAATTTTTAAACTGATCTTGTAATCAAAATACAATAAGTTTACTTATGAAAATTAAATATCAACTACTGCTTTTTTATTTAAAATGTTTTCTTTCTCTTTTTTTTTTAAAGGGAAAATATAAAACAGATAGTAAAACTTCTTGCAAGTGTACGAGCTCTGGATCATGCTACGACTGTTGCAAATGACCACAATATGAAAGAATTAAAGACTTTAATTGAAGGAAAATAGAACTTTCATACTGAAAAACCCAATATGAGCTTTAAAAATCCATTCCTGATGTACAATTTTTGTATATATGTAAAGTTTCTTAAACTGTAAAGTATTGATTCTTGTTTTAATAGAACATAATTATATATAGTACCACAACCTTACAGGATGAGGAGGCCAGAATGATTACATTTAGGAATGTAGAGTGTTTTCCTTATTGCCCACCATACCTCTCTTAAAAAAATTTTTGTAACCACATACATATTAGCCATCTATTCAGTTTATTGTCTTCCAGTACACTGGGTGTGTGTGTGTGTGTGTGTGTGCGCGCGCGTGTGTGCGCGCATGACTGTATGTACACACATGTAAAATGTGTAATTATGCGTCTGTTTATACCACCTGGAAGTTACTTTCACACTGGGATTTTTTGGCATTTTCCTACTAAGAAAAGCCTTTTGATATCAGAAAATTCTTCAGTAGCACATTTTTTTTTTTTAGGAAATTACTGCATTATTGCAACAAAGGGCTTGACATAAGTCACATAAATATTTAAACATCCATCAGTTAGAAACAGATAAGATGATGACAATGACAGTATTCCCTTGAAATTGAAATGGTTGAACTGTGGAACTTACTGAGTTAATATGAGATTTTTCTCCCCTATATTAGCTCTGTAGTTGAATGTGGAATTAAAGGGAGCACTAATAAATGTTATAGAGTAGTGTATAATTGGAATGTGTAAATTGAATTTTGAAAACAACAAACCTACCATTTAATTGTCTGATCTGATTGCCTCATTCATGGTTCCATTATCTGACCAGCTCAAACACATATATAGTTAATATCAGCAGTTTGTTGTTCAAATCCCACATATGTGAGAGATATATGCAATAAATATATAAAACACATTTCTGGTAAGTGGGTATATAAATAAAATTTATAGATGATTACCCCACTAAGGTGATTTACAATCCCATGGTCTTTAATATTTATATAGACATTGTAAATATTCAGAAATTTTGTTTCAAAGTTTACACTTATTCTGTGATTTTCAAGGAAAAAATAGCATTTTTTAAAATTAAGGAATATTAGTTTATATAATCAGATATAAAATTAATCTTTAGCCAAATAATTTTTAAATTTCCCTTTTGATGTACATTGCTGCTGGCTACTTTTGTTAGAATTTATGACACTTGTTTGGTAAGAATATAATATTTCCAGATAAAGCACTAGGCATATGACAATAACAGAGAGCACAGTGCTATGTATTTGCTCAGTGAATTCTGAAGGTTTTTGTAGGAAACATGCCTTTCCTTCCATATACAATTTAATGGAGATTTTTGTACTTCTTTGGTGACTTACAAACATTAGAATCAAAACACTTCTTTACAGTTTGCATAGTGTAAATGGGTATGTTAACATGTATAGTATGGATGACATGCACACCAATTGGAACCTAAACTGTTTTTAATGATCCCATTGGATTCCCATTTCTCATTATCTGCTTTTAAGAATCCTTTCAATAAATTGTCATTGAGACTTTTCTTTTTGTACAGAACATCCAGTTACTTTGCCTTCAGGAGTTGGAAAAAAACTCCTCTATACATTGCTTTAGCAGTATAAAGTACTTTTGTCTTTCCTCTTATTCAAAGGGTTTTCATTAATAGAATAAGGACTTCATTATGAAGTGAAATCAGCTACCTATACTGAAAGTTTCTAAGCAACATCAATACATTGTATTCTGTTCACATCTTTTATCACATTTTCCTTGCAACAGCCATCTTGAATGATTCCCATTTTTCAAAAAGGTACTTCATGGGTAAGTAATTTAATTGGTGTTAGTACTTTCTCCACCAATACAGATATCTATTTTTCTGTTACTTGGTTGATGGTCTCTGAGAATTTCTGTGTTTTGAAAAATTCATCTCCCTGCAGTCAGGGGCTTGGTCTTCAGACAACAGTACATCCGGCTTGTACTGAAAACATTTCTAGCTTAATTTAAAACTTTGAGATAACCTCCATACCATCATGAGGCAGTCTACTATAGTGGAGAGCCTTTAATAAGATGGTTGCACTGAGGTATGAATGTTTTAGTACTGTAACCTGTGGTCATAACTAGTACAGTGCTTAGCTCACATCTCTTGCACTCAGTAAATTATTGTTGACTGATTTAACCTAGTTGTTCATTCCTAGTTCTTATGTCCTTGGTTCTGTTTACTTTGCATCAGTTCATACAAATTCAGTTTTTTTGAAAAATATCTTGTCATTTCTTATGGTATAATAATATTCTATTACTATTATATACCACAATTTGTGTAGCCATTCCTCAATTGATGGGTATTATCTCAATTTCCAATTCTCAGTCACCATAAAAAGTTACTGTAAATATCTTCTTTCTTCCCCCACCCTCCCTCTTAAAAAAAAATTAACAAAATTCTTTGGGATGCAGGCTTAGTAGTGATTTATTGCTGGATCAAAAAGCACTTTGGAAAGCTAATCCAAGGGGAGAGTTTAGGAATTGTTGGACTTCCTGAAAACCATGACCAAAATCATAGCCTGAGCACTATATTTCAAGAAGTCAATGGCAGCTGAATGGTGCAGTGTATGGACAGAGCACCTGCTCTGGAGGCAGGAGGACCCAAGTTCAAATCCACCCTCAGATACTTAACACTACTAGTATGACCTTAGACAAGTCACTTAACCCCAATTACTTCCCCTCTCCCCCCCAAAAAAATCATGAATTAATGAAACTGCTCAGCTATTTAACACAGGTTAAACTAATAATAGGATTCACTTAAGCTATGCCCAAAAAGCAATCAAACTTTATCCTTAATTTGTTTTCCAAAGTGTTTTTTTTTCCCAAATATCAGATAAACATTTTCTTCTGTTTGGAAATTTTTTATTTTATTCAAATATTTCTTGTCTCATATAACCATCGACTTAATTTTGAAGAAGTAGGTCACTTACATAAAGCTTATCACTTTCTCTTCTAGAGTATTTATTTTTCTAATTCTTTTCTCCAGAATTAAATTTTCCCTTGTTATATTTTTTCTAAGTATGTAGTCCTTGTGAAAAATCTATTTTCTTTTGTTTACAAATTTCAATTATTTCTTTGGAATGATCTCTTAGACTTTCAGTAGTTTTTTTTTTTTTTTTTTTTTTTTTACATTGGTAATTGTTTTCTTGATTATTTCATCTTTCCAGGTTTAGTTCTCAATTGAGGGTTTGTGCCCAAACCATACTCTGCTCCCTTTTTTTTGGAATACTTGATGATTCTTGATCCAGCCTTGAATTTTCCTTTACTGACCTTCTGGGATTCTGATCTTTGAAATTTAGAATTCTGACTCTTCAAAGCCCTCTATAATGTCTCAGAACATCTTTAGGCATGCCAGAGCCTTTAAGCTCTAGTTTCCGTGTCTGAACATTATGGCACTACAACAACATTAGTTAGGGCATATTGCCACTCCCTTGGATATCCAAGGACCTGGGATTTTAAAAGATTTTTTTTTTTTAAATCATTTTAGACTTTCTCAGGGGATCATCAGCTGTTGTTGTCTCCTGATTCAGAACCTTGCAAGTTACTTACTTCCTTGACTTATCTTTGTGCAGGGAAGTACCTTGCATTGGACTGCCAATTTGCTTTTGTCTTCGGGCTTCTGCATGCCCTCTTGTACAGTCCTAGGGTTGTAGGAACACAAAAGTTTTTCCATTGTATTTCTTGATCACTGGAGGCAGCTAATGGCATAGTTTTTTAGTGCTAGGCCTGGAGTCAGGACTAAGTTCCAGTGTGGCCTCAGACACTTAACTATATGACCCTGGGCTAGTCACTTGTGCCTTAGTTTCTTCAAGTGTAAGATGATAATAATGGTAATACCTACCTTGAAGGGTTGTGAGGATCAAATGAGATATTTGTAAAAAGTGGCATAGCACAGTGCTTGGCATATAGTAAGTACTATATCCCTTATCCATTATTTGAATTGGTGTGATTTTGTTGGAGTAGGTATGTGGAAGCTGGACAATTTGCTTTCCACCAAGGCAGCTCTCTTAGTCAAAAGTTTAAATTGATAAGATAAAAGCCTAGTTGTGACTATGTCATTTTCCTGCTCAAGAAGTTTCAGTGACTATTGTCTGCATTTTAAACCCATTCCGAACTATCTTTCCTAATTGATTTTATATTTTTCCTCATTCTGTATTCTACCCAAACTGAAATATTTGGAATTTGGTGCTCTGGAACATGGCATTCTACCTCTGGCTTCCATGTCTTTGTATATGCCCTACTTTTGAAATTTAATTGTCTTGGAATCTCTTTTATCAGGGCTCACCAAGGACTACATCCCTCAAGAGGTCTTTCCTTATCTTCCCTTTTACAGTTGGCAGTAATCTCTCCCTCAAATTAATTTACTTTGTATATATTTTGTATTTATATTTGAATTATTTCACCTTCCTCTAATAAGAACAGTGTTCATTTTTGTGTTTTTATCCCCATCTCAAGTGTAAAGGCTTGTACATGATGGGCTTAAATGTTTATCAGATCTATGGATGTCACATCAAGTTGACTCATTTGGCCTATTTGAATTATCTCCCTTAATTATAAGTTTCTTCAAAGTAGGGATTATTTCTTATGGATTGTTTCTTTAGAACTAGCAAAATACCTAGTAGGTACTGTATACTAGGAGGTTCTTATTGTGATAAAAAAAATGATCAAAGTATTCCTTGATTAGGTACTCCTAATCACACAGTCAACATATGTCTACAGATTTTATGTTCAGAACATAGATTCATCTTCATGAAAAATCTTGAGAGCATCAGCTTCAGCAGCCATTTATAGAAAATGACTAAGTAGCCCCCTCCCTCCCCAAAAAAGATGGAATTTTACCAAGAGAATGAAGGGAATAAAGATAAAGAGTATACACATTCAAAAATAAGTAACAATAAAAGGGGGACTACAGCTGACTTGGGTTTCCAGAAACAATATTTGGAAGATCAAAATGGGGACTGAATAGTATAATCTTAGCATAGTGATGTCAGTGAATCTGAGCCATTTTCTGTCACATTACACTCTCTTATCACAATGGAAGTAAGAGACTTGAGCTATAAATTCTCTTGTCACATCATAAATATGTTTGCTGTACTGGATTGACTCTAAACTCCATTAAAGAATACCATTTTGGATGGAATAAAGAATTAACAAATTTTACTCAGAAGTGAGCAATTTTTCTTAACATTTAGGGAGTAAGATTCTTTTTTTTGGGGGGGGGGGTAGGGAAGAGCATTTTTTTTTTTTTTAACCTTTAGTGGTTTCAGATGTTTGTGATTGAACAGATGTGGGGTGAGTATTATTTTCAATTTGTCACATAAATTTATATTTTGGGTTCCAAATTTGTCCTCCCCATTGAGAAAGCAAGCAATATTACCTTAATTATGCTTGTGAAAACAAGTAAAATATTTCTATATCGGCTATGTTGTAAAAATTAAAAATATAGTGAAAACATATGCTTCAATCTGGACTTATGGATGTGAATCTGGACATGATTCACATTTTGTCATGAGTCCTTTGGAATTATCTTGTGTCCTTATATTGATTAGTATAGTCAAGTCTTTTATGGTTTATCAGTCTCAATGATACTGTTTTTGTGTATAATGTTCTGGTTCTGCTCCACTTTTCATCAATTTGAAGTCTTTAAGGAATGATAGGAAAATTTTTTTGACAGCATTATTTTATATTATTACACTGTTCTGTATTCTGGACAGCATAAAATAGTGGGATCCAGTGGACATTTTTTAGTCTAAATCAATCTTTCTTCACATGGGATCTTGACACCCCTTTGTGTCAGTGTGGATAGGTATCAGAATCTATATGAACCTAGATGAGAAAAACATTGATGACATCCAAAATGGCTGACTTTTTCACCTCTGTCTTTTCCAAAACTTTCATTTGATGAACACCCAGTCTGGTCCTGTTAACTTTTAACTTAGTTCTACTCCTGACTGAGTTTTTAAGACCTTTCTTCCTTTTGGACATCTTCCACTTAAGGTTAGAAACAGTCGTTTTGCTTGTAGTTGAATTCCTAGTGTTTAATATTACACCTGGCACATAGTAAGCACTTAATAGTGCTTTATTTATAATTGTATTTCAACATAATTGGTTTCCTTAATAATCCTGTGTATTTTTATATTATGCTTCACTAGACTGCCAAAGGGGGATCCATAATATGTAATAGATTAAGAACATATAATTAAATCAACAGCTCTTAAATTTTTTGGTCTCAAGTTTACGCTTAAAAATTGCTGAATACATTAAAGATTTTTTCATTAATATTTACCCTATTAAACTATAAACCCTATTAAACCTAACAAGATTTCAAGTATTTATTTAAAATAATAAACATTAATGTAACATTTTATGAAAACCAAATGCCCACAATTAGGTGGCATTGTTTTGCATATTTTTGCAAATCTCTTCAATATTTAATAGAAGACAATCTCATACTTGCTTCTACATTCAATTTGTTGCAACATGTTTTGATTGCAGTATGTCAAGAAAATCCAACTTCATCATACAGTTATGTATGTAATTGGAAAAGGAAATAGTGTTTTAATAGACAAATAGCTTCTTGGTATTGTTACATAAATAGTACTGAACTTGTAGACCTCTAAAAAAGCCTTGGTGGCCACTCTACCCCAAAATGGGGTTTAAACCACGTTTTTAGAACTTTGAGAATTATTCGTTTAGATTATGAAACCTTTTAAATCTTTTTTTAAAAAATGATTTAATGCAAGTTTTGATTTTTTTATATTCTAATATAAGAAAAGATTTCTTTCCCCAATGAGTTTAATAATCTGTTTGCAACTGACTTCCTACAGCAGCAGATTTCATCCCTTTCATTTAGGCTAATTTCAACCTTACCTCCCCTCATCAGTTTTGTCAAGTCAGTAATCATTTAAGTATATCACTATATGCCTGGCACTTGTTAAACACTGGGAATAGAAAGAAAAGCATTACTTGCCCTCCAGAAGTTTACATTCTAATAGGGAGAAGACCACTTTAAAAAACTGGAAAAGAATGGGTGGAGGGCCGGGGAGGACAAGATGATACCTGGCTTTAGACAAAATTGGAGACTGGCGGAAAAGCATCCTAGAGGGCAATGAAAGGTGGTCTGGACCGCCTCTTTACAAGACAGGTTTTCTGTATCGGGTTGCTTGCCCTTGAGAAGGGGGAGGAAAGAGGAAGGAGAAAAATTTGAGCACAAGTTGTTACAAAGATGAATGTTGAAAACTATCTTTTCATGGACTTGGGGAAAAAAACTATTAAAAAAAATTTTTTTTTGGTTGGGACAACCAAAGAAGCTGCTTCTAAAATATGAAATTCAGGACCAGCGGGAGCGTCTAAAGCAGAGAGGTTTCTGGGGTATAGATTGCAAAGTCCGAGAGTAGAGTCAGTGCAGGTAGGAGAACTAAAAATGTACAATACTTACCTGTCAAATTATGGGGTTGGACAAGATTACTCTAAAATCGTATGATGTGTACAATTTTTATAAAACTTTGCCATCTCAATGACAGGGAGAGAACTGGGAACGCGAAACTTGAAAAAATGATAAAATTGATAAAAATGATAATTTTATTGTTTTTACAAGTAATTGGGGTAGATTATGTTAGAAGGTGCAAGTAAAATGAAATTTTAAAAAAATATGATTTTCCGTGGAGAGTCAGAACTCTTAAATGCTTAAGACCTATCTCCTAATTTCAAGAACTCTAGCAGAGGGAAAGATAAGGGGAGAAGGTTGGAAGACCCGGCGGAGCCTCCTGTAGCGGATCTCTTCTCACTCCCCTCCTCCCCCCTCAGTGGGGTGGGCTCTTCCGATTCTGTAGACTGCGCAATGCGGAAGAGATGGCCCCTTCGGAGCGGAAGTGACGCTTCCGCCGGTGGCGGCGGCGGCGGCGGCGGCGGTGGCGGCGGCGGTAGCTGCGCCAGTGCCAGGGACACGGACAGCTCGGGCTACTGGGCTGCAGCCGGCGGACGGAACTAGGGCTAGCCCACAGCAGGCAGGTTAGCTCGGGTGCAACCAATTTCCAGCCGCTTGAAGAGAAGCCTGACAGCGCCAGAGGTGGCTCAGATAGAGACCTGGGAAGGTGAGGACGGGGCGGCGGCGTCTTGTCCGCGGGCTGCGGGGAGGAAGGGAACTGGCTGCGAGTGACAGCGAGGGGAGAAAAGGAGGTCGTGACAGTCGCTGTCAGGGACTGCCGAGAGAGTAGCAAGTGAGCGCCCTTCCGGGGTCTTCCCATCGCTCAAAATGGAGGAGTCCTCCTGCCCTCTCGGGAGCCAGCATCCCCTCCTGTGACAGGCCCCGAGGGTGCAAGGGTCCGAGGGACGCGGCGGCTTCTTTTCCATATTTTCCCTGATTTGTGTGTGTGAGCAGGGGTGGGGGTGGGGGATGGGGCAGGAGCCTGGACAGCCTCCTCCGACGGATCCTTGCAGCTCCTTCCCCTGGAATCTCAAGGGTTTAGGGTCCCCGAAAGGTAGCTGGTGACCTCTGCTCTCCCGATTAAGCTTCAGCTCTCGGGAGCTTTCTTTGGATAATCTAATCTGTCCTCTCTCAGTAGATTGGGCATTTTCCATTTTATCCTTCGGCGTCTACTCTTTCTTCCTCTTCCTCCCCTGGCTTTCTGGGGCCAGTTGAAGTTTCCTTTAAAATATAAATGTGTGCACACATATTCAAAATGTGCAAAGCAAGAAGCTGATAAATTATTTCCTCGTAAATAAGCTCCGTAATTTTTCTTTTCTGTAATCCTGATTATCTATCAAAACAGTTCTGGAGCTTCTAAGTGAGCAAATTAAGCCCTGCCTTGTCATGGGAACTGAGAACCTCTTCTCCCTCACCCACCCCGATTTTTTTTTTTTTTTTTTTTTTTTTTTTGGTAAAAATGAAGTGGTGGTTTGTTTTTTCGTTTTGGTGTCTTTCTTCTCCCTCCCTTTTCCTTTCCCATCTCTCCAGACGGACACACTGACAGACCTACGCAAAACCTGGCAGGAATTTCTTGGTGCTTTGCAGTCAGTACTGCAGAGGGGAGCATCAGCTTCATTTGCTGCTCTTGGCTTTCCTAGGCTGCCTTTGAAGAAAGAATGGCGTTTAGCAAAGGATTTCGAATCTTTCAGAAACTGGATCCTACACCATTCAGTCTCATAGTGGAAACAAGGCACAAGGAAGAATGTCTTATGTTTGAGTCTGGTGCTGTAGCAGTGCTCTGTAAGTCTCTTCATATCTATCTATCTATCTATCTATATACACACATATATATATATACATACATACATACACACACATATTGTTAAACGTTATGACAGCTAAATTGATTTAGAACAATGTAAATTCAACCATTTTGTTTATAGTCCATTAACAAAAGTCATGAATTGTCTTGGATGTAATAAGGTATTTTCATTTTTTCATCCTAACACTTTTCTAATGAATTTCCATTTTCTTTTCTTCCATGCTGAAATGTTTTGAAGTTTGATTTTTGTTGTACCTTCTCAATAAAGTTAAAAATTCGAATTATATCAGACCCTTTGAGTTGAGATTGTTAGTTTAATGAATTGCATTTTTTTTTCTCTGCTGTTGATGTTGAAATCTACTAGAAAAGTCTTTATACAATTTGAAAATATCAGTCAATCCACAAGCAGAGAGGCTTACTAGAATTCCTTCTTTACATTTTAGGTCGTATAAACATTTCTGAAATTTAATGAGATGTATGTGGTTGCAAGTTAATAGGAAAGAACTTAATAGACCACAAGGATAGTGTCATTTACTACAGTTATTTGGAGAGAGGTGGAAAATTTAAATGTTTTATTTGAGTATCTGTCCACTATTTCTAATTTTAGAGGATAGCCAGTAAATTTGGCATATTGTCAGTCAGTCAAATGTTAAGAAGTTCTTTCTGGTAATAGTTACTGCCCATTCGGTGAGGTTTTCCATTCTAAAGTCAGCTTAGCAGTTTACCTATCATTTAATTTTTTTCAAAAAACCTTTTCTAATTATTGGCAGTTGTTTTTCAGTACCATTGAAACATTGAACCAATTGATGACATATCCTAAAATTGTTTAGATTTTGTTGATGATACTATTGATATTTAATGGACTTAGGTTATTAGTTTATACTGTTTGGAGAGAAAGGCAGGAATATATTTGAAATATAGTTTTGTTTTAATATACTGGAGGAGGATCTCTGATTTTAGGCTGAAGTGCTTTAATAATAATTCCTAATATTTTCACTGGTTTTCATTTATACGAATTTTGATGAATTGGAATCGAGAATAGAGGAAGATAAAGGTTTTATTATGTATCAAAAAGCTCAAAATGTTTTTTGCAAAAATCTTCTATCGTCCTTGCAAATATTTTAAATTATGACTTGGCCTAGTAATCTTATTTGAGTTTCAAATGTTCCTGTAACTTAAGGCTCAATTATGTCAGAAACCCATCAAAGAATCAATGCTACTACTTTCAGCCATTATTGAATGAGATTAAAATCTGCTTTTCTTTGGATTCCCAGCACTTAGCACAGTGCTTGGCACATAATATAGGCTTAATAAGTGCTATTTGACTTGAATTAATTTGACTGGAAGGGACCTCAGAGGTTATCTAGTCTTATAGATGAAGAAACTTAAGCCTGGAATGGTTCAATGACTTGACCTAGAGTGCCAGTAGTAGTAAGTAACAGACTTGAGATTTGAACCCAGATCCTCTGACTATAAATCCAGCAGTCTTTCCACTGCACCTCTTCTTATTTTATCTTGTAATTGTAAAATTGATTTTTTGAAATCAAATGTAGGACTTCATATTTATTCCTATGAAATTTCATGTCAGAATTAACTGATAAGTTGCAGTTGTTGGTTTCTTTGGATCCCAGTTCTGATAATACTGTATGTTAGCCATCTTTCCTTTAGAGTATTGTAATCTGCAGATTTAATAAGTATATCATCTATTCATTCTGCTCTCACATAGACAATACAGTTATGGATGGAAATTATCCATTCAACAAATAGAAAGAATTGAAAAAATATATTTTATTCCTCATGATCCATCCTTTTTTTTTTTAAAGAGTGATGAGATAGTAAGTACCATATGCCAGTGAAGAAGACAACTATTATTGTTGGAAGGAACTTTAGTACAATCTGCTTATTTTGAAAATGAAATCTCCTACTAGGAAAGACCAGATATTTAATCCATATCTGCTTCCCTGTTTTAAATCATGTTGGAACTTGGGCTATAAATTGAATGTGTATTTGCAAATCTTATTATTTTTTTTAATCTTGAAGGAGTCATGATAGATTTTTCATCCCAAGACAGAAAACTTAGAAATAATCACGATTTTGAATATATATATATATGCTAGTTATATAAAAACATTATATGGTAGTGTAAAGGGATTTCATTATTAATGCTCAAGGGGAAAAAAAAATCACCTGAACAAAAGACAATCTATTTTTTGAAAAATTTTTAATATTTGAACTTAAATTTTTGCAGAAACAATAGGCTTAGTTACTGTTCCTGTTCATTTTCTATAGATTCAAATCACTTGTACATGTTTTTAAAGAAAAAAAAATGAGTAGATACATTCTTTCTGTAAAGATTAAAACCATTTTTTATGTAGCTCATTAATTCTTTAAGATAATTTTCAATTACTAATGAAAAGTTTGAGGTAATGCTATAGAAATGTTCCACTAAAAGTTTGCTTTAAAAGTTTATTTGGAATTTAGTCTCAAGATAAATACCAAAAAATATATTGCAGCTAAATATGCTTTTCTACCAATAAGGTGAAAATGACCCTTCATTTTTAAAAGCTATACCAGTGAAGCTCTGGAAAGTTTCAAATATAGACCTGATAATATTTTTGAAAGTAGAGGTCTAAATATGGAAAACCTCATTATCAGGTGACCCCAATGAATTGAATTTTTCAGTAATTTTTGAAGAACATTTGCTAAGGCATAGATCAATTACTTGAACTTGAATGAGTAACCATACTAATAAATCAGATTTCCTTGAGACACATTTTGAATGGTTTTTCTCTTTCTTACTAATAATAGCAAATATTTCTTGACTGGTAGTTGTAAAATGTGTGCTTGGAAAATAGTCCTAATGGTTTCCTTGCCTTAAGTCTATTTCCTTATCTTTACTTCATACGACATACTAAGAATCTTCCTGAAAATCCATTTCACTCCCTATAAGTTTGGTGATTCCAGTTTGCCACAGGGTAAAGAAACTTCTCCACCAAGAACAGAAGGTTCTCAGTAATTTGTATATCCTTAAGTCAATAAGTATTTATTAAGCACTAAATATGTGTCAGGCTTTGTGCCAAGCCTAGGGGATATACAGAAAAGCAAAAACAATTCCTGTCTACAAGAAGCTAACAGTCTGTTGGGGAAGTCAGCATTTAAACAGCTATATACTGACAAGCTGTGCAAGATAAGTTGGAAATAATCTTAGACAGACACTAACAATAAGAGGGACCAGAAAAGACTCCTTGTAGAAAGTGGGATTTAAACCAGGATTTCAAAGAAAATCAGGCATTTGTATATGAGATGAGAGCCTTCTGGACAGCCATAGGAAAATGTGTGGAGTCTGAATAGCAAAGAAGCCAGCATCAGTGAGTTATGTATGTGGAGGGGAGTAAAATGTAAGAAGATTTGAAAGGTAAAAAAGATTGTGAAGATTTTTAAAAGCCAAGGAGAGAATTTTATATTTGATCCTGAAGATTTGATACTGGAGTGTATTGATTAGCATATTGGGCATCTGAGTGGTAGAGTAGCTGTCATGTTGGGCCTGAAGTTAAGAAGATTGATCTTCTTGCATTCAGAACTGACCTCAGATACTTACTAGCTGTGTAATCCTGAGCAAATCATTTAACCCTGTTTGCCCTAGTTCCTCATCTGGAGAAGATAATTGGTAAATATTCTTTGCCAAGTATATTCCAGATGAGATCATCAAAAGTCAGACATGGCAGAAAAATAGAAAAAAAAATTGAATAGTGATGATATGGTCAAAACTTGTATCTAAGATTTGATATGGTCAGACTAAACTCTTTCATAGCTGAATGGAAGATAATAGAGGATATATGATAGGGCAAGGTAGAAAGTCCAGTCAGAAGGGTTTTTTTTAGTGTTCCATTTATGAGGGGTTGAGGTCCTGAACCAGAGTAGTGACAGTGTCAGAGGAGAAAAGTAGATATACTTGAAAGATACTGTATAAGTAGAATCTACCAAACTTGGCCACAGATTAGATCTGGAAGAGAGTGAAGATTTAGAATGACAAAACCAATGGAATCTCCTATTTCCCTAACAAATTGTTCTAATCTTTGTTCATATTATTCCTTGCTATCTTACCAATGGGTAACTTTCGTTGCCCATTTTTCTAGGCCAAATTCAAGCCCCGTCATTTTCATGACCATTTTCTTAAATTATTTGTCTATGCTATCTCTGGATTCTTATATATGTCAAATTTTAATATAATATATGTGTGAACTTTAGTACAAAACCCAAATTATTTTTAACAGTCTTTCCCAATATAATTTTCTATAGATTTACTTACTTAGAATTTTGTGAAGCTGCTGGGTAAGGTGACTTTTAGGAATCAACAATTAGGAATCAGTGGCATGCCCACTGATTTGACATTGTTTCCTTAAACTAGTTTCTGTATGTTATAAAACAATCATTTTAAGGTTAAGGGGGGAAAAAGATTTCAAGCAGTATGAGTACAGGGACTGTGGCAAAAATAACCAATATTAAATGTTTATTTTTGTCATTACTTAAACGTTTATTAATATATTAAATTCTGCATATTTTTACTCCTTAACAGTTCTTAAGTATGAAATTATTGTGTTAAGGGTAAACTTTCCTTTGGAAATAAATCTGTGTTAAAAAAAAAAAAAAGATTCACACTAATTTTCATCTTCTAGATAAAATAGGTTTGAAAGACAAAGCCCATTTACTAAATTCTCTCAAGTAGTTATTTTGTGTTTTAACTACCTTATCATAAAAGTAATTTTTCTTAAGAAAAAGAGAGAGAGAGAGAGAGAGAGAAAGAGAGAGCGCGCTAAAGAGCTAAACTCAAGTAAAATAATAAACCAACATCTTTTTCATTATACCTTTCTGGTTTCTTTATCTTATAAAATATTAAATGGCTCTTGTCAATTTAAATACTTTTTTTGGGTTGTATTTAAGAGTTATATGTATTTGAATTCCAGTAGAATTTTTGAGAGTTATATTTTAAAATTAGAGTATTTTAAGTTGAAACGTTAATTATAGCTTTCAAGATAAACTTATAGTTATTAAAACATTTGTTAAAATGAAGTTTAAATTTATAGCTGTTAAGAATTTATGTCTGGATGTCCTTTGATACAAAATATTTCTTTTGTTTTTTTAATCTGAGCATTTATTTGAATGTTAACACAATTACCTAATAATATGCTGCACAGTGAGTTGACCTTTCTATTAGAACTTTTCCTTTTACCTTCCTTCTATCTTCTTACATTCACAAAAATATGTCTCTTAACCAGAAGACATGGCATTATGCAGTATATATTTTCTTTTGTCCCCCAACATTATAGGACAGTAAAAAAGAATGGGCATATTCTTTATTCTTTACTTGCTCTTTGCTATTATCTTTTAAACTCTGTCTCTTTTGCCATTTGAGCAACTTCTCCTTTGAGGGTCACTTCATCTGTCTGTCTTGCCCTCTCTCCACATCCTTTAAGTAATCAGATCTTTCTTCTCCTTTCTTAGGGAACTCAGAGCTTCAGTTTATCTTTGCAGCAGCCCTGCCCTCATTTGCAGACCTCCTAGTTCATCAACCTTGTCACCTTCCATAATCTGTACTCTTAGACACATACAGGGCGAGATTTTGTGTGTGTGTGTGTACGCGTGCGTGTGCATATAGTCCTACCTTTGGTCTCATCATCATATGAAACTTGAGACTTGAAATTCTTCTCTTGGACCATGACCTTTTACCCCGTTGTTGCCTCTTCATTAGGAACCTAAGACACTTCATCTTTTTCTAGTCTTCCCAGACTCTCTGCTCTGCCTTTACTTTTCTCTCCTTGATCATATAGTTAGCCACTTTAATTTCACATTATCTTTTATCTCCTTGTCCTTTATCACTTTTATCACCTCTATAAAATATCCTCCTAATTGGTCTTGCCTTCTCTAATTTCTCAATTTCCCAGTCCATGTACCTGTCAGTTCTGACCCTCTTCTGTTCTAGAGTGCTGTCCTTTCCCAACTGTCTTTTAAAATTTTTAGATGCTTTAAAGCTCAGTTCAAGTTTCTTCTCTCACATAGGACTTCTCCCTAGCTACTATTGCTACACCCTTTTCCCCTCCTCTACAATTCACCCAAAATTACTTGGTATTTAGTGATCTGTGGATAAATTGTAACACCTCAGTAACTTAGGGAAGAATTGTTGTGTATTTGTATTGCTGGTCTCTAACAGAGTGTCTTTCATGTGTTAATTGCTTAACAAATACTTCTTCAATTGAATTAAAAAATAATGATGTAGTAGAAAGAGAGGTTTGGAAACAAGCCTTAACTCAGCTAATGTCCTGCTGTGTTATCTTAAATGAATTATTTAACATCTCTGGGCTTGAAGGGTCCTTCTTCTAAAATAGACTTGGATAATCTGGCACTATGTTTTGACTTGATCATTTCTGAATTTGGTAATGAACAACCTTAGATGTATAATTTTAGTGGAAAAAACTTCATAGAGTTACTAGAACTAGGGTCAAAAAGATTTGAATTCAAATCTGGCTTCAGACACTTCCTAGTTGTATAACTTAATCCATGTCTGTCAAAGTTTACTTAAGTATAAAATGGGGATAATAACAGCACCTACCATGCGGAGTTATTGTGAGGACCAAATTTTGTTTTTGTTCATTTGTTTCAGGCCTGCTCAACTTTTCATGATCCCATTTGGAATTTTCTCGGCAAAAATATTGGAATGGTTTATCATTCTTCAGCTCATTTTCCAGATGAGAAAATTGAGGCAAACAGGATTAAGTGATTTGCCCAGGTCACACAACTAGTAAATGTCTGAGGCCAGATTTGAATTCAGGAAGATGTATCGTCTTGTCTCCCAGCTTGTTATCCTATCTACTCTACCACCTTGGTATACTGCTTACCTGGCACTAATAGGCACTTAATAAATACTTGTTCCCTTTATTTCCCATTTTTTCTTATTGTGAATTTTAAGTATCTGTTTGCCTATTCTGGAGGCATAATTATGAACTACTAAGAGAATGACAACTGTAAATTTTCAAGGATAGGTGGGAGAATATTATAAATAGCAAGGTTGATAGTAATGTTTATTTTTTTTAAAAAAGATCTTTGTTCATATGAAAAAGCACATTTAAAAATTTGCTACTTAGTAAATTGTTGATTTGGAAATGCTATGATAAGTGTATGCATTTCATATAAGTACTGGCATTATCTAAGTTTTTAATTGAAAATCCTATTTGAAAATACCTATTATTAAGTTTTCTTTGAATTTCTCTTTAACTTAAATTCCTTCTGAGGAATGCTTATGAATCTGATTTTTTGTGTTTCCTTTTTTAACTTAAAGGATCTGTTGAATCATCAGTGTAGTGAGTATTCTTCTACTAAGATTGAAATACCTCTGCATTTGGTAGATGGTTTTTGAGAACTGCAATGAGGAATAAATACATTGTATTCAACCTAGTAATAAACTTCCCTGAACTCAACTAGGCTAATCCCTGAGGAGCAGACATAAAATTCATTTATAGGGACCATACGTCATACCTTTTCAGCTTGGTAGAACCTTCAAGAGCAGACTCCCACTGGGGCTGACCATCTGTTAGCCCTTAAATGATTAGTGCCTCCTTCCTTTGCTGTTAATACATTTTCTAGATACCTTTTTGATCAGTTGGGTACATTTCATACATAGTATATTCAATGAAATATGTATTATAATTTCTTTTTTTTCCTCCAGATTGACGATCTCTTTGGTATAGCAAATTCTTGATGAGATCGTTCCTTCTACCAAAGCAAATTTATTATGCAGTCTTCGGTTTGCCTGATATTCATGATAGCACAGCCAAAGTTGAAACTTGAACCAAGGTCTTCCTAATCCTGTCATTCTATACATAATGCTATTTTTTACTGAGGAAAAATCTGTAACACTGATTTTCTGCTGTTTTATATCTCTTTTTGTGGTCTTTGAAAAAGAATTTGTAAACCTAGGTTTGTATGATTAAATAGGAAGTGAATTTATTTTTTTATCCATCTTATGTTGACCACTTAAGAAATATTATTCTAGTAAATTGCTCAGTTAAGTTGAAATCTGATGTCCTATGGCAGGATGATTAAAAAAACAGGAACAAGAAACAGGAAGCAAATGGATCAGCATAATCAGAATGTGTTATTGTCAGCAAATTTTAGTTACAACTACATATTTTTTGAATGCTTAAAACAGCTACCATTAAATTTTTCTGTCTAATTTCCTTGGCCTTCTAAATTTTTACTTAGAAGAAATAGTTGTGGGGAAAGCAGAAGTAGTCTGATAGATGAATGTATCTCATATCTAAAATAAAGAGAATGATTTTCATTTTTGGCTTTGTGATCAGTTTTATTGCTCAACAGTTTATTGCTCAATAGTAAGAAAGGAAAAAAAAAACCCTGAAATATAAAGAAACTGAAATGCCAGTATAGATTTAAAATAACATTTCATAATATGTATCAAGATTTTGCTTATCTATTTTGTGAGGGTCTTACTTTTATTTGCCAGTTTGTAAGGTAAATGGCCATACTGCTGGTTTATAGTATGAAAATCAATCTGTGAGGTAGCCCAAAGTACTGCAGCTATTCTGACTTAAGGGCCCATGATCCTATTGTTGGAAACTCTACCTCTAGGTTGCTGCCATCAAGTATCCAGAGGAGAAAATCATGAGATGACAGAACTTTCTTCAATGGAGCTCTTCCTATTCACTTTTTGCTCTTTTTCTCAGGTAGTTACCAAACTCTTGAGTCTTCATATTTACCCCATCCCTCTGCTGAAAAGAATCCTTCCCCCTCTCCCCCTCTGCTGTCAGTGTTATAAGAACGTATTTCCTTAAACTTTTCTTTGTTGTTCTTTTTAAGTTACATTTGTAAATGTCCTTAGAATAATCTTACTTTAATCTCATGCTTAAATTGTTCACATACCTAGTTTTCCCCTCTTCTCCTTCTTTAATATTGTGAGTTGTTCATAATTTTCTATCTTCCTTCATGACCTTACATTTATAACTATTTTATATATTTGATACTCGTTTATTATTGATTGTCATGAGTTTTTGATAGAAAAATTAGGTATTTCCTCTTAGTAAATTTTTAGATTTTTTTTTGATTTCTTCATTTAATAGTTCTTTTTTAAATTTTTTTGCTGAGGCAGTTGGGGTTAAGTGATTTGCGTAGAGTCACACACAGCTAGGAAGTGTTAAGTGCCTGAGGCCACATTTGAACTCAGGTCCTCCTGACTTCAGAGCTGGTGCTCTATCCACTGCACCACCTAGCTATCTCAATAGAGAAACTTTTTAAAAGAATGGGGCAGCTGAGAAATTTTTTAAAAGAACCACTAAATGGGGCAGCTGAGAAATTTTTTTTTTGCCAGTATCATTGGATTTATTTTTATTTTTATTTTTTTAAATAACTTTTTATTGACAGAACCCATGCCAGGATAATTTTTTACAACATTATCCCTTGAACTCACTTCTGTTCTGATTTTTCCCCTCCCTCTCTCCACCCCTTCCCCCAGATGATAAGCAGTCCTATATATGTTAAATAGGTTACAGTATCTCCTAGATACAATGTATGTGTGCAGAACCGAACAGTTCTCTTGTTTCACAAGGAGAATTGGATTCAGAAGGTATAAATAACCCGGGAAGAAAAACAAAAATGCAAGCAATTTATATTCATTTCCCAGTGTTCTTTCTTTGGGTGTAGCTGCTTCTGTCCATCCTTGATCAATTGAAATTGAGTTAGATCTCTGTCGAAGAAATCCACTTCCATCAGAATACATCCTCAAACAGTATCGTTGTTGAGGTATATAATACATCTCCTGGTTCTGCTCATTTCACTTAGCATCAGTTCGTATAAGTCTCGCCAGTCTTCAGCTGAGAAATTTTTTAAAAGAACCACTAAATGGGGCAGCTAGGTGGTGCAGTGGATAGAGCACCAGCCCTGAAGTCAGGAAGACCCCAGTCCAAATCTGGCCTCAGACACTTAACACTTCTTAGCTGTGTGCGACCCTACGCAAGTCTCTTAGCCCCAGTTGCCTCAGCAAAAAATTTTTTAAAAATTTCTCTATCATAGTTTTTAGACAGCTTTATGAAAAGCAAAATACTTTTATCCATTCTCATTTTTCAGATGACAGGAGAAATTGGGAGCTATTATAGATATATTCTTTCTTCTATTTTTGACCTTTGACTGACACTGATCAGTGTCTGATCAGTAGCTCAGTACATGAAGTGCTGGGTGTAGAATCAGGAAGACTTGACTTTGAATCCAGTTTTAAACACTAGTATTGTAACCTTGGGCAAGTCATTAATCTCTGTTTGCCTCAGTTTCTTCACCTGTAAAATTAAGATATGATAATAGCATGAGCCTCATTGGGTTATTTTGAGGATCAAATGAGATAACAGTTGTAAAACCTTAGGAGAGTGCCTGGCACATAGAAATACTTGATAAATATTAACTATTATTATTATTACAGTCAGTTTCATTTTTATGGGATTATAGTTTCTTGAACTCTCCGGCACCCTCTAACTCTTGTTGAACATTTTCATGACGTTAAATCTTTGATCTTTTTTATGTCTTCAATTTGAACCATGGTTTCAAGACTTTTTTTCCCCATTTTTCACTGGAAATACAAATATAAGAGCTAATTCTCCTTTTTAAATAGTTCAAATTCTATATGTTCATATTTAACTAAAAACAGTAGATAATATGAAAACATATGTTTAGTGATAAGGGGATAGAAGAGCAATACTAACTGAAGGAACAAAGAAGGGCCTCTTGAAGGGCGTAGCACTTTGAGCCTTAAAAAGAGCTGAAGGGAAATAGAGATGAGAAAGAACATTCTGGGCATGGAGGGCAGCCTGAGCAAAGGCATGGAAGCAGAGTTGTTATGGACAGAAATGGCAATTAGGTAAGTTGGATGAGGATGTAGAATTTAGGAGAAAGTAAAGAAAAAATATTGTAAGCATATCTCTGTTTAGATATACTATATTTTTCTGAACTCCTTTAGTATATTTCAGTACTTCTTAGATTATAAGGCTGCTTGTTCAATTGTTCATTTGTGTATGACTCTTTGTGAAACTTTGGAATTTCCTTGCCAGAAAATCCTGCAATTGTTTGCGTTTTCCTTCTTCATTCATTTTTCAGATGAGGAAACTCAAACAGGGTTAAATGACTTGCCTAAGGTCACCCAGATAATAAGAGTCTGAGCACAGATTTGAACTCCAGTCTTCCTGATTCCAGGCCTTGTGTCTCTATACTGTGCTGCCTAACTGCCTTAGGACTATGAGGTTAGCTTAAGACAAAAAGAGTTTCCCTTACTGCAAACTTAATAAATCACATTACACTGAAATGGTAGGTGAGTTTTAATTTTAAGACTTATTACTATATGTAGCCACAGAGTTTTTATGAATATTGGACCAAGAGCTGGGAAACCTAATTCTAAGTTTGGCTCTATTATTACCTTTCTCGGACTAATTTGTAAATAATGGATGATATTTTCCTATCTACTTTATAAAGTTGTTTTGAGGACCAAATAAAATAAGATCTGTGAAGATGATTTATAAAATGGCAGAAAGGCATTTTCTTTGTACAACTCTCCAGGGAATACCTCTTAAAACTTAGTGTTTTATGTTCCCAAATCTATTACTAACTTGTATTTGTAATCACTCACCAGTGTCCTATTTTTGAACTATAATGTATACTTTAAGATGAATGGCTCCAAATAGATAAAGAGACTGTTTAACTCTCAGCTTTGTCACTTATTGACTGATCTCAAATAAGTCACCCTATGTCTTCGGATCAGTTTTCTCATCTCTAACATATGTCACTGGATAATGTGATCTCTGAGGCCCCTTCCAGCTTTAATGGTTCATGAATCTGTTATCAGCTACAAAGTTAACATTTTCAATTCTTTTATTTAGGTTAGCAATGTAGGATATCAGTAATGGGATTGATCCCTATAGACAAGGTTACCTTTATGTCAAAGAGAAGTTATCAATCTGTATATGATTTTAAGAGTTTGGGAAAGATCACCTCCAAATGCTTAAAATTCTATCACTAGTGATACACCTAAAGAACACAGTGGGTAGAGTATTGGACTTGCAGTCATGAAGTCCTAAATCTTAATTTAACCTTAAATATTTAGTAGCTATGTGACCCAAGGAAAGACACTTAACCTCAGTCGGCCTCAGTTTTTTTTTCAGTTGTAATGGAGATAATAATAGAACCTGCCTATCAGGGTTATTGTAAGCATCAAATGAGATAATATTTGTAAAATATTTAGCACACTGCCTAGCACATAATTACTTAATCAGTGCTTGTTTCCAGGCTAAAAATATAGATTGGAGCAAGGTTATGAAATTAAAAGTTAAAACATAGGAATTCTTGTATATTATAAAGGAAACAGGGAGCCACTGGAATTAATCAAATAAGGAAGTGACATAGTCGTATATGCCTAAGGAAAATCACTGTGACAGCAGTTTTTTGGATGGATTTTAGATTGTAAGGGGCAGCTAGAGGTGGCACAGTGGATAGAGCACTAAGCCTGAAGTGAGGAAGACTCAGTTTCCTGAATTAAAATCTGCCCTCAGATACTTAATTGCTGTGTGACCTTGGACAAGTTAATCTTGTTTGCCTCCGTTTCCTCATCTGTAAAATAAACTGTAGAATTAAGTGGTCAGCTATTCTAGTATCTTTGCTGAGAAAACCCAAAATGATATCACAAAGAATCAGATATGCCAGAAAAACAATAACTTTAAAAAAGGTTATAAGAAATTTGAGCAACAATACTATATGATGATCAGTTCTGATGGACATGGCTCTCTTCAACAATGAGATGAACTAAATCAGTTCCAGTTGTTCAGTAATGAGGAGAACCAGCTACACCCAGTGAAAGAACTATGGGAAATGAGTATGAACCACAACATAGCATTTCCCCTCTCTCTGTTTTTGTCCGCTTGCATTTTTGATTTCCTTCTCAGGTTACTTTTACTTTATTTCTAAGTCTGATTTTTTCTTGTGCAACAAAATAACTATGGATATGTAAATCTATATTGTATCTAACATATACTTTAACATATTTAACATGTATTGGTCTACCTGCCATCAAGGGGAGGGACTGGGGGAAAGGAAGGGAAAAGTTGGAACAGAAAGTTTTGCAAAGATCAATGCTGAAAAATTACCCATGCATATATCTTGTAAATAAAAAGCTATAATAAAAAAAGAAAGAAAGAAAGAAATTTGAGGCAGAAAAACTAATCAGGAAGTTTCTAGCAATAATCAGGTGTGAGAGAATAAGGGCCTGAATTAAAAATGTGAGAGATTCTGTAGAGATAAAATTGGTAAAATTCGTCAACTGATTGGTTCTGTGGGGTGAGGGAGAGTGAGAATATGAATATAATGCCAAAGTAATTAACAAACATTTGAGTTTGAGATATAGGTAATTAGAGATAAAGCTCAGATCTAGAACTTATTTACATTTATATAATTATATTCGTGAGAATATAGAAGGAAAAGAGAAGAGGGCCTTTGGTGGAACCTTGATTATATACCCATAAACAAAAACAATAGTTCTGTGTCCTTTTTTTCAAATCTCTTCTAATACATTTTGGCTTTATTTTTTCTTCTTCTTTAATATGCTTATAGTTGTAGCTAATTTACATACAGTTTTGGTTCTATTAATCTTTACTTGAATTACTTTGTAGTTTTTTCCCGTACTTCCTTTCATAAGAATGAAAGTGTCTATTTTTTGCCTTAATAATAACAACCCATTACAACAATGTACCATCATCTTTTGGTCTTTTTTATTTTTCATTTTAAGAAAAAACATTTATTTTAAACTTAACAAGCATGAATAGAAATGAACATTTCAGTTTAGAAGAACTAAATATATATGAAACTGAACTATTTTAGAGTTAGAGTTTTATAAAGACTATATTAAATTTAACAGAATAATAAACAAAATACCTTGTCTATCTATGTTCCTTTAGGAAATTCTTTGTGATTGTTGATATATATTTTTTTTTAATTTTGGTGTCCTTATTACTACTCTCCACATCTTCCTCTCCACACAGAAGCCTAGCCTTATAACCCTCTAAGTAGAGTCAAGTAAAATAAATGCACATATTGGCTCCATTTAAAAATATCTGATTCATTCTGTAACTCCAATCTTGTCACCCCTCTGTCACAAAGAGAAAGAATGCTTCTTTCAGTAGTCTTCTGGAGTCATGACTGGTCTTTATTTGAGTGAGAGGTCTTCAGTCTGTCCAAATTGTTTTCCGATACTGTTTTATACTCATGTAAATTATTCTCACACTTTATATCAGTTCTTACGGGTCTCCTCAAGTTTTTTTGAATCTGTAATTTGTCATTTCTTTTAAAGTAGTGGTATTCCTTTACAATCATATACTATAACTTATTTAAGCTCTTCCCAGTCAGTTGATAACCACTTTATACTTAATTCTTTTCTATGACAGAAAGTGCTGTTATAATTTTTTCATAACTGAATGTATTTTCGTAACTGTGACAGAGGGGTGACAAGATTGGAGTTACAGAATGAATCAGATATTTTTAAATGGAGCCAATATGTGCATTTATTTTACTTGACTCTACTTAGAGGGTTATAAGGCTAGGCTTCTGTGTGGAGAGGAAGATGTGGGGAGTAGTAATAAGGATACCAAAATTTTAAAAAAATATATCAACAATTTAAT